>NW_004955567.1:1071489-1078646 GCF_000276665.1 Chinchilla lanigera
GGGGCGGGGTGGGCCCAGTTTTTCTGGGGCGGGGCTTGTGCCCCTGTCCGCGGGGCTGTGGCTGGGGCCTGGTCTGCCTCCCCTCCCCACACCTCTGCGTCTCCCCTCCTCCCTGTGCCTTCCTCTGCCCTCACCAGCGGCACGAGCGCTTCGCCGAGAGGCCGGCCCTCCTGGAGCTGGAGAGATTCGTGAGTCAGGGACTGTGGGATGGGGGCCACCGTTCCCAGCCTCACCCTGCAGGGTCCGGACCCAGGGGCCACACTGACCCTCCTCCCCGGCCCCGCCCTGCCACCCCGAGTTGTCAGCCGCGCCGGGCTTCTGAACTCGGTCCCTATATTCCAGGAGCGCAGGGCCCTGGAGCGCAAGGCCGCGGAGCTGGAGGAGGAGCTCAAGGTGGGCGCTCCGGGGCACCGCGGGCGTGTGTGTGTGTGTGTGTGTGTGTGTGTGTGTAGCTGCCCGGCCACCCCACTGACCCAGCCCTGCGCCCCAGGCCCTGTCTGACCTCCGCGCCGACAACCAGCGGCTCAAGGATGAGAACGCAGCGCTGATCCGCGTCATCAGCAAGCTGTCCAAGTGACTCGAGGACTTGCCGCACCGCATCCGTACAGCTGCTTCTGCCACACGCACCCTTCCCCGCGTGAACACGAGGGACGGCTCCGGGGGAGCCGCTGAGAAGCCATAACCTCCTCTCGGGACCTTGCGAGCCCCCGGGAGGGAAGCGCCGCTGGCTGGGCTGGAGGGAGGGAGGCTGAGCCAGGCAGGGCGTGTCACTGCGAGGGACCAGGACGCAAACAAGGGCCAGTAGCCAAGGACCAGAGGGCCACCCCGGGTTCCCCACTCACGTGTGATGCCACCCCAGCACCCTCCCCTCCCGAGCAGGGTCCAGAATGTGCCAAGAGTCCCGCCGGCCTCGGCCGGGTGGGCCTGTATATAGGGTCCGTGTGCAATAGGAGGGACGTCTTCTATTTTTTGCTGCCCCCTCCCTGACTTGCCTGGGGAGGGGGAGAAGGTATTTTCGAGACAAAGCACAGGCACCACAAATAAAAGTCGTGATGTTGCCACTCAAGGGCTTGTCCCCAGCCTGGGCAGAGGGCTAGGGGCTTCCTCCTGCTTCCGAGCCTGGGTTGTGTGCGCCTGAGGTGCTGAGGGTGGGTCGGTGTTTGCTCCTGGTGTGGGGAGAGGCCCAGCCTGGCTGACTTGGTGGGAGAGGAGGAGGTGGGGAGGGCAGGGACCACCTGGGGGCCATGGACTTGGAGCTGAGGCGCTTAGGTTTGTTTATGAGACAGGTCTCGCTCTGTAGTCCAGGCTGGCCTTGAACTATGTCACCAGGTCGGCTGGAGACTCACGGCTGTTCTGCCCCAGCCTCCCGAGTCCTGGATTACAGGTGTGCACCATCATGTTCAGCTCTAGGGAGCTGGGGTTTGTAGTCAGAATCTTTGAAACAAATTTGAGCCAATCACTGATATTTACACTTTGGGGTAATGTGCACACAAAACTCTGGAGTTTCAGCTCCCTGGGAAAGCTGGAGGCTGAGGCAGTACTCATTTCCCAGTCCCATGTCACAAGCACAAGCTGAGCAGGAGCTGCCTTCAGTGGAGCGCCATCACCCACTCAGTGATCCCTGGTTCTGTCCTGCCTGCCAGGTGCGGTTCTGCCTGCTAGGTGCTTTAGTGAGCAAGAGAGGTAGCAGGGGTGGCAGCACATTCCCCTACTCAGGAGGCTGAAGCAGGAGGGTTGAAAGTTTGAGGCCAGCCTGGGCAAGTTAGTGAGACTGGCTCAAAATGCTAACATTTTAAAAGGGATAGGGATATAGCTCAGCGTAGTGATTGCGTGGGTATGCGAGGCTGGGGTCAATCACCAGCACCACCGACAAAATACAAAGGTGCGGCACTGTGGAAGAGGGGAGGCATCTGATGGCAGGCACAGCTCGGGTGGAGGAGAGGGGTGTGTGTGTTGCGTGCAGGCTGGCCTGGGACGCACTCGGCGGGGAGTGTGCATGAGCGCAAGGGCCTGCAGAGCCCCCCTTCAGGTGCAGGATGCGCTCTGAGGACCAGCTCTGAGGTCTCTGCACTGACAGTGGGAGAGGGTGAGGGACGGGGCCACCCGCTGAGGCTGAAGTCCCAGTGAAGACGATGACAGACCCGGGTCTAGAGCCCTGGAAGGCTCGGGCTCTGGGCGCCCCCAAGCCCAGGGTGTGCAGTTCCTGTGGAAAGTTCTTCCGCAGCCCGGGAGACGGACACAGAGCACGGAGGCTTGGGGAACTGCCCTGTTCCTGGCTCCTCCGGAACGTGCGACGGAGCCCCAGGGTGCCCTGGCCCCGTGGCAGCGGCGGGAAGAGGGAGGCTGAAGGCTGAGCCCGGCTGGCACGGGCCTTTGGCTGCCCAGCGGGAGCCTGGGTTTTATTATGGGTGGAGGGGGCAACGGAGCCGTCTGAGTAGGGGACAGACGCTGGGTAGCTGTGGGAAGTTGTCTTGGAGACCGGAAGTGGCCCGTGTTCCGGAAGGAAACCGAGGTCAGAGAGCTGGGGTGGGGGCAGTCCCGGGTCTGTGCGCTTCACGGCGCCATCTAGCGGCGCGGGTGGGAACAGCCCCCTAGGGGCGGGGTTATAGGCCTGGAGGTCCTGGGGGAGCCGCCACCAGGGGTTCCGGGGGCGCCCAATCTGCCCAAGGGTGGGGCCCAGAGAAAAGCCAGCCCTCATCAGCCAGCGGGATAATGGGGCAGCCTGTGGGCTCCCAACGACAGCGTGGCACACTCAGCAGGCAGCCAGCTCTCCAGGGCTGCACCCCTGGCAGGAGATGTGCACCAGGCAGAGACAAACGTGCTGGCCGACCGGCCTGGGTGTGCAGGGCAAGCTTCCCCAGACTGGGCATTTGAGCCGGGCTAGGAAGGTTGAGTAGGAGTTGACCAGGCAGAGGAACGCTGTTGGAGACTAGCAGAAAATCAAGTGAAAGACGCCTGTGCTCGAAGGGCCCGGGAGTGGGAAGGGCAAGACCGGTGTGCCCGGGGATGAGGTGGCGAGAAGTGGCGGGAGGGAAACGAATACTTCGGGGCTCAAAGGCCAGGTGATGGGGCTGGGAGGGCAGTGGGCAGCCACGGACGGAGTCTCAGCGAGGGTGCTCAGAAGACGGGCGAGCCGGAGGGAAGTGCAGGGAGGAAAAGGGGCCGGGGAAGCTTCCCGACTCCCTGGTAGCCGGCAGAGAGGGCGCAGCGTTGACACGGCCAGCTGAAAGGAGGCTTGTTTATAGGCTGGGCAGCACACAGCACAAGGCACAGGGTTCCGGGGTGCCCGCTGCCAGGGCCCCACGAGCTCTTGACTGGGCTCTGGGCCCCGGCCCCATCCGGCCACCCGCGACCGCGCGCAGGGAGGGAGCAGGACGCCAGCGGGCCAGCGTCTGTGCCGGCCGGGCCGGCTCGGCGTCCTCCAGGCCTCTGGCGTCCGTGGTCCCGCGGGGCGGGGGCCTGGTGTGGTGGTCACTTTTGGCGAAGGGGCCGGGGAGGGTCAGATGACCTCCGCTTTCATTTCGCTTTCCACCTTCTTCTTCTGCTTCTCCATCACCGCCTCCAGCTCGGACACTTTCTCTTTGTCCTGCGGGGCGGTGGTAGTCAGGCCCGGGCGGCTGAGCCCTCGGCGCCCCCGCCCTTCGTGCCGCCGGCCGGCCGCGCTCACCTCCAGCAGCGCGCGCTGCACCGTGAGCTGGCTGTGCACGCGCGCGCCCTCCTGGGGGCTCACCGCCCGCAGCTCCTCCTTCTGCAGCGAGAAGAGCTGGGCGCCCGTCAGCACTCCCAGTGCGTCCACAGTGCTACACGGGGCGGGGCGGGCGGTCAGGCCTGTCGGCCAATCACAGCTCAAGCCTCCTCCAGCCTTGCCAATCACATCAAACCTGCTTAGCCGCTTGTCCAATCAGAGCAGCATTTGGGAGCCTGAGTCCCCACCCATCAACCACAGCGCGTAGTTCAGGGGCAAGCACGCCCTCTTTTTTTTTCTTTAATGTTTTTCTTTTTGTTGTTTTGAGACAGGGTCTTACTACGCAATTCAGGCTGGGCTTGAACGCACTGTGTAGCCCAGGCTGGCCTCGAACTCACGGAGTGACCCCCGCTGCCTCAGCCTCCCGAATGCTGGGATTAAAAGCGTGCACCAGTACACCCGGAGTTTTAAAAGTGCTCTCTTTCTAGATGGGGGCGGGACTTCCGTGGAGGGCCAATTGGAGCCTGGGAAATCTACCCATTGCACCTATCGTTCATAATCACTCCATTTGGACCAATCTCTGCTTCCCGTGGTCTCCACGCCCCACTCCGAGCCAATCGGAACCTCCGCTCCCCGCTCCCGGCCTCCCCGCCCACTCGCCGGTGAGCCCCACTCACCCAGCGCTAAAACCCTTGGCCTGCAGCCAGGCGCGGACCTCCGCGGTGTCCGATCGCCGGCTGAGCTGCGGCTCCGGGGCGCGGGGCCCCGGGGCCGTGCGGCTGGGAACCGAGCGGCCCTGGGCCAGGCGCGCCTGCAACTCCTCGTTCACACTCAGCATCTGGGAAAATTTCTCTGGAGGCGGGAACCCGGAGGGAGGCAGTGCGTGAAGTGCGAGGGGTCGGGCCTCTAGCGTCCCGAGGATGGGTCGATTGAGAATCCATCCTCGTTCTTTCTCTTGAACCCACGGCCTTCGCATTGAGCTCCCCAACCCCGCCCCCCTTTTTAAATTTTTTGAGCCTGGATCTCTTTAAGTTACTAAATTGCTCCGGTTGGGCTCGAACTTGCGATCCTCCTGCCTCACCCTCCCAGGGTGCTGGGATTACAGGCTTCCGCCAGCATGCCCGGCCTGGTTTCCTCTTTCTAAGCCACCCTTCGCAGAAAAGAGGACAAGGCCTGCCCTTGAAGAGGCTGCCCCAGCACTCACCCTTCTCGCTGGGGTCCAGGTTGTTGAGGCAGTCGCAGCTGTCCCATTGGGGCCGAGCGGGAGCCGGGGCCGGGGCCGGGGCCGGGGCCGGGGCCGGGGCCGGGGCCGGTGGGTTAGGAGGAGGAATGATGTTCTCCTGGGGTGGGGGAGGCTCCTGGGTCAGGGGAAGGACTTCGAGTCCGGCCTGCTCCCGCTGGACGCGAACATCCGAGCCCCCAGTCTGAACCCTTGGCACTGGGTCCCACACCTCTTGCGTAGGTTCTGTGTTCTGACCCTCAGCCTCTCCTCCCTCAGGACCCCAGAGTCTGCCTTGGCTCACCAGGCTTCGCGCAGGGCTCTGGCTGCGTTCGCCTCGGGGCCCGGGGTGGGGTGTCAGGATATTATAGGGTACATATCCTTCCTGGCCCTGTTGGTCCCGAACCTTCCACCACTTGCGCCTGTCATCCAGGACCTGCGTGGGGAAC
The DNA here is from genome assembly GCF_000276665.1 of Chinchilla lanigera. NCBI lineage: Eukaryota > Metazoa > Chordata > Mammalia > Rodentia > Chinchillidae > Chinchilla > Chinchilla lanigera. The sequence continues at coordinate 1,076,843 of NW_004955567.1, forward strand.
GGAATGACTCAGGGCCCGGGCCTGCGGCTGGGGCTGGGCTGGGCTGGGCTGGCGGGCTGTTTCTGCCTGCAGCCCCCACCTAACCTCCAGCACCGCTCGCTGCTTGACTGACAGTTCGCTGCTGTTGCGGGCCTGGAAGTCGTAGTTACAAAGGACCCACTTTCCTGCTGCCTCCGGCTCCAGCTGCGGCTCTGGCTCTTGGTGACTGAGGAGAATTGGGAAGTTGGAGGTGAAGAGGCAGCCGGCCCCTCGGCAGGGGCTGTGAGGTGCTGGGGTGAGTCGGGGTTAGAGCCAAGCAGGGGGCCAGGTTAACGGGGGTCTGAGGTGGGAGTGACATAGGTTTGCATAGAGCTTGCTCTCTCCCTTGCCTGGCCCGGTGCTGGCCTACGATGTGGGTGTTATCAACAGCTCCATTTCATGGGGGCGTGACAGAGTGGCTCAGGAAAAACCCCTGCGATGTGTTGGGCACCTGCTAGGTTCCGGGCTCATGTGTCATGGTGACTGCTAGTAAAAGCAGTAGCTGCAGCTCTGTGTGCAGCAATAGTGCCCGGCTGTTTGAAGGCTGTTCTGTGGGCTGGCTGATTTGATCCTCCTGAGGACCCGTGGTAGAGCCATGAATTCGGGCCCCACTTTCCTCCTTCCCTAGGGAGCTCCTATCTCCATTTTCACCCGCAAAGATGCTTTGGCACAGTAATGTAAAGGCCAGGAAGCGAGGAAGAGGCGTAGGTGGACCGGGCCCCAGCACGGCGCGTCGCTGTCCTTCTGCCCTGCTGTGTGCGCCTGCGTGGGAGCTCAAGCTCGGCTATAGCCCTGCGCTTCACCGGCCCCTGCTTCCGAGGCCTCCTGCGCGTCCACAAGCACTGCCATTCTCCCTGTTTCCTGCAAGCGCATGAGGCTCAGAGGAGTGAGTGGAAAGCCGGAGGGGTCCCAAGCTCAAGATCTGGAAGCGCAGGGGGCCAGGGGTGGGGTCCTGCGACACCAGGCAGCTGAGGGACCGCAGCCCGGATCAGGCCTACCTGTGCAGGGGAGAGGGGGGGTCTTCAGGGCCGCGGCACCCCCTGTGTGGGGCTGGCAGCTCCCAGCATGCTGTCTCTGCTGAGACCCTCTGTCGGGGGCCCCAGCCAGACCCCCGTTCACCTCGTCTGGTTTCTTCCCTTCTCAGGCTGGCTTGCGCCGGTCTGCCCCCTTGCTTGCCCAAGGACCCTGGCCTTGCAGCCTCCGCCTGCCTTCTCCCTCCCCAGAACCAAGAGCCCGAGTCCCCACGGTGTGGAAGGAGCACGACTTTGGGTGCCTAGTTTTTCTTTTCCAGGATCCCAGGAGTCCAGGGCTCCTGCTTCAATTTCCTCGTCTTTAGCTCCGAGAGCCTTCCAGCCTGCACCCGGCAGGGACTTGGACGCTGCTCTAAAGCCTTTGGGAAGCCGCAAGTCCAGCCTCCCAGCTTTTAGCCCTGTCGGAGGCCCAGAGACAGCTGTGTCCCCACTCTCCCGGCAACCTGACCCCAAGCCCTTGAGGGCCCCGCCTGTTTCTCCGGGTCTCCAGGCTCCCCAGCGCCAAACCCGAGTTCTTCAAAACGCAAACATCCTGTCGCAGCCTCATCCTCTAACACCAGGACTGTGTGCCCCTGCTCAGGAGCCCAAGGATGGAGTGTCTTCCAAGCTGCGCCTTCCCAGCCTCTTGCGGACTTGGCGTCCAGCCTCCCAGACTACCCGCTCCCACAGTACCCACTCCCAGACTACCCACTCCCAGACTACCCACTCCCAGGCTTAGGGACCCAGCCCCGCTCCCCGTCCCCAGACCTTGCCCC
>NW_004955567.1:1078746-1095044 GCF_000276665.1 Chinchilla lanigera
CCCTGCCCTGGCCCCGCCCCGCCCCGCCTCTCACCACCTCACCCACCTGTGAGGAGCCAGGGGACAAGAAAAAGACAGAAAAAGGGAGCGGTCAGCGCGAGGATCCCCGGGATGCACCCCTTCAGGACACCCTGCCCGCCTGGCGCTGACACTCACCCATTGACAGCGACCTGGGGTGCGCTTTGCTGTGGGGAGGGGGACGGCTGGGTCAGGTGAGTTTCTGTCCCGACCCCCTCTTGGGTCTGGGGAGCCCCAGCCTCACCTGCTGGCGCCGCCGCTCATGCTGGAGCTGCTTCTCCACCGGGTCCTCCCAACGGCGGCCCTGGGGGTCGGCGGCTGGCGGCTCCCAGCCGCTGTAAAACTCGGGGCTGTAAGCAGGTCCCTCCCCTGGGGGCAGCTCCAGCCTGTGGCCGGGGACAGCGGACAGGGCGCTGACACGAAGCACCATCACGACTAAGGTTATGTTCTAAATAAGTCCACTCCGTTGTGCTGGCCAGCTCAACTCGTTTGGTTTTGAGAAGGGGTTTCGCTTTGTAGCTCAGGCTGGCCTGGAATCCCCGGCGATCCTCCCACCTCAGCCTCCAGAGTGCTGGGATGACAGGAGTGCTCCACCACGCCCGGTTCGGCCCGGCGTTTGTATCTCACCTCTGAGCCCAAGCCGGGCTTTCCAGCTGCTTTTATCCTGCCCTATCACCCAGGCCAGGCCTCTGGTTCTGCGGCACTAACCTCAGCGTTCAGGTTCTATCCTGAGACCTTAGGACACGCCTTCAACAAAGCCCTGATTCCTCAGTACAGCCAGGCTCACACACCTAAGCCCGACCCTGCTATGTAGTCCTCTAGCTTTGCCTTTTTTTCCCCAGTACTGGGTATTGAACCCTGCAATCCTCCTGCCTCAGCCACAGGTTTGCGTAGCTGTTCCCTTTTTCTGCAATCCGATTGGCTGGTTGGATTTTAAACCTCATGCTAATTTCTAGTCTTTCCTCCAGTCAGATCCTGACATTTATCCTAAGTCCCACCCCCTAGCTAAACCCCACCTCTAGTCTCTCCGCTCCGTCCCTCTCCAGTTCCCAGGCTCTCTGAGCTCAGGCCTGGTCTCCGGCCAGGTCCCCTACCCTGGGCGGGTCCAGGAGTCCCCGAGCGAGGTCCACAGCGCGTTTTCCCGGGGGGTGACACTGTCCCGCAGCAGCGCCACGGCCTCTGACGTCAGGTGCGGCCGCCGCACGCCGCTGGCGAACTCCGGGCCGCCGGACGTGTTCACGATCTGCAGGGCGACAAGGGTCGGGCTGCTACCAGCTCCTCTGCAATGCCCGGGCCTGGGGAAACCCAGCGGGCGGCGCGACGCACCATCTGCAGCGGCCCGAAGAGGAAGTGCAGCAGCTCCGGGGAAGAGGGGTTGGCGATGTTGCCTCGCAGCAGGGCCTAGGCGGGGCGGCGCTGGGTTAGTGCAGGAAGGTAGGGGTCACTGCCCCTGGTCCCCGCGAGGCCCGTGGGGCGCGCGTCCTCACCAGCAGGCTGAAGGCGTACTTGATTTTCTGAAGCACATCCGTGTACTCAGCCTCCGAGGGTGGCTTGGCCCGCAGAGTCAGCAGGCCCTCTGTGAGTGGCACAGGTGCAGTGGTGGGGACCCAAGACGACAGGTGACACAGCCAGAGAGGGGCAGACACCCAGGGACACTCAGGGAGCTCATCCATTAGAAGCCAGGCCCAGATGGCGGAGCGGGTACTGAGATGCAGGGGTTGAGGGGGATCTTTGGGAGTGATGGGGAATCCGTGCTCTGGGTCCTGTGGGGCGTTCCTTACCCCCAGCGGCCCGGCGCCGGGTCCTACGGCCGCGCTCGCGGTGCTCTAACACGCGGGTGGCCTCTGCAGACTTCTGCAGCCTGGACACGAAGGTCTCCACGTCCTCAAACACGTGGTTCAGGATGTCCTGGGGATGCAGGGGAAGGAGGGGCTCCTGAGTGTCAGACCCTCATCGCCGTCGAGGCTGTTGAGCTGATAGTGTAGACACGCCCCCTGGTAGGACCCCCGGCGACCGCGCCCCCAGAGCTCCGGCCACGCCCCTAGAGCGGAGCCCCACTCCAGGACCCAGAAGGAGGGCTGGACCGGCCCGGTGACCCGCCGGCCCCGCCCCCAGCCCGGCCTTACCACTTCGCGCTCCGCCTGCAGACCCGCCAGCTCCGGGCCGCGCGGGCCCAGGTCTGGGCTCTCGGGGTCCGCGCTGCTCACGAAGCTCGCCCGGCCGGGCCTCCCCTCCTCCGCCTCGGGGATGGGCTGCACCGGGGGCGCCCCGCGGCCCGCGGCCGGCGCGGCCGAGCTGATCACCGCGCGGACCGAGGGGCGGCGCTGCAGGGGCGGGGTCTGGGCAGCGGGCTTGGGCCCGCGCTGCAGCTCCTCCTCCGCGGCCCTGGGGAGCAGAGGGGGAAACTGAGGCCGGATCAGTGGAGAGGACAGCGGGGAGAGACTCGTGGCCGGATAGGAGACCCTGATACTGAAGGGGTCAGATACAGGCTCGGTGTTGGGCGGAAACTGAGGCCACAGGGAGAGCCCGAGGGCCAGAAGAGGGGGTCGTCTCGTCTGGGAGGGACAGGAGACCCCGTCCTCCTCCCTTCCCCTTCCGCCCCTCACCTGAGCGCCGCTGCCCTGCGTTCCCCGCGTCCGGAGCGGTAACTGTGCAGAGCCCCCTGGATGTCCTCTCGGATCAGCTCCGCCTGCCAATCAAGCGACAAGCCCCGCCCACTGCCCTCAGACCACGCCCTGTCCCGACCCCTCCCTGTCCACAAACCGTCCCTTCCAGATCCTCTTCCCAGACCACGCCCCTCTGTCGCTCTGACCCCGCCTTTGCCCGCAAGCCACGCCCCGTTTCTGTCCGGCGGGGACCCAGGGTCTTACCCCAAGACTTAGTCCCTGGAAGAAGTGCACGTCGGGCTGCGCGCGCTCGGGCTCCTGACACACCAGCAGGAGCAGCGAGCGGCTCCGGCCTGGTGCCGTCACCGCGTCGCAGCGCACTATGGAGCCGAGGGGGTAGGATTCCAGCTCCTCCTGCAGGCCGGACAGCAGGGTAAACTGAGGCACGGGCCAGTACTATCGCTCTATGGCGACTGCAGTGCCCAGTGGGTGCAGGAGCGGGCCAGGCTGCCTCTGGTTTAATAGCGGCCGGGGGGCTCACCACCATGCACTCAGCCCTCCCAGTCCCCAGGGTCAGCAACCCAGCCACTTCTGCCCACGTCCCCGGCACCTTGGAGCCCGGGTCGAGCAGCGTGACATGGCCAGGGGACACCCGCAGCAGCATCTCCTGGGTCCAGACGCGGCCCTGGCTGTCCATGACCGCCAGCTTCCTGGACGCATCCTCTACCGTGTGCACCCCGTCCTCCTCGCCCAGGCAAAAGGTCACCAGGTGCTGGCACCGCAGAGAGAGCAGTGAGTCAGACGAAGCCCCCCGGCCACAGGCTTCCGGGCTGAGGCCAACCACTCCTCCTCCAGGAAGTGGAACCTGATCACCTTGGGGAATCAGCTCCTGTGTCTAGGGGCCCTGTCCTGCCCTCCTTCATCAAGCGGGGGGCACCAGACTGGCGGGCCTCCTTCTGGATTCCACCTACGTCCTCTCAGTGCCTCCCGGGACCCCGTGTTGCCTCTGGGCTGCCCCTCCCAGTCCTCCTGCCTCACAGTGATTTGACTCTTCAGCACCGAGCTGGTGCAGAAAAGTCAGACCCTATGGCTCTAGGCTCCCTGACACCTGTCACAGCTGAGATGGAGACGCAGTCCATTTTGCCTGTGAGTATACTGGGGTGCCTACGTGTTTCTGTTTGAGGCGGGAACTGTTTTAACGGCTTTGTCTCTCCGGGCCCACTGTCCCCCAGAAGACTTCCTGTGGGAGCAGACCAGACTCACATTGACCTGATACTGGGACACATCGGCCATCACCACCGTGGAGTAGCGCTTCCTCTGCTCTGTGCCGGAAGAAGGGGGCAAGCTGGACTCAGGCCCGGACTCCTTGCTCAGATCTGGTGTCCAGCCTCCTCCCTCAGACCTGGGGTCTGGGCCCGGCCTCCTCAGACACTGGCCCTCCCCCGGCCCTGGATTCCAGGCCGCACTCACCGTAGATAGACTTGGCACTTGGCTTGGGAGGGGCTTCTGGGCTGGCGGGGGAAAGGGGAGTGAGAGAGGCTGTGGGGGTTTGGGGCAGAACCCACAGAGCCAGGCAGCACTGCGAGGCCTTCACGGTGAGGGTGCTGGGCAGCCATGGGGCTGGGGCAGGGCGGGGCAGGGCCGCGGTGTTGGAGAGGACAGGCGGGCTGTGGTCGTGACTGAGGCCCCGCTGTCCTACAGACCTGGGTTCAGGTCCTCTGTGCTACTTCCTTGCCATAAGCCTGGAGGGGGGGAGACTTAGTCTCTCCTGCCTCCGTTTCCCCTCCCCCAGCATCCGGCTGGTGGGGCTGGTGGGCACGTCACTGAGACGATGCCCGTGCTGTACCTGCAGCCTCCAAAACTGTCCATATCCTTTAGGGAAGGACTTAGCGCTAGTAGTTGCTCAGTAAGTGGGAACTATCACATCAGCCCCTGCCGCTGAGCCGGGGCCATCTTCCTCCCTCCTCGCTGCGTCGGGTCCTCCCCGGCTAAATCCTCCTCTGCCCCTGCTGTCCCTGGCTGGTCTTCAAGGGTGCTGTCTAGGAGGACTCTTACGTCCCCTGGTCCACAGAAATAAGAGGCGCTCAGATCTCCAGGGTGGGCTGTGAGGAATGAGGAAACTGAGGAACCTTCAGCCAAAGCCCTGCTCTTCATCCTGCTCCTGCCCGCCAGACATCACGCTGTTTGATTACCTCTGGGCCGGAGAGCTCAGCACCTACCCGGCAGCTCTTCAGCCTCATCTCTCTGTGTCCTTCTGCCTGCCCACCCCGGAGACTGGAGTCCTCAGCCTTAGCAGCCCTGGTTTTCTAGCCGAAAGCCAATATTTACTAAGATAACTTTGGCCGCCACAGCAGTTCCCATAGGTGGAGCTCCTGCTGGGGACGTGCTGTGAAATCCCCTGATCCAGGGCTCAGACTCTTCAAGTCCTCCGGGGTCCTGGGAGAGCCGGCTCAGGGGGCGGGGTCCTCCGGCCCTGAGGGAGCCCTCCTCTCCTCCTCTGTGGACCGGGGCCTGTCTGCTGCAACCACAGGAGGAGGCAGGTGCGCGGCACTCCTGCTATCTTGGCCGGGGTGCTGCAAACTGGATCTGCAGGTGTGGGGGCTGGGACCCTGGCCTCTCCTCCCTCAGACCCGGCCTCCTGCAGCAGACCCAGGGGTCCAGGTCCCGCCTCCTCGCTCAGAGCCTGGGTTCAGACCCCAGCCCTCCTCTGTCAGACCGGGGTCCAGGCCCAGCTTCTCCCTCAGACCCGGGGTCCAGGCCTGGCTTCCTCCCCTGGCCCAGGAGGGCCACGGCGCTTACCCAGGCGTGACGGTGGAGGTGGCCATGGTGCTCATGCTGCCCTGTATGGGAGCTGTTGCCCACCCGGAGTCGTGGGAGATAGCGCAGATGTGAACGCCTGCCTGGCTGCAGGAACGTGTGATTTCGCCGGCCTCCTCCCTCAGGCTTGGGGGCAGCCCCGCCCTGCGAGGTGCAGAAGTCCTGGGTCCCAAGCGTCCTGGCTCGCTCTGGGTCTGGCCCTGGCTCCGGTCCTCCTGCCCCTCCTCCCTGGCTCCTCCCTCTGTGGCCACAGCCTCCGCATACCTGAGCGCTCACCTGGCAAGGGCTGAGGTGGCGGGCGGGTGGGGCCGGCAGCCTGTGCCAGGCAGGGTTGGGGGTGGCCGGGGGAAGCCAGGAGACTTATTTGTGTCTGTCGTGAAGACAACAGCGGAGCAACAACAATCTGATGTCACCCTGGTTCACAGGGCAGTCAAAGCTCATGAGTGTGTGTGTGTGTGTGTGTGTGTGTGTGTGTGTGTGAGAGAGAGAAAGAGAGAGAGAGAGAGAGAGAGAGATACCGGGCACTGAACCCAGGGTTCTAGCACTGAGCTCTAGTCCAAGCCCATTTTTATGTTTTACTTTAAGACAAGCTCTTGCTAAATTTCCCAGGATGGTTTTTGAACTTGGGATCCTCCTGCCTCAGCCTCCCAGAGTTTTGAGATTATGGGTGTGTACCTCCAAGGCCGGCTGGTTCAAAGTTCTGTCTTTGGCTCCTCCTAACGCCTGCAGTGGGGTCCCCCTGGCCAGGGCAGCTGCTGTCTGGAGACCAATTTTTCTGCCACTGCCACCTCCAGGGACATCATTTCCACGGTTGGCCCAATCTCCAGGCCTGGACCCCACCTGCCTGCCCCTGTTCTTTGGAAATTTCCCTCCTAGTCCTCCGCTCTGGTGAGTGTGCCACTCTGCTCGTTAGGTGCCCACGAGGCACGGAGCACACAGGCCGCCCTTCCCCACTCATATCTGTGCCCACCCCGCCGGCTCCCCGCCAGGGCTCCAGGGTCGCTGGATTAAGTGGGATCTGCCTCTGCCCAGGGACGCGGCTCAGATTTTCTTCTTGGGAGGTGGTACACACGCATGTGCACGGGCACGTTCCTCATGACGCGCTACGAAATGGGCCCTGTTCTCCCTGCTGTCCGAGTGGGGAAACGGAGGCACGTGTGAGCCGAGTGACAGGACTGCGCTGGTGGGGATGCGGTTGAAGCCGCGTGCGCACGTGGACCGGGGTCCTCTGTGCCACCCTGCGCTGCGTGACTCTTTCTTCTCTCCGGTTGTGGGGACTGAGCCCCAGGCTTCACACTGAGCTGCTTCCCCGGCTGTTTATAAAATATTTTTGTTGTTTTGAGACAGTCTCACTAGGTTGCCACGTTGACCAGGACGTATTCCAACTTGCGATCCTCCTGCCTCAGCTTCCCAGGTGCCACCATGCCCGCCCAACTCTGTGTGCCACTTTGTCACCCTGCGCCTTTCCATCCGTGTGACCGTGGGCAGATGGTCACCCAGATGAGCCCCCTGGGCTGCAGAACCCCGGGGTTCAGTGGGGACGGCCAGGCTGGGTGCACAAGAACACCCAGCGTAGCACGGGACCCGGCCAGGAGCCACGGGTCAGGGCGAGCAGGCACAGGCACCTGGGTTTCACCTGCTGCTGTGTCGGGCACCGGGGCACTGCGGGAGCCCGGAACTGCCGGGGTTGGGCGCAGAGCTGGGGAGGACGAGCTGAACCCGCAGGGCCAGTCCGACAGGCAGGTGACGGGAGGTGTGTCGGGCTGGGGACCTGGCCCAGGAGGGGACCAGGGCTCCTGCGCCCATCCGGCTGGGGCTTGGCGGGTGGCTGAAGCCCAGGCCCCGCTGGGTGCTGTTGCCCTGGGTCCCCGTCACATCAGGCCACCAGTGCTTTCTGAGCTCCGTCCTGTCTAGGTCCGGGAGGACTGGGGGTCGGAGCCCCAGGCCTCAGGGCTCAGACAGAGCGCAAAGGCTGGGGGGGTGTCACTGAGAGCCTGGGCTGTGACAGCGACCCGTGACACACAGGCCCCGGTCTGCAGGGGTGAACTGCCACTCAGAGGTCTGAGGGAGGAGGCGGCACCTGGCTCCTCACCAAGGTCCTGCGGGAGGCCCCAGGCCGAGGTCCCCACACTGCTCCCCTGTCTGGAGTGGCAGCAGTACACTGAGACTCTCAGGCCCCAGTGCATGCCCAGAGGCGGGGAGCGTCTCTCCCTAGACCCCGCCGGCCCCTCCCACCCTGCCCTGGCCGCCTCACCCCCCACGCCTGTGTGGTGCTGCCTCTTCCTCCCTGGTTTCAGTTCTCCGCAGGGCTCACAGCTCAGAGCCCCGAAAGTCCCGTCTGCACTGTGCCCCATCCCTCCCAGTATCTCTTCCCCGGTCACCAGGACAAAGGGGACACTTGCTGGCAGTGGGAGCCGTGGCGTGTGGCAGGGCAGGTGGAGGTCACAGTCACCGGAAGCCGCGTCTCAGACCCAGGTATCCTCCACCCCGTGCAGACACAAACAACGCACTCATTCCATCCATAGCTCAGCACGCCCAGCTGTCACCTCCCGTTCGCCCTCCAGAGGAGAGGCTCGCCCAGCAAGTGGCCCGAGGTGGCACGAATGGTCATTATTCGTGATGACACATGCAGTAATGGAGGTGCCGTGGGATGTTATGTGTCCCTAGGGAAATCCTTACTGCAGCCGGGCTCGTGTGCATATGGGGCAGGCAAAGGAGCTGTCTGTGGGGGCCATGTCCGGAGGTCCCCCAAAGCCGCATGTGGTCACAGCAGGGCTTTTCAGAGGTGGCTGGATCTAGAGTGCGTGATGCTGGACTTGATTCATGGTGCAGTGCTAGGGTCAAGGGCACTAGGACTGAGGGTGTGAGTGCCGCCCGCCCTGAGTAGCCTGGAGAAGGTGCAAAAGGTAGAAAGAGCTGTGGTTGCCCCTTGTTGATTTGTTACCTTCCACAGACTGTTTCTCTCCTGCGATTCCACCCTGCCTTGGAGCCAGCTGATTACGGACTGAAACGTCTACAAACTGTGAGCTAAACAAACCTTTCCTCCTTTAACTTTGGGCCTTGGGTATTTTGTCGCAGCCATGAGAAAAGTGACAAGGAACTAAGACACCGTCCCCTGGTAAATGATAACCGGATGGGCTTTTGTAGGATGCACAGAAGTTCTGTGATGATGAGGAGGCCAGGAATGACATTCTAAGCACCAGCAGTGGGATGTGCAATCCTGAGGTCATATTCTTGGCAGTGCCTAAGCTCGTGCTGCATGCTAAGCCTGTGGTAAGAGCTGGGGACAGAGGAGGAGACAAGTGCGGCCCTGCTCCAGTGACACTGTCATGGGGTGGGTGTGGTGGGGACACAAGATAAACAGGTGGATGCGCGGGTTAGTAAGACTCAGGTGTGGTGAGTGCTCTGGAGGACGCAGAAGGCAGAAGAGGTGGTGTGGGGAGGGGCAGCTGAGCTGGTGGCTCTGATTGGACCCAGTTTGGAGGCTGAGGCGGGAATGTGGCTGAATTTCAGGCTGGGATTCCTGGGGCAGCCGGGGGAGTCTGCAGGGCGTGGCTGGCCTGGGTGGTGGGGCGAGGCCGGGCTGTGAAGTTGGCGGCGAGAGCCGCAAGAGTGGAGAAACTCGGGCAGCGCGGGACCGGCAGAACCGGAGCTGGAGCGCTGGCTGGCTGGGCCGAGAGGGGCGGAGGGGGCCGCGGGCCGAGCTCTGGGGGCTTATCTCCCGCTCCCCCTCTCTGAAAGTGCTGTGGGGCTGGCAGGGTCACACAGGTCAAGAGCTGAGGATGTGGCCCGAGCGCTGATGCATGCGGGTCAGCCCAGCACTCTGGGAGGCTGAGGCAGGGGGAACCCAAGTTCAAGTGGGGCGGAGAGCTATGGGCCACGATCGCACATATGCAGTGGTCCCACCGCATTCCCTCGCCTCCCACGCAGCCCGCGCCTGTCCTTCCTCCCTTTCCCAGCTGGAGCCCTGCTCCAGGCCCTGTGGCTGGTGAGGATGACTGGAAACCCGCCTAGCTTCGCTGTCTCTGTTCCTTTCTTTTTCTTCCTTCCTCCCTCCCTTCCTTCATTCTCTTTTCTTTTCTTTTCTTGTTTTCTGTTCTTCTCCTTCTTCTTCTTCCTCTCCTCCTCTTCCTTCTTTTTCTTCTTCTTCTTCCTCCTCTTCCTCTTCTCCTTTTCCTCCTCCTTCTGTTTGTGACAGTCTTTCTATGTAGCCCAGGTCGGCCTTGAACTCGACATGATCCTCCTGCCTCAGCCTCCTAAGTGCTGAGATCACAGGTGTGCACTACTATCCCTGCTCCAGAGCTGTTTTCATCTGGAAACCTGCGAGCCCGCCCCCTTGCCGTAGACCCTCTCTCCCCTCCTCCAGGGCCTGGCCCTCCGGGGCCCTCTCTCTGTCTGTCTGGTTTCCCTCTTCTCGGTACCTTGTATATGTGTCGTTTGCTGACTGTGTTATTCCTACCTGGCAAGTCCTGCAGGGGTGTGTGTCAGACCGGCCTTCCTTTCGAGGCTGGGTGACGCTGCCCTGCAGGGACAGACCGTGTTTTGTGGACCTGTCCATCTGTGGCGGGCCCTGGGGCTGCAGCGGCTCGGTTGTCAACTCCTGTTGCCTTCCCAGCGCTCATGGGACCCCACACCCCACACAGCCAGAAACCAAGATCCAGGGGCTCTGAGAAAGTGCAGAGGGACCAAAGGTGAAAACAGAAAAATTAAATACACCCATCACTCTGCTAGCAGAGACCGCGCACGGGATGTCCTAGGACAGTTTCCCCATGCTCGAAAAAAATAGGGGCACGTAGGAGCTTGGGTAAAACCAGGTGTGCTCCGGGGCGGCTACCGCCCCACGCCAGCCAAGGAGGGACATCGCAGCCATTTAGCCTCTGCCCTTGTGAGGCTGCAGGTCGGGTCGTCTGTCAGACCCACGTGGGACAGCGTTAACCCCTTTCTTTCTTTCTTTTTTTTTTTTTTGTCTTTTTGAGAGGGGCCTTGCTACGCAGTTCAGGCTGGCCTTGAGCTCACTCTGTAGCCCAGGCTGGCCTCGAACTTGCAACAATCCTCCTGCCTCAGCCTCCCGAGTGCTGGGATTACAGGTGTGCACCATCATGCCCGGCTTTTTCCCTTTCTTTTCTATGAGGACATTTTCCTCTCTTTAAAGCAATTATTTTAAAAAATTAGTACACATTTGTCATACGTATTGATCACATTCATCATAGGGGATTTGTACTTGTATGACATATCTTGATTCTTTTCTCCCCCATTTCCCTCCCCTCCTTTCAACCCTTTTCCCTTCTCCATTTACAAAACCTTTGTTTCCATTTTTTCTTCTGTTATCTTTCCTGCCTTCCCCTCTTCCTCCTCTCCCCGCTCCCCTGTTTCCTTTCCCATTCCCATCCGCCCTCCTTTATGTTCCTCTTTACCCTCCAGGTTTCTCATGCATGAGAAAAAAATGTGATATTTAAACTTCTTTGTCTGATTTATTTCACTTAAGATGGTCTTGAGGTCCATCTGTTTACCTAAAAAACAACTGAAGTTTATCCCTGTTCATGGCAGAATAGTACTTCATTGTATATAAATACACTATCTTTATCCATTCATCATTTGATGGGGATCTAGGCTGTTTCCAAAATCTAGCTGTTACAGACTGTGCCACTATAAACATGGGTGTGCATATATTGCTGTGGTATGATGCTTTTAACTCTTTTGGGAGGACAACCAGAAGGGGAATAGCTGGGTCAGATGGAACCTCTAACTTTAGTTTTCTGAGGAGTCTCCCCACTGATTTCTACAGTAGTTGCACCAGTCTACACTCCCGCAACGGAGAGCTGTTCTCTTTTCCCCACAACCCTGCCAGCATTTGTTATTGGGCATTAACCTTTCTTCTCTCTCTGTCTTTCTTTTTGAGACAGGGTCTCGCTATGTAGTCCAGGCTGGCCTTGAACTCACAGCGATCTTCCTGCCTCAGCTTCCCAAGTGCTGGGACCTTTTTCTTTCTTGCTTTTTCCCCTTGTGCTGGGGATCAATCCTCTGGTTCACATACACAAGGCAAGGGCTCTGCCCCTGAGCTGCACCCCAGGCCTCTCTGTTAGTGTCCGGGGGCCTGCAGGGCATGGTCCTGTTGTTGAATTCCCAGGGTCCAGTCGGCGTTCAGGACACAGCAGCTGAGTAACTGAGTAACTGCTGCCGGCAGTGAGCGAGCCCTTGCCTACTGATTGAGGCCGAATCTACTGCTTCTGGTGTCTCCTGTGAGAGAGCCAGGCGCCGGGAAATATTTTCCTGTGTGTGTTTCACTTGGAGAAACAACCCCTCCCTGGCACGGTGCTGATGGGAATGGCTGGGCCGCACGCACAGAGGTTGCCACGGAGGGCTCGGCCTCTCAGCAGCGCGGTGCTAGCTGGCATTCTCCCAGCAGGGAGGCTCCCGAAATCCTGGCCAAGACCTTGTATTAGCATTGTCTTCAGCCCTGCCAATCAGAAAAGTGCAGTATACCTGCCCATCAGATAAATGAGATGCACCTGCCCATCAGATAAGCGTAAGTATTATGCCATCAGTGTCTGACTGAGATTCCCCGGGCTTGCACATGCTAGGCAGGTGCTCCCCAGAGCTGTGTTTACGTTTTCTGTTTTGTTTTGGTTTCCGGTGAAGTGCTGGGATGTACATTATGCCTAGCTGTGAATTCCATTCCCCTCTCAAACCCAGGAGGCTGGTTCTCAGGCCTTCCTCCCCCAGACCTGGGGTCCAGCTTCCTTACCGTCTTCATTGTAACCCAGCTCTATTAGGTGTAGGTTTCTAAGCGTGGAAATCTCAAAGTCCTCTATACAATCTATGAGAAGGTACATTTTATTTTTTGGAGGGGGGACTGGGAATTGAACTCAGGACCTTGCGCTTGCTAGGCAGGTGCTTACGCCACTGAGCTATATCCCCAGCCTGAGAAGGTACTTTTTGAGATTAATTTTACTGCTACATTTTAGTTATACATAATGATCACACACATCATGGGGAATTTGTACCCGTGCATGACCTACCTGGCTGCTTCTTTTTTTCCCATTCCCCTCCTCTGGCTTCAACCCCCTCTTCCCCTCCTTATCTTTTTTGTTGTTGTTGTTGTCTTTTTGAGACAGGGTCTCACTATGCAGTTCAGGCTGGCCTTGAGCTCACTTTGTAGCCTAGGCTGGTCTTGAACTCACAATGAATGCTTCAGCCTTCCGAGTGCTGGGATTACAGGCGAGCTTTGTTTCCATTTTTTTCTACTCTGTTTTCTTGTTCCTTTCTTCCTTTTCCGCTCCCTCGTCCTTTGTTTTCCTTCTCATTTGAAAAGGTACTGGTACTTTGAAGATATCAATATGTAATACAACCACCATTGTTAATTCCCTACCACTTTGTTTGGAACTCTGTATTGTCTGTATTGTGCTTGTGATATGTTGTAAAATGTTGTATGTCTGTTAATGTTTCCCTCCTTTTATCCTTAAAATAAAAAAAAAAATAAAAATGAAAAGGTACTGGTTTGGCACAGGCCGCAGCGGGAATCGAACCTGGAGTTCGCTGCAGAATTGGGAGGTGCCCTTTAGAGAGTTGGGCGTGACGTCATCCCTTCTGGAGCTAGGCCCCGCTCCTTCACCTGTTCCCGCCTCTGCGCCTCAAACTACACTTCCCAGAGGTCATAGCGGCCAGGACCCATTCTCATTGGCTGTACAATCGGCCCCGCCCCGGGCCCCGCCCCGTCCCTGTCCTCTCCCTACTGCCGGCTTCCGGAGTCCGGGCAGACGCGGTGGCTCCCGCACGTGGTCCTCGCTGCCGTCCGCCGCCGTCTGCGCGCCGCCGTACCGGGACCCCGCTCCCCGCCGGCATGAACCGCTACCTGCTGCCGGTGTCCGTGCTGGGCACCGCGGTGGGCGGCGCCGTGCTGCTGAAGTGAGTGGGTGCGGCCGGCGTGCGCGCAGGGGCAGGCCGTCCCCGAGGGTCCCCCGTCCCCGAGTCCCGTCTCCGAGGGCCGCCCGTCCGGGTCCCGACTCCCGGCCCGATCCGGCGCGGCGTCCTCCCCCGGCGCGGAGGCGGCGTCCAGCACCCGGCGGCCGGGCCAGGCCCAAGGTCACCGGCAGGGCGGGCCGCGCCGGAACCGGCCTCGTCCCTCAGGACTGCTAATTAATTCATGAACGCGCTTGGCGAGTGCCACTGATCTTCCCGCGCGATCCTGTGGCCGGAGCAAGCGAAATGTGGGTCACCCTTGCCGGGCGTGGTGGCGCACGCCTGTAATCCCAGCACTCAGGAGGCTGAGGCAGGAGGATCGTTGTGAGTTCGAGACCAGCCTGGGCTACAAAGTGAGCTCAAGGCCAGCCTGAACTGCATAGCGAGACCCTGTCTCAAAAAGACAAAAAAAAAAAGAAATGTGGGTCACCCCGCTCCACCCGAAGTGGAAAGAAATGCGCTCCTGAGGAACCGACAGGGTCCCATTGCATGGGGATCTGTGTTGTCCTTTGACTTTCTCCCTTCGCCGTCCTTTTCCTGAGCGATCGGGATTATGTTGAATGTGCAGAGCGGTAACGACTGTATCCCTCATCCTGCACCCTGGAAATGCCTGTCCCTGTTAACTCAGCCGGTGCGTGGGTGCCACGCCTGTCTGCCTAGGAGACTAGGCGGCTCTGTGCGCTGTGCATCCCGTCCTGTTTCGCCTTTGGTTCCGCGTTAATGCGTGCACGTTAGGTACGTGTTTGTGCAGACCGTCTTGGATGCTGTAGCTTTATCCTGTGGCTGTAAGGTGACCCATCCCTTCCTGCTGGCTTTTGGTTGGTGGTCTTCTTTTTGCAGTTAGTATTGGCAGGGAGTGAATGTGGGTCGTGGGGACATCCTAGCGCCTCCAGCAGCGGAGATGTGGACAGGAGCACACCCTTGTAGTTGACTCTTTGGGACTAGGGGGACTAAGTCATCATCTGTGAGTCCTTGAGTGGCAGCGGCTGGTTTATTACCTTAACCCCAAACCTGGGCGTAATTTTTATGTTTTTTGCAGTGCTGAGGATTGAACCTAGGGTCTTGACCCTGCTAGAAAATGCTCTACCGCTGAGCTACATCCCCAGCTCATACTATTATATTAAAAAAACCTTTCTCCCGCGATCAAAGGGAATGAACAGCGTTTCCTAGGAATCTGTTTCTTTGGGTCCTGTGAAGATGACCCCTCTGCGCATGCTCCTCTGGCCACTGTGGGTACCCAGCCCTGCCCGGTGTGTGTGCAGGGCTCTGGGGGACAGGGCTGAGCCACGCGGAGCTGTACCTGGCCGGGGGAGGGCCTGGGAGCTTCAGCAAGGGGATCTGACTGGGTTATAGTGAGATCTCTCTGGTGAGATGTCACAGCGAGAGGAAGGGAGGGCGCAACCCGGGTGGGGAGGGAGGGCGCTCTCGGGACCAGGCCTGCGAAGAAGGGTGAGTGAGGTCCTCAGAGCGGTGGACTCACAGGGGCAGAAAGTAGGCCCGTGGTTGCCAGGGCTGGGAGGGTGGGGAGTGGGGACAGTTTCTGCTGTGCAGAGTTCTGGAGGTTGGTGGTGGTGGTGGTTGTATCATACTATGAAGGTATTTAGTAACATTGAAGTATCTACTGTAAATGTGGTAGTGGGGCATGGCAGTGCACGCCTATAATCCCAGCACTCAGAAGGCTGAGGCAGGAGGATCATTGTAAGTTTGAGACCAGCCTGGGCTACAATGTGAACTCAAGGCCAGCCTGAACTGCATAGTGAGACCCTGTCTAAAAAAAAAAAAAAAAAAAAAAAAAAAAGAAAGAAACCTCACAGTATGTTTTCTCTAGAGACAGAAGGTGGGTTAAAGAAGAAAGATATTGAGACTCAGAATTTTGAACGATATAAATGTATTTCTCCAAAATAAATGCCTACATATACTGTACAGCACAGTAAGTATAGTTGATAATGTATTTTTTTTTTCCTGTGTTTTTGAGACAGGGTCTCGCCATGTAGTTCAGGTTGGCCTTGAGCTCACATTGTAAGCCCAGGCTGACCTTGAACTCGCAACATCCTCCTGCCTCAGCCTCCTGAGTGCTGGGATTACAGGTGTGTGCCACCATGCCTGGCTCTTTCCTTTGCTTTGCTTTGTTTTGCTTTTCTTTTCTTTCTCTTTCTTTCTTGTTTCTTTTCCTTCCTTCCTTCCTTCCTTCCTTTCTTCCTTTCTTTCTATCTCTTTCTCCTTCCCTCCCTCTTTCCCACCTTCCTTCCCTCCCTCCCTATCTTTCTTTCTTTCCTTTTTTTTTTTGAGACAGAGACTTGCTATGTAGTGCAGGCTGGCCTTGAAGTTGCTTATGTAGTCTAGGTTGGCCTTGAAGCCATGGGGATCCTCCTGCCTCAGCCTCCCAAGTGCTGGGGTTACAAGTGTGTGCCACCACACCTGGCTCCATATTTCAAAATATGTTGTAGTGGGGCTGGGGATTTAGCTCAGTGACACAGTGCCTGCCTGACAAGTGCAAGGTCGTGAGTTCGATTCCCGGTACCGGAAAAAAACAAACAAACAAAAAATATGTTGTAGAGACAAATGTATGCAGTTTTTGTCAATTAAAAATATATCCAGTACAAGGTGGGTGAGGTGACACACACCTGTAATCCTAGCACCAAGGAGGCTGAAGCAGGAGGATTGATACGCGTTTCAAGGTCAGCCTGAGCTACATAGTGGGTTCAAAGCCAGTCTGAAGTACATTGTGAGACTGTCTCAAAAAAAAAAAAAAATGTATATATATATCCAATACAAACCAGAATTTAGTACATAAAAAAACTACAAACGGGGCTGGGGATTTAGCTCAGCGGCAAAAGCGCTTGCCTGGCAAGCGCAAGGTCGTGAGTTCGGTTCCTGGTACCGGAGAAAAACCAAAAA
>NW_004955567.1:1095144-1166400 GCF_000276665.1 Chinchilla lanigera
AAAAAAAAAAAAAAAAAAAAAAAAACTAAAAAAAAAAAAACTACAAACAGTGAACGTGTGCAGCTACTGTGATACGGTTGTATAATAACAGGAGCTGTGGCTGACCGGCCTGGGGTTCAACCACCGCCCTGACCTCGGCTGGCCCAGCTTTTGGGGCGGGCCTTCGTCTGACGGTGGCCTTTGGCAGTCCCTGGCAGATGAGGAGAGCGCCGCAGTCCCCTTGACTTTCACCCAAGAGCCGGCACCCTGCGCTGAGCCCCCCTTCGGGCTAAGCCTTCCGGGGCGGCAGTGATGTCCTGAGCTCAGCCTTGTGCAGGGACCCTGTGGGGCGCTGTCGTCACCCGGAGTCTCTCAGTTGTGCAGTGTCCTCTCCCAGGCGCACTGTGGCCCACTGCCTGTTGGAGTAAATAAAGCTTTCTTGGCACACCGCTGTGTCCTGTTTATGGACCACGTGGTCCTCCACTGAAAGCTTACGGGGGCCTGGACACCTCACTCTGAAGCAGACAAGACCAACAGCAGACAGCTGTCGAACCTCAGCGGCTCCCGGTGGCAGAACTTCCTGAGGTGATGGGCGGGTGCTGTCCTTATGCTGTCCACTGGCAGCGCCCTGACCACATAAACACGATTAATTCAGAGTGACCCTCAAGCTGGCGCCAGCTCCCAGAACTCTCTGGATAGCCCAGGCTGGCCTCAGACTCCTGGTGATCCTCCTGCCTCAGCCTCCTGCATGCAGGCACGCACCACCACACCCAGCGTGAATTTGTGTGGTTTTAAGATCGTCCATTTATGGCCCTTTGTTCTAGCAGCCGTAGGAGTCGTCCCTCACGGGCGGCAGGTGCTGTCCCCTTGTGAGAGCTTCCTGCCGGGCAGACCCCAGGCTGAGCCCTCCGCAGAGGTCCCAGCAGGGCCTTCCCAGTCCTCACGGTGTTACCTGTACCTCCATCTTTCAACTGGGGGACAAGGGCTCTGGGTTGTCATTGGCCCCTGATCACACAGGGTCGGGGGGCAGCCGGACGGAGTGGACAGAGAACTGACAGCTCTCTCACCGCCAGGGACTATGTCACGGGCGGCACTTGTCCCAGCAAGGCCACCATCCCCGGGAAGACGGTCATCGTGACGGGCGCCAACACCGGCATCGGGAAGCAGACCGCGCTGGAACTGGCCAGACGAGGTGAATCCCCTGCTTTGTGTTCGGAGGAGTTACTTGCGCACTGTGTTGGTAGCAGTGCAGTCAGCGAAAGCTGGGAACGGAGCATGTGTCCGTCCCCAGATGGAGGGACCCGCTAAGTGTCGCCTGCCACAGCAGGACTATTACTCAGCCCTGTAAAGGCAGGGCATTCCGATCCACACTGCACCGTGATGGACCCGAGGGAGCAAGGCTCAGTGAGAGGGCTGAGGTCCGGCTCCTAGGGGCCGTGTGCAGAGAGGCAGGAGGTGGAGGGGTGGGTGCAGGGCTGGGGGGGAGGGGGAGCCGGTGGCCAGGGGTGTGGGGTTTCTACCGGGGATGATGAACATGCTGTGGAGCTGCGTGGGGTGAGGGCCATGCAGCAGTGCGAATGTCCTCAGGGCCACCGCACTGGGCCCCGTCTCGGTCACCTTCACAGGGCGGGGACACAGCTCGAAGGGGCAGAGGGCTATGCGGCTCACATGTCAGGCTGTGGTGTGCTGGCTCTGGAGCAGTAGCAGGGTGACTGAGGGGCCTGGAGGAGGGGAAGGCGCTCTGCCCACGGAGGCCAGGAAGCGGGAAGCAGGAAGTGAAGGGAGGAACGGGGGCGGCAGGGAGGGTAAACCCCAGGGCCCAGCTCCAGCCAGGGTCAGCGGGCCAGCAAGGACTCATGAGTAGGTGGATCAGAGTACAGCGCCCCCATAGTCCAGCCTCCTCCTGCATGTGAGGATTTTGGTGCATTTTATTTATCTTTTATCTTTTTTTTTTCTTCTTTTTGGTATGTAGTCAAGGCCAGCCATGAACTCATTTTGTAGCCCAGGCTGGGCTTGAACTTGTGGTGATCCTCCTGCCTCAGCCGCCAAGTGCTAGGATTACAGGTCCGGGCCACCACTCCTGGTTTAATTAGAAGACTTCTCGTAGCGTTATTGAGATGTACAAATGGTCCCTACCATGCGATGATTTGATTTGCTTTTTTTTGGTGGTATGGGAGACTGAACCCAGGGCCTTTGCACTGAGCTACACTCCCAGCCCTTTCTGTTTCGAGACAGTATCTCGCTAAGTCACTGAATTTCCCGGGCTGGACTCAAACTTGCAATCCTCCTGCCTCAGCCTCCCAGAGTGCTGAGATTACAGTCGTGCACCTCCATGCCTGACTTCTGAGCATGTTTCAGATAGACAAGGCCTTGCTAGGCTGCTTGGGAGGTGTATTCAATGTGTTTTCAGTTCAGGGTACTTTTGGTTTATCACGGTTTTATCTGGATGTAAACCCACTGGAGATCAAGGAGCATTTGTAATCCATAGCCATGTTCTGCTGGCTTCAGGGACCCAGCGCTCCCAGGGTGACGTGGCCTCGCCGGTCAGCGTGGGAACATTTCATCCCCCAGGAGCCGGGCCCCTCCAGCCCTCAGGGCCACCCTGGGAAGCCAGGTACCTGCTGGACTTGGGCAGTGCAGGGCCGGTGCCGGCCTGTTGCGGTGCCCGGGGCTGGTGACGCTGGCGTGTGTCGGCGCTCCGTGCCTGTCAGGGCTGAGGGTTGCCGCAGGGAGGACAGCATTGGCTGACTCTGGGCGCAGTGCCTGGACACTGCCCGTCCCCTCCCGCTGACGGTTGTCCCGCACTGCCAGGACGGTTGTGTGTAGTCTCTCGGTGATGACGCCTCCGTTTCCCTTGAGGTGATGCCTGACCGCGGTTTTTCCCTCGTTTTGTTCCCACTGTTTCCAGGAGGCCGCGTCATCCTAGCCTGCCGAGACATGGAGAAGTGCGAGGCGGCCGCCAAGGACATCCGCGGGGAGACCCTCAACCCCCACGTCTGCGCGCGGCACCTGGACCTGGCTTCCCTCAGGTCCGTGCGCGAGTTCGCGGCGAGGATCCTCGAAGGTAGGGGAGGTGCGGCCTGCGGGGCTCTAGGGAGCCAGTTCTCAGGGAGCCAGTTCTCGGGGAGCCAGGTACACCTGCTGCCTGGTTTTAAAATTTTAATTTACTTTAGTATTATTATTTTTGTAGTAGTGGGGATGGAACCCAGAGCCTTCATACCGAACTATATTCCCAGCCCTCTTTCCATTCTTTTATTCTGAGGCAGAGTCTTGCCAAGTTACAGAGTTGCCCAGGCCAGGCTTGAACTTGAGGGCCTCCTGCCTCAGCCTCCCAGGGTGCTGGGATGACAGGTCTGCTGCCCTGCCCCAGGCTCCTTCCTAACATGTTTATGTGTGTATTTGTATATTTTTAGACAAAACTGGAACTATATATATATATATATATATATATATATTTGTTCTTACACATCTTTAAATGGACTAGAGCACATAATTTTAAAACATGTTTAATTTTAAATGGACAGATGAAAATTGTTTGTATTACTAGTGTATAACATGGTGTTTTGAAATACATATATGTTGTAAAATGGCTAAATTGACCTAGCTGACACATATATTTCACGTTATATAACCTTACTTTTTTTTTTTTTCTTTTTGAGGCAGGGTCTCACTATGTAGTTCAGGCTGGCCTTGGGCTCACTTTGCAGCCCAGGCTGGTCTCGAACTCACAATGATCCTCCTGCCTCAGCCTTCCAAGTGCTGGGATTACAGGCATGCATCACCATGCCTGGCAACTTTACCATTTTTGTTGTGAGAACATTTGAAATCTATTCTCAGTGATTTTTTTTTATTCTCAATGATTTTAAAGAATATGATACATTGGTCAGGTGCAGTATGTGCACCTATAATCCCAGTGTTTTGGTTACTTTTCTCTCGTTGTTGAGACAAAATACTCAACACCCAGAATTAAGGAAGGGAAGGTTTATTTAGCTCACAGTCTGTGGAGGTTTCAGTCCATACTCGGCTGGCTCCAAGGCAGGGTGGCACATGGCAGAGGGCAACAGTTCAAGGTGGCAGAAGACAGCAGAAGCAGCAAGAGCAAAAAGGAGGAAAACAAGCCTCTTTCCCTCCCTTACATTGTAAGCAGGCCACCCCACCCAGGGGGCGTGCGGCACTCACACACTCTGCGGCCCTCCTGCACAGGCGCAGGATGAATACAAAGTAAGCACCCTGGCTCCCGCTGAGTCACACAGTTAACCTTCTGAACCTCTCACATGGACACAGTGAACAGCATCCCAGAGTTAAAGGGCGTGTCCTTTCCACCCCAGGATGTGCAACTGCTGAGTCACTTAGTTAAGCTCCTGGACTCAAGTTGACACGTTGTATCAACCATAACACCCAGCTGCTTGGGAGGCTGAGGCAGGAGGATCTCAAATTGAAGCCCAGCCTAGGTAACATATCCAGATCCTGTTTCAAAGTGAAGTTTAAAAAGGGATGAGGATCTAGCTCTGGGGTGGAGGACTTGTTTAGGATGGTCAAGGCCCGGGGTTCAATCCCCAGTACTGCCTGGTAAAGGAAAAAGCGTAATACACTGTTAGCTGTGGTTGTGAGGATGTGGAGTCGATCTCTCGAACCTGTTCTTCCTAAGAGGAGGTATTTTTTATGAGTCCCATGAACACCGCAGTGTTGCAAGCCTCTTACCTTGAGAATCCCCTGCTGTTGGGCGTCCAGGGTGTTGCTGATTTTCCTTTCGATATGAGGCTAGCAGGGGAGCACCCTTCTTTTTAAAATTAGTGCATCTTAGTAATCAGAATGGCCGGTTTGCTCCGTTCCCTCCCACGCCCCTGCGCCCTCCTCGGTCTCCGCAGGTCTACCTCCTCGTTTCCTGTTGTCTTGCGTTATTTTACGTATTTGTTTAGGTTTCTCATGTGGGAGAAACGGTGCGATATTCAGCTTTCTGAGTCTGGCTCATTTTGCTTCACGTGACGGTGGTCTGCAGTTCTGTCTGTTCTTCTGCAGATGAGATCGTTGCATTCTTTATGGCCGTGTAATACTCCACTGTGAATGGCCGGCCTTTCCCTCGCCCGTCTGTGATGGCACCTGGCAGTTGTGAGTGTGCTGCTGTGAACGTGGGTGTGCACGGCCGCTGCCAGTGCTGTTGGTAACTCTCCCGGGAGGACGCCTGGAGGGGACACGGCTGGGCTTCTTGGGATTTCCCTTGTGAGTTTCTCGAGGAATGTCCACGCTGGTTCCCCGGGGCTGCACCAGTCTGCATCAGGGGACGGGGAGACGTCGCTCTTCACCCTGAGTCTCGTCCGCTTTCTGGACCCTAGTGGGATGGGTTTGGCAAACGTCCTTGTCCTGAGTGGACGCACCTTGTTCACAAGACAGCCCCGAGTTGAAGGGGAGGAGGACAGAGCTGTGGGGTCTCGTTTATCAAGAACGTTTCCAGGCCAGCCGGAGGTGTAGCTCGGTCACAATGCCTGCCTGGCCAGCGCGAGGGCTTGAGTTCAATTCCTGGTACCAAAAAAAGGAACATTTCCTGGCCAGTTGGTGGCACACGCCTGCATCCCAGCACTCAGAGGCTGGGGCAGGAGGATCGCTGGGAGTGCAAGGCCAGTCTGGGCTACCTAGTGAGTTTGAGGCCAACCTGAACTACATAGTGAGACCCTGTCCCCAAAACAGAACAAAAATAACAAACCAAAATTTAAAAAAACAAAACAAAACCGTTTTCTGAACCCCTGGTAGGTCCTGGTTGTCACAGGGCTGAGAGAGGGCTGTGCTGGAAGAGTGACTGTGAGGTAGGGAGGGAGGCGTAGATGTCCCTCCCCTCTCCCTCCCCGCCTTCCTCCCTCCCACCGCCCACCCTCCCTGTGCCCCTGGGACCGGATGAGGCGTTACCTGGCGGCGTGGGTGAGAGGCTGTGGTCGCGGGCACACAGGACAGGAGGGGCAGTGTCTGCAGGCCTAGCGGGTGGACGGAGGGCATCTGTGAAGTGCCTGCTGTGTACCGGGAAGAGTGCTGCCCCTGGCACACATGGGCCCAGCCGATCACCCTGTAAGCCCCACATCGGCCTCTGTAGCCGTGGGTACTGGAGCCCAGCGTGCTCAGCCCCGGGGCATCTTGGGACGGCAAGGACCAGAGGCCGACACCCTGGGCAGGTGAGGTGTCCTCGCCGAGCCACAGTGTGCTGCTCCGGAAATGGGTTAGTACGTTGTGAGATAGAGTCTCGCTATGTAGCTCAGGCTGGCCTTGAACTTGTAGCAACCCTCCTGCCTCAGCCGAGTGCTGGGATTACAGGAGTGTGCCACCATGCCAGGTGAAATAGTTTATGGCATGTGTATTTTACCCTGTTTAACAAAAACAGGGGCCAGGAGTACAGCTCAGCTGAATCGAGCCTGCTGGCAAGCACAAGGTCCCCAGTTCGATTCCTGGTACCAAGAAAAACCAACAATAAGAATAAAAGAGGGAATGGGGTACAGCCTGGTGGAGGCCCGGGCTAGCATGCAGAGGATCTGGGTTCTACCCTCTGCACTGGGAAATAAAACAAGGCTTTTCCAGAAGAAACAGAACATAGTCAGGGACCCCGCCTGGGTCCAGCCCTGGGTGAGAGGAGCTCAGGGCCTCCGCGGTGCTGGGGCCTTGGCCTGGATCCCTGCCCAGGGCTCATGCAGCAGCCCTGCCTCATCCTTCTGGCTGCCCGGCACCCGCAGTGGTCCTAGTGGCAGCCCTGTGTGCTTCCACGACAGCTGTGCCGCCTGAGAGTGCCCTGTGCCCTTCAGTCCCTGGGCCACGCGGGGCAGCCCTGCACGAGGCGCCTGACCGGCTCGTCCTCCCTGTATTTCCAGCGCCCAGGAGCTGGGGCTGAGGAAGTACTTGTTGAGTGAACAGCGATTATACGTTTCTGCTGGGCGGGTACTGTTGTCCTTCTACACGGGGGAAACTGAGTCACTGAGCAGCTACGTGCCGGCCGGGTGCTGGCCGAGCCGCCTTCCCGGAGCTTGTGCCCTGCTGGGAGGGGGCGGGCACCGACTCCTCCCTCCCCAGGCCTCCTGAGAGTGGTATGGGTTCAGTGGTGCCCCCCGGCCCCGGCCCCAGGATTGTGGCCTTGTGGGACTCAGGGTCTGTACAGAGCCTAGTTGGGGCAGGTGTGCGTGTGTGTGCGCCCGTGATCCGGTGCCTGGTGTCCTCCACGAGGGAATTTGGGACACAGAGACACCTGAGGAAGGAGACGGGAGGAGACCAGAGAAGGTGGCATTGGCCGAGGGCACGGCAGGAGTGGAGGAGCCAGCCCCGTGCACCCGCCGCGGTGCCTGCTTTGGGGTAGGACGGCCACACCCTGCGTGGTCTCACCGCCCCCCCTCTGTGGCCCCGTGTTGGGGCCGCTGCTGCGGGCGGGGGCCCTGTCGCTCATGCGGCCTGAGGGTCCCCAGCTGTGTGCACGTGAGGTGTCCGGAACCAGGCTGGGTCGGGCCCGCGGCCTGCAGTGCCTGGGCTCATAAGAGCTCAGCAGGGCCTGTGCGTGTGTCCGAGAACATGTCCATCCGGGGCTGCCCATCCTGCCGGGTCAGGACGCCAGGACTGGGTCATCACAACCCGAAGGCCTTGCTGCGCCTGGGGTCGGGCGGACCCCTCTGCTGCCTCCTCAGCTCCGCCTCGCCCTGGTGCGGTCTCCCTGTGTGTCTCAGCCTTCCCCTGTGCCCCTTCAGGGAGGACACGGGCCTGCTGCGTCAGGGCTTCCCTGAGGCCCCATCCTCACTGATATGCTACCACAAAGACACTGCTTCTTGCTGATTTTTTTTTTGGGGGGGGTACTATGGCAGGAGCCCAAGGCCTTCACACTGAACTCCCTTTTTAAGAAATTTGGAGACAGGGTTTTGGTATGTCACTAAGCTGCCCAGGCTGGGCTCCAGCTTGTGATCCTCCTGCCTCAGCCTCCTAGAGAGCTGGGATTGCAGCGGTGTAGCACCCGGCCCCGCAAGGTGCTGTTTCTGAGAGGCCACCTTGCAGGCCCCAGGGCACAGGGACTATGGGGACGATGTCCGCCGCCCCGCAGGGCTCTGGTCCTTGCTCAGCCCTGTGCCCCGTCCCCTCCCTGTCTTACAGAGGAGGAGCGCGTGGACATTCTCATCAACAACGCGGCCGTGATGCGCTGCCCGCACTGGGTCACCGAGGACGGCTTCGAGATGCAGCTGGGCGTCAACCACCTGGGTGAGGCCCGTGAGGGTGGCACTGAATGTGGGTTCTGGGGCTCCGCCCTGAGGGTCCTGCTCCATGCCCGGGCACTGGGCGGCCCCCGGGGTCTCTGGTAGCTCAGGCGCCTGCGGTTCATTGCTCCGATGGTTGCTCCTGTCCCGCAGCAGCCGCTTGTCCAGAGACTCACATGATGCTGCCACCCACCCCCAACCCCATCCCCTCATCGTCCGTCTGTCCTCAGTGTCCATCCGTCTGTCCTCTTCCTCCCCAGGTCCCGGGGCCTGGCGCTTGCCTTTGCTTCTGCCTGCAGTGTCCTTGTGGTGTCCCCGACACCTGGCCCTTCGTGTCACGAGATCCCAGCCCTGAGGCCATGCGCTCAGTGAAGCCGTCCTGGCTGCCTCGTGGAGCTGGCTGACCCCGTCCTTGCCGCCCCTTCGCGGCCTCGTTCGTTGTTTTGTTCCCTGGGTGCGTCTGTCTCGCAGCTAGGATGCAGGTCCCGCGGGAAGGGCACCTGTCTTGTTCCATGCTGTCTGCAGCACACACGGGCCTCACCGGCACTTGGCGGAGGGGTCGGAGCTGGCTGCACAGTGCCAGGCCCGGCTCTGCACCCCGCCTGTGGTGTGTGTGAGCTGTGTGACTCAGACAAGCACCTGGCACTTGTCTTCCTTGCTGGCCTTCGTTGTGTGGGACACGCAGCATGGGTTGCTGAGCAGAGCAGTCCGCTCGTTCTTCTTGGGGATCCAGGCCGTGTGGTGTTGCCCTGTGGACTCTGTGGGGTCCAAGACTCTTCACACTACGCATTTGCTGACCGCACACTGTCTCTGTCTCACGGACGTGGATGGCTCACGGCCGGGTCCTCCTTCCTGCCGTGGGAAGGAGGGAAACTGGAATACTGTTGTGTCAGCTTTCCACGACTGTGACAAAACACCTGAGAAAAACACCTTCAAGTATGAAAGGTTTACTCTGGCTCACAGTTTCAGAGACTCCAGTCCACGGTCGGCTGCTCCATTGCTTCCGGCTGCGGTGAGGTGGGAATATCGTGTTGGAGGGATGTCGGGGAGGGAGGCTGCTCACCTCACGGCAGCCAGGACACAGAGTGAAGCAGCGAGCCAGAGGGAACGCGGCTGGGGCCAGATACAGGCCCCAAGATCCTGCCCCCACGCCCCTGGCCCTGAGCTAAGTCCCTCCTCCTGAGTTCCCACCCCGCAGCAATACTATCACAGTACGAATCAATCACTAGGTCAGTCCACCAGTGAACGGAGAGCTCCACAGGCCAGTCCTGTTCCAAAATCCCCTGCTTGGAACTCATGAACATTTTGGGAGACGTATCAGATCTGAACCTTAGCAGCCATGACCGGAAAGTGGTAGTGTGGATGACGTTTGTAGGGCTGCCACGACAAGGTAGCGTGTGCTGGGTCATGTGGACAGCAGAACTGTATGCTCTCAGTTCTGGAGTCCGGAAATCCACGCTGAAGATGCCGGCAGGCCTGGTTCCTTCTGGGGCCGATCCAGGCCTCTCCCCTAGCTTCTGTGGGTTTCTGGAAAGCTTTGATTTTGCCCGGCTTGCAGTCGCGTCCCCCGGATCTCTGCCTTGCTCTCCCTGCCTCCTCTCCGTGTGTGGGTCTGTGTCACAAAACAGGGCACCTTTATTTATTGATTCATTTGTACAGTGTTGGTGGAACCCGTGGCTTCATGCTAGCTAGGAAATGCTCGGCCAGTGGGCTACATCCTCAACTCTCCACCTCCCTTTTTCAAACATGTTGGGACAGGATCTCACTGAGTTGCC
The DNA here is from genome assembly GCF_000276665.1 of Chinchilla lanigera. Classification (NCBI taxonomy): domain Eukaryota; kingdom Metazoa; phylum Chordata; class Mammalia; order Rodentia; family Chinchillidae; genus Chinchilla; species Chinchilla lanigera. The sequence goes on from NW_004955567.1 coordinate 1,105,106, forward strand.
CAGTCTGGCATCTAACTTTTGATCCTCCTCCCTCAGCCTCCTGGGTAGCTGGGATTGCAGCCGTGTACCACCAGGCATGCCTGGTGGGGACAGGGGGCCCTTTTCGTAAAGACATCAGCCACACTGGTTTAGAGCTCACTGTGATGACTCCATTTTAATCTGATTCATTTGTAAAGACCCACTGTCCAGTTAGAATTTCTACATTTTTTTTTCCCTGTGGGGGGCATAGTTAATCCATGACACATATTGTCATTCACATCTGTTGTAATCAACTACACGACCTCCTATAACTGCAAGGGAGTCTGGGAAATTTAGTCATTCATTCATGGGGTGTCATGTGCATGGCTAAAAATTCTGTTGCTAAAAAAGACATGATGAGATAGACGGCCATCTCTTCCCCAAATGGCTTCGTGGGGCTACTGTCTGACTTGATCGTCTTTGTGGTCTTTTGACTCTCTTGGGCATGGAATGGTAGGGTGTTCAGCAGTACCCCTGGTCTCTAACCATCAGATACCAGTAGTGAATTCCTGTGGGTTTTTTTTGGTCTTTTTGAGGCAGGGTCTCGCTATGCAGTTCAGGCTGGCCTTGGGCTCACTTTGTAGCCCAGGTTGGTCTCGAACTTGCAACGATCCTCCTGCCTCAGCCTCCTGAGTGCTGGGATTACAGGCGTGCGCCACCACGTCCAACCAGAACAGCTACTTTGAAGAAGAATGGACAGAACGGTTCTTGCTGTCCTTCGTCCAGGTCATTTTCTTCTGACAAACCTGCTGCTGGACAAGCTGAAAGCCTCAGCCCCATCGCGGGTCATCAACCTCTCCTCCCTGGCCCACGTGGCTGGGCACATAGACTTCGATGACTTGAACTGGCAGAAGAGGAAGTACAACACCAAGGCTGCCTACTGTCAGAGCAAGCTGGCTGTCGTGCTCTTCACCAAGGAGCTGAGCCGGCGGCTGCAAGGTGCGTGTGGGGCGAGCTCACCGCTTTGCTCTCTCCTCTCTCAGCCCGGAATGGCCCTTCCGTGTCCTTGGGCAATGGAAGGACAAGCGTATTGGCTCTGGGCAGAGTAGACTGAAAGGTGGCACTCGTACCATGGCTCTCCCTTCGGATGGCTACGGCAGGCATCACTGATCAATTGCTGCTCTAATGATGCCGTTCAGGCCCTCACTAGGCAGCCTTCTCTGCTTTTCCTGGATGGGCATCTAAGCCTCTGGTGTTCTTAGCTAGTGGTTCTAAACTCGGAGTGATTTTGGTCCCTAGCAGACGGGTGTCAGCGCCTGTAAACGTGGCTGTCACAGCGAGGTAGGGGAGATGCTCCCGGTATCCATGGGGGAATCCATGGGTGCTGCTGAGCTTCTCGCGGTGCATTGCACGTCCCGTCCGCCCTGACCAAGGGTCAGTGCTGAGGCCGAGAGCTGCTCTAGGCCCCTGCGGCTCACAGGTGGTCTGTGGGTCAGCAGGGCGCTCACCTGAGTGAGGGCTGGTCACAGATGCTGTGCCGCAACCACACCGCAAGCCCCAGCTTGAGTCTCTGGGGTAGCGGAGCCCCGGCCTGTGGGTTTGTCAAGGCTCAGGCAGGCTCTGCTCGGGGGCGCGGCTGCCTTGTATGAAGCCACTTGAGCCCGAGGCTTCAGAGTGAGGCGGCATCGATTCCGGTGTGCGAAGCGGCATGGCCGGGGAAGCCCCACAGCTCGGTGTGGGCTGCAGCAGCCTTCGGGTGTGGTGTGCACCCGGCATCTGCCCGCCACCGCCCCCATTCTTGTTCATTCCAGGCACGGGTGTGACCGCCAACGCTCTGCACCCTGGCGTGGCCAGCACGGAGTTGGGCAGACACACTGGCATGCACAGCTCCACCTTCTCCAGCTTCACGCTTGGTGAGTCCCTCTCCGAACCCTTGCCCGTGCCCTAGTACCTGGGCCGGGGCTCTCCCTCTGAGTTCGTCCCTAGCCTTACTTCTTTCTGCCCCCTCCTCTGTGTCTTTGTGTGCTGGAGGATGAGTCACTGTTCTGTTGATGTGGCCTGACAGCCTGAAGACAGCTTCAGGGAATAGGCCAGAGCCCCATGGCCAGTGGAGGGGTGGGGAGTCGTGCTGCTGGTTCTTGGACTCAGGCTGTGCATGGGCTGACTCTGGCTGTGCCCCAGACTACCTGAGCCGCCCGAGGGAAATGTCTTCCCCATGTTATGCTCCAGTTTCCTCGTCTGTACAGTGAGGGCCGCAGTGGGACCCAGTGGAGTCATTGGAGGATTAGATAAGACCTCCTGTAAGAGACCTGCCCAGTGCCTGCGCCAGAGTTAGGCTGCATAAGTAACTAGAACTTAGAGCTAATATTTATGATCCTGAGAAACATCTAGTGGGTGTGTGCTGGGTGTCAAGAATAGTAAGCTGTGACTGCCACCAGGTGGACTGTGTAAGTGAAAATTATTTCAAGGAAGGGTGGGGTAGGTGAGGACTTAGTGTGACCAAAGGAAGTGAGGGCTTTCATTTTTCAGGGGAAAGCCAGGGAGGCGTCCTGGGTCCCTGCGTGTGGAGGGCTCTGCCTGGAGGCGGGACCCACAGGGTGGAGGCCTCCCAGAGGGTGGGGCTGGGCTCTGTCCTCCCGAGTGTGTGGACTGCAGGCTCTGTGGGTCGTTGCAGGGCCCGTCTTCTGGCTGCTGGTCAAGAGCCCCCAGCTGGCGGCCCAGCCCAGCACCTACCTGGCCGTGGCGGAGGAGCTGGAGGGTGTTTCTGGAAAGTACTTTGATGGACTCAAAGAGACGGCTCCAGCCCCGGAGGCAGAAGATGAGGAGGTAGCCCAGAGGCTTTGGGCTGAAAGTGCCCGCCTTGTGGGCTTGGACGTGTCCCTCAAGCCCCCCGCGAGGGGACAGTCCAGCTCCAGATAACCTCAGGAGCAGGTTTGAAAGCCACCTCATTCTCCAGGATAGAGCTGCAAGATCAAGGATGCTGACAGCCGGCCTCTGTCACCCACTGGGGGACGGGATGAACACCGTGACCCTCACCGTCCTCCAGGGGCAGTGTGGGCGCCATGTGAATTTAAAGACCAAGGGATGGAGGCTGCTATGCCATCTTCATCCCCTAGGGGCAGTGTTGGCTCCAAGACCGAGGCACTGGGTGCCACGCCCTCGCCATCCTCGCGGCGCAGGTGAACGCCAAGGGTGCCGGCTGCTGTGCCCGCACTGTCCGCTAGGGGCAGTGTTGGCCCCATCTGGCAGCTGTGCACAGCGGACTGAGCCACAGGCGGGCACCTGCCTCGAGGGACGCCCGTGTCCCTGAGCCTGGGTCTCGGCCACTGTCATGTGCGCTGTAGCCACCGCTGCTTGGGACGGTCTGGTGGGTGAGCTCTGCCTGGCTCGGCGGCCTTCAGGTGACAGTTTACTGAGGGCCTCTGTGCAAGCCAGTCCCTGGTGCCAGGCCCCACCCAGAGAGGCCAGCGCAGACCCCGGCCTGGTCATGGCGTGGCTGAGCACGCGTGGACCGGGATCGCCTGGGCTGACACCTCCCCTCGGGCTCTCAGATGTGCTCTGTGATAATAAAATCCCCCAAACCTACCAGAGTGATGGGTTGTCTTTTCCCCCACGCGTGGGAAGTGAGTGGAGCACACCCCGTGTGTACCCGTTCCTTTAGGACTCCAGGACATGGACTGACTGACCAGGGCAGCAGCCCAGCAGCCCTCCGGGCTGGGGGTGGGAGCCGCCTGTCCCCCGCCTGGGTGTCTTTCGGGGCTGAGTTAGAGCCGGGGCAGGATGAAGGCGAGGTCAGGTGGGCTTTTCCTGGGCCACAGAGGTGAGGTGCTCCAAGGTGCTCAGTAACCAAGATGTAAAACAGTGCTGGGACCCTGCAGTTGGGTGCAGTGTGGCAGTGTGACACAGAGGACAGCCCCACTGGACGCGGGCCACCTGGCCAGATGTCAGCAGCCCCAGGGAGGGGGTTGGACGACTGCCTGAAGCTATTTTTTTTTGTGTGTGTTTTTGAGACAGGGTCTCGCTATGCAGTTCAGGCTGACCTTGAGCTCCCTTTGTAGCCCAGGCTGGTCTCGAATTCGCAACAATCCTCCTGCCTTAGCCTCCCAAGTGCCGGGATTACAGGCACGCGCCACCACACCCGGCTTGAAGCTTTATAAATGCAGCTTCTTTTCTTTTTTCTTTTTTTTTTTTTTCAATTTTTTTTATTAGTATGTGTTGCAGGACACAGCCATCACATTCCTCTATCACAGTCCTCATGGGGGGTAGTTACATGGACACAACGCATTTTAGGTTTTTCATCCCATTCTCTTCCCTGCCGCCCCCTCCAACTCCTGGTCCCCTTCCTGTTTGCAAAAGATCTCCCTATTTCCTGTTATCTATATTTTGTTTTGATTTTTAGTTTTGCTCTGGGTTTCTCATACAGGTGAAACAGTGTGACATTTAAGCCCGTGTTTTATTTCACGTAACATGGTCTCAGGGTGGACCATTTCCCTACAAGTGACTCAGGTTTATTGTTTATGGGAGAATACTGCTCCAATCTGTAAATACCGCATTCTCCATGCAGTTGTCTGTTGATGGGCATAGAAGCCATTTCCAAGGGTTAGCTGTTTTGAGTTACGCTCGTTTTCTTTCAGTAATTTTTTTATTTTAAAGAGAATAATAGTAATAATAAAGAACAAGAGCAAAATACCAACAACACAGATAAAAACAAGACAGCAAAAACAAAAATGATACAGGGTTTCAGAACAAAACGATAGGAATTAACAGTGGTTTATATTACATATGAGTTATCCTCATTTTCTTTTCTATTTTTACATAGTTTCCTGCATGGCTTGTCTCCTCAGTCATTGCCCAGAGGACTCTGGGAAGTTGTAGGGGTGTGCAGGGCAGACGCAAGGCCCAGCTCTCCAGCGTCGTGGAGGGGGACTGTGCATCGTGGGGCAGCGCCCTGTGCTCCCGGATGCCGCCTGAATAGAGCCCGCGGAGAGTGCTCATTTTCTGTTACTGCACCATTCCTGACCTGAGTGGCAGGGAGCTTCCTCCCTGGCGGCCGGTGATCCCCTCCTCCCTGCGCTCATGCTGCTGTCCTCTCCTTTGAGTCCTGGGAGGACCTAGGACCTGCTTCTAACAACAGAGCAGGGCCCGGGAGGGAAGGGGCGTCTGACGTCTGTGCTGCTGGCTCTCTCCCTGGCTCCCACTGGCTCCTCCTCTGGAGCCAGTTGCCATGGGGACAGCGCCCCTTGGAGAATCCAGCTAACCGCCACCTAGGAGAAACTGAGTCACACCAATAACCGCATGAGTTACTTGGTATATTCTACTGGTTAAGAGCAAATGTCGGGCCTGGGGATTTAGCTCAGCGGCAAAAGCGCCTGCCTGGCAAGTGCAAGGTCGTGAGTTCGGTTCCCGGTACCGGAGAAAAACCAAAAAAAAAAAAAAAAAAAAAAAAAAAAAAAAACTCTTTTTAAAAAAAAAAAAAAAAAAAAAAAAAAAAAAAAATAAAAACCTCTTGTTATAAAAAAAAAAAAAAAAGAGCAAATGTCGGTCCAGCTAAAAAGGGACTATTCCAGGAGGTGGGAATTGTGTGGTCATCCCAAGCGCCAGCCCACCACAGTGAGAGAATACCCTCTCCTATCATCTCTCCCATCCACCTGTCTATCTATCTATCATCTATCTATCTACCTGTCTCTGTTGTCTGTCATCCATTTTTCTGTCATCTATCCATCTGCCATCTACCTCCTATCTAAATGTATTGTGTGCTGGGGGAACATGGAAGAGCAAGCTTCAGAAACACTTGTACTGGCTGCCTTGATGTACTGGCTTGATTTAAAACATTTACGTTTCACGGTCCAATTGACCGTGGAGACGAGCCAGAAGTCACACGCTGCCAGATGCAGGGAATGAGGTGGAGGAGGACGCGGCATCATGTTTTCACGGCTGCTTTTCTGTTGGGTGGCACCCGCAGCAGCGCTCATCATACTTTTGATCGTACTTTGTAAAGACACTTGGGAAAGCAGACTTTCTGAGCTGCTGAAAGTGGCCAGAACCACGGGATTAGTTTCAAAGCAAGGGGGAGGGTTTTGGGTTAAATTGATGGCAATGTGTTTTACTGTCACCATTCTTTTGTTTAAAACATTCACTGTACTGTGTCCATCACACCTTGTATTTTACTTGTGACGTCTTAGTACGAGGGGTTGAACTCCCGTCCCATAGCCACTGTCTGGAGTTGGTGTTCAGTTCGGGGTGAATGAACCCAGGCCACCGGAGCAGCTGATCACGTGATTAACGTTTATATAGACACGTGAAATGTGGCTAATTCTACCCGCAGACCTCAACCGACCTCCACTTCCTTTTCCGAAGTGAGAAACCCCAAGTACCACAGGTGCTGACTCATACATCAACCAGGGACGCTTTGTGGTGGTACCAACCTAGCCACACCCTTAGAAGAGATGAAAGATGATAAAATCTACCTGAAAAAAACCGAAGGTGTGTGGAGAGATGCGGCAAAGGAATAAAGAGATTGAAAAACCCGACATGGAAGTATCTTTGTGTGTGGTTAGTCACACAAGGAAAGAGCGGTTGGTGTGAGGGCCTCACGCTGTGGTGTGGACTGGGGAATTTGGCCCAGCTGCCTTGGGCTGGTGGTGACAGGGGACACCGAAGTGGATAAGCTGTGTTGGTCCTTAGCTGGAATATACTGGTACAGCTTTGTCAGTTACAATCTCACTGTTAAACCCGCTGGGTGAAGAGCCACTGCCCTGAGGCCCCACCAGTGTCCCAGTCTGGGTCTTCCCTCTGGTCTCCTTGGATCCCTCCATGCTCCAGCAAGTAAGGGGTTAATTCGAGACACATCAGGGAGCCTCAGGTCAGCTGGTCTGCTCATTTGACTGTTACCTCTGACTGGGGTGGGCTCACATCAGATGGACTGTGAAATGCTAAATGCCACCCCAGGCTTCCATCAGGGAACTTTGATGCCCATAAGTAGGAATCCAGAGGCAAGGCAGGCTTGGGATTCTGTGACTTCTTCCTGTCTCTTTGAGCACTACTAGGGTCCGCTTCATCTCAAGCCTGGGCCTTTGCTGAGGGTTGAATGGTGGTCTCTAAAACACAGGTCTGAATCTTGACCCTTGCTACCTGAGAAGGTGGCCAAATTTGGAAAAGGTTCTTGTGGACCAAGTGAAGGATTCTGGGATGAAGTCTCCTAGATTATCTGGGTAGCCTTGCAGCATCTGTCCTTATAAGAGATGGATGATGGGTGATGTTATGGCCTGTGTCTGGATGTCCCTCTGAAGCCTTGTGGAGTCAGGAGGGGTGCTTTTCAGAGGCGGCTGGATCTAGAATGTGTGGTGCTGGGTTGAAGGGTGTGTCATTACTAAATCAGTCCACTTACTGGTTTGGCACGGTTCCGGCTGGGATTAAAGGTGTGAGTGCTACAGCTGCTTTAGGGCGGGTAGCCTGCATACAATATAAGGGACAGATAGAGGGCTAACGGCTCTCACCTACCTGCCTGCTGTAGACTTTCTCCTCTGAAGTGCTCTTCTAGCCGACTATGGACTGAAACAAACTGAGGCAAATAAACATTTCCTCCTTTAACTTCGGATGTGGGATGCGTTGTCTCAGCAATGGGAGAAAAAGTAACTAAGATAGATGCGGGGAAAATAGGGAGATAGCAGAGGAGGATGTCCCTGAAGGTGGAGGCTCCTAAGGATGGAGGCTGAGAACAAAGTGGTGTGGCCTTGAGCCAGAGAATGTCTGGACCCCTGAAGCTGCAAAAGGCAAGGAGCAAATCTCCCCTAGGGATCTGGTGGGTGTATGGCCTTCCTGAGACCTCGATTTCAGACTTCTGTTGTCTGGAACTGTGGTAGAATACATTTATGTAGCATAAGCCTCCAAATTGGCGGTAAGTTGTTAGGGCGGCTAATGGGAAATAATACAAGGCCTTTGGAGGTCACAGTAGGACCACCAGGGTCAACTTGGGCCACTTCCTTTCTTATCTCTGTCAGGTTATATCTTAGTTACTTCCTCATTGCTGGAATAAAATACTCAACACCCACAAGTTAAAGGAGGGGAGATTTATTTTAGCCCAGTTTGTAGAGGTTTCAATCTGTCGTTGGCTGGCTGTAAGGCAGGGGCATGACAGAGGAGAAACAGTCCATGGCAGAGGAGGCAGTGAGCATCGAGCCTTCCTTTCCCTTTTATCTCATTCAGGCTACAAGCCTATTGGATGGTGTTAGCCACACCCAGGGTGCGCCTTCCCATTACCCACAACCAGAACTATGCCAAACCAATCCAGTTGTCACACATCCATGATCTGGCCGCTCTCAAAAGCCCCACCTGGGAGTGCATGAGGGTTTGGGGGACATCTTAGATATAAACCCTAACCAGCAGGGAAAAAGACACTTCTCTTTTATTTCAGACTGACTGGGTTAAAATGCACAGGAGTTCTCTGGGGACCAAGAGGTAATGGACTGGACTCAACATTCGGGCTGGATCCTTCTTTGCTGTGGGGGGCTGCTCAGTGCATTGTGGGATGTTTAGCAGCATCCCTGTTCCCTAGCCCTAGATACTGTACCGGTAGCAATCTGCCTCCCAGGTGTGATAGCCAAAGTTGTCCTCAGGCATCGTCAATTGTCCCCTGAGGGACAAAACACCTTTTGTTTAGAGCCACTGACATAGGTGGGTCTGTGTCCATTTCTGGGTTGCAAAGTAGATGAGGTGGAGGGAATCACTAGCACATGGTTGCCTCACCAGTAACTGAATTTTCACCTGTGGTTAATTGGGTTATAAAAACTGTAGTTTGCTACACGGACGCAAGATGGCAGGCTTGGATTAAAAATCTTCACAACAGCAACCAAGCGCATCAAACTAGGAGTAAACTGAACAAGAAATGTGCAAGTCACCCCAAAGCACCAGCTCAGTTTATCAGAAACACATAAGAGGCACAATCATTGTCATGGCTTATTTCTAGACATCCCCTCAGAGCCTCAAGAGCCGACACGTGGGGGTTTTGGGATCATGGATGTGTGGTACTAGAGTAGCCCACTGATTGGTTTAGTACAATTCTGGGTGGGGATGATGGACTTACTGAAGAGGGAAGACCTATGTCTGGGTGTGTGTGGCACCGACCAATAGGCTCGTAGCCTGGTGGGATAAAAAGAGAAGGAAGTCTTGCTGCTTCCTGATTTCCATGCACCTCCGCCATGATGCCTGTCTTGGAGCCAGCTGACTCTGGACTGAAACCTCTACAGACAGTGAGCTGAAACAAATCTTTCCTCCTCTAACCTGCGGGTGTCAGGTGTTGTGTCTCAGCGATGAGAAAGTACTTTCAGGCAATCGGTCGTTCTCAAACCCTGCCCCCCAAACAGTAAACGAGACTCCAGAAATTCACTTGTGATACATGTGAATGGAACTGCACAGCTGCATGGTGACCTTTTGTTTAACTTTTTTTCCCTCTAGAGAGGGTCTTGCTGTGTAGCTCAAGCTGGCCTTGAACTCACTATGTAGCACAGGCTGGTTTCTAAAGCATGGGGATTTTTCTGTCTCAGCCTCCCAAGTGGTGAGATTACAGGCATGTGCCACCTGTAATCCCGGCTGTGTTTAATGCTTTAAGGGACCGGGCACATTTTTCCAAAGTGGTCACTCCATTTATATCTCCGCCAACATTGTAGAGTGTCACCTTGGTAGCCAGCACTGTGACACAGCGTACCCCTTCACACTTAGACCCGTGTGTCATGACCTCCGAGGGCGCCCGAGACAGAACCAGGAGCGTGAGTGTGCTGAGTGCTGCCCCTGTGCCCTCCTCCGGTTATCCACAGAGCATGTGTCTCACCTCATCTGCAAAGACATAGATGGACTGAAAGTGAAAGGATAGGAAAGGATATGCCATGCAAAAGGAATCTAAAAACAAGAAGGAATAGCTACACTCATACTTAACAAAGCAGAGTTGGAACCAAAATTAAAAGAGACAAAGAAGGCTATTACATATTGGTAAACAATAAATGCACTGACCATTGGTGCACCCCATTCCATGAAACAAACACTATTTGACATAAGGTGACAACACATAGATCCAAATACAATACTAGTGAGTGATTCAACACTCCTCTCTCATCTATACATAGGTGTTATGGTTTATGTCTGTGTGTCCCCTCCAAAGCCTCATGCAACCATGGGGCAGGCTATTAGAGTTGAATGATTGTGGGTGTGAGAGCTACACCCACCCTGGGGTGGATAGTTTGCATATGTAAGGGAGAGGAAAAGAGTGCTTGAGGACATTCCTCCCCCATTCCGCCCTGGTGTGTGCTTGCAGCTTAGCTGTGTTCTGCCGCCCTGAGCTAGCTCTTTGCCATGGCCACTCTGCCTTATAATCTGCCAAGTACGGACTGAAACCTCCACAAACTATAAGCGAAATAAAACTTTCCTTCCTTAATTTTGGGTGTCAGGTATTTTGTCCCAGCAGCAAGAGAAAAGTAACTGAGACAATAGGTCAACCAGAAAGAAATCAGCAGTGTTAAACTACACCATAGAGCAAATGGACTTAACAGACATGTACAGAGTTTTCCATTAAACACCAGGGGAATACACATTCTTTTCAGAAGTATGTGGAACTTTCTCCAAAAGACAGGACGTTTAGGCCATAAAGCAAACACTTGTTTTATGAAAACTCTGAAATAATGTAAAAAAACCTCTGAAATAATTACTTGCATCTTATTAGATGATAATGGAATTAAACCAGAAGTCAATGGCAAGAGAAACTACAGAAAACACGGAGGCTGAACAATATATTTCTCAACAATAAATAGATAATCAAAGAAATTAAGGGAGAAGTTAAAACATTCCTAGACTCAAATGAAAATGGAAACCCAACATACCAGAATCTCCAGGGTACAGTGAGAAGGAAGTGTTTTGCTCTAACTGTCTACATTAAAAAATCTGAGTGATCTCAACCTAATGATGCATCCCCAGGTCTTAGAAAAGCAAGAACAAATCAAACCCAAAGACAATAGAAGTTGTATTTCTTTGCTGAAAGAAACTGTCAATGAGTCCTTGGTTGATCAGCTTTGTATGTCTATATCTGTTTTCATGAGAAACCACTTTGCAGATATCAATATGTAATACAACAAGCATTGTTAATTCCCTACCACTCTGTTTGTAACTCTGTACTGTTCCTTTGCTATTTTGTAAAATGTTGACTGTTAATATTTTCCTCCTTTTATTTTTAAAATTAAAAAAAAAAACAAAGACAATAGAAGGAAAGAAATACTAGTGATAAGAGATAGAATGGATGAACTGTCATACCAAAGAATAATACAAAAGGTAACTGAAAGAGCTGGTTTTTTGAAAAGATAAATGAGATTGGTAAACTTAGTCATACTAACCAAGAGAAAGAGAGAAGACCCAATTAATCAAGATAGAAGTGAAAAAGGGGAATATTTGAACAGATACTACTGAAATCCAGAGGATCATTAGGGACTATTTTGAAAACTTATATTACAATGAATTGGAAAAATCTAGCAAAGCAGATAAATTTCGAGGTACGTATGACTCTCCAACATTAAATCAGGAAAATATAAAAAACCTTGAGATTAATAGTAATAAAATTGAAGCAGTACTAAGTCCTCCAACAAAGAAAATCTTAAGAATAGATGTGGGGCTGGGGATTTAGCTCAGCGGCAAAGCGCCTGTCTGGCAAGTGCAAGGTCGTGAGTTCGGTTCCTGGTATTGGAGAAAAACCAAAAAAAGAAAAAAAAAAGAATAGATGTGTTCACTTACCAGTCCTTAGAGAATACCAATGTTTGCCAAACTATTTCATAAAGTAGAAAGGGAAAGAATCCTTCCAAACTCATTCTATAAAGCCAGTATCACCCAGATACCAAACCCAGGTGGAGACTCAACAAAAAGGAAAACTACAGACCAATACACTTGGTGAATATACACACAAAAAACCAAACTTAACAGCACATTAAAAAGCACATATAACATGATCAAGTTGGTTTTAAGGAGTGCAAGGGGTTCAAGGATGGTTTAGAACACATACACACAAAATCAATAAATGTAATACACCACAGAACCAGAAGCCAGAAAAAAAAATCCCATGATTATCTCAGTAGAGGTAGAAAAAAACCTTTGACAGAATTCAACATTGATTTATGATGAAGGTCCTGAGGAAGTCAGGGTTTAGTTTTAAAGAAAGCTTTTACCTCAAAGGGCTATGTAGGAGAAATCTATAACTAACATCATACTAAAGAGAAAAGCATTTCTTCCAAAATCAGAAATGACAGAAGAATGTCTAGAGTTACCACTCCTGTCAATATAGTCCACTGAAATTTTAGTGAGAACAATTAGGCAAGAAAAAATTAAAAGTTACAGAAAAGGAAAGGAAGAGGTCAAATCTTCCCTATTTGTAGCCGACAAGATCCTAAATTAGAAGACCAGCGTAACTGACAGTATGAAAGACCTCTGCAATAAAAGTTACAGAACCATGTAGGAAGAAATTGAAGATGGCAGGAAAAGATGGAAAGGCCTCCTATGTTCATGCTTTTTTTTTTTTTTTTCCCAGTATCAGGAATCGAACTCACGATCTCGCACTTGCCAGGTAGACACTGTGCCGCTGAGCTAAACCCCCAGCCCCTGTGTTCATGAACTGACAAAAGTAACATTGTTAAAATGACCATATTACCAAAAGCAATATGCAGATTCAGTGGGATCCTCATCAAAATACCAATAATATTCATCACAGAATTAGAAGAAAAACAGTTCTAAAATTCCTTTGGAAGCACAAAAGGCTCATAATAACCAGTGCAATCCTGAGCAAAGACAGCAATGCTACAGGCATCACAATACCTGATTGCAGAATATGTGACAGAGCCATAGTGACAAAAACAGTACAGCACTGGTATGAAAATGGGCATGTGGGCTGTAGATGACACAAAACAGAAACAAACCCACGAAGCTGGAGCCATCTGATTCCTGACAAAAAGGCCAAAAACACATGTTAGAAATAAAACAGTCTTTTCAATAAATGGTGCTGGGAAAACTGCATAACCCTGTGTTGAAGACTGAAACTGGATTCCTAACTTTCATGCTGTACAAAAGTCAATTTAAAATGGACCAAAGCCCAAAGTGAAAGGCCCACAACTGTGAAACTGGCAGGAGAAAACATAGGGGAGACACTTTAACCTACGGGAACAGGCAACGACTTCATGAATGAGAGTCCAGTAGTGCAAGAAATAAAAGGAAGAATTGACAGATGAATTGCATCAAATTGGAAAACGTCTGTCCAGGAAGGGAAACAACAGGGTGAAAAGGAAGTCTCCAAAACAGGAGAAAATCCTTGCCAGCTACTTATTCTGGCAGAAGGTTAATATCCAGAATTTATAAAGAAGTCAAAAAAATTAACACCAAAACCAACACAATCAATAAATAGCAAATGATCTGAACAGACGCTTCTCAGAAGAAGTACAAGTGGCCAATAAGTATATGAAAAATTGTTCCACATCTTGATGCATGTGGGAAGTGCCAATAAAACGATGTTGAAATTCTACCTCACCCCCTTCAGAATGGCTACCTTCAACAATACAAAAAACAATACATGCTCATGAAGATGCAGAGAAAAAGAAACCCCTGCCCACTGGTGGTTGAAATTTAAATTGGTATGCCCATTCTGGAAATCAGGATGGAGTTTCCTAGAAAAATTAAAAATAGAGCTGCCATGGGATGCAGCTACACCGTTCCTTGGTATTTACAGGAAGGCATTAAAGAGGGAACACTATGGAGATGTCTGCATACCCCTGTTTGTTAGGGTGCATTGTTTAATAATTAAGCTATAGAAACAACCCAGGTGCCCTTCAGTAGCTGAGTGGTTAAAGAAAATGTGATATATATACACAGTAGAATATTATTTAACCATAAAGAAGAACAAAATGTCACGTGCAGGAATTAGAGATCATCATGTAAAGTGAAATAAACCAAACTTAGAAAAACAAAGAGATGAGATAAACGTAGAGGGTAGACGGAGAAGAATCAGGGATTGAGGCGGGGGAAGGAGAAGGTCTAGGGAAGAATAGGGGGATGGGTAGGCTTAAAGTGTGTTATATGCATGTACAGATTTACCAAGTTGAAACCCATTCTAAATAATTAATATGTACTCTAATACTAGAAAAGAAAGTAACAGTTATAGCCCTCTGCAGTGGTATGTGTCTGTAATATTATCCATGTGGGAAGCCGAGGCAGGAGGATGGTAAATCCAAGGCCAGCCTAGGCAACTTAGAGAGAGCTTGTCTCAAAATTAAAGTTGGGTTGGGGATGTGGTTTCATGGTAGAGTGATCCTGGGTTTAATCCCGAGTGCTCCCCCAAAGTAATTGGTTGTGCTGGTTTTAATGCTGGTCTGTTACAGTTGGCTTGGGGTTCTTCAGTTGCAATAGTGAACTGGGTTCACGGTCTGTGAGGTATTTCATTTTTGAGTGTGGGGATCCAGAGTCTTATGTGTGCCAGCACCTGCTCTATCACTGAGGCCCAGCCCCAGCCCAAATATGTTTGTGCTAATAAACATCATTTTGCTGCCAAAAGTATCTGAGTGAAACACAGAGGAGAACAAAATATAAATCCAAACCAAGCGAAAATTCACAGCCAGAAATGTCCTTGGTCGTTAGCAAGCCCGCCTTGTGCTGGCCTGGACTAGAGTGATGTGGCTCGGTCAGACCAGAGCTCTCACAGGTTTCAAACCCCCAACTGGTCAGATTTTTGCTTATCTCCCAAACCTTGGTTTCTCTGACCACCTCCAGGAGCTCTGGAGCTGGCTTGGGGCCCCAGGGCCACACCCCTTCCTGCTTCCTGTGAGATGTCATGTGACAACTGGCTGACACAGGCTCCTACAGACAGACCAGCACTTCCCAGGCATCATCAGCCTTCTGGGCCCCAGCCCATTTGGCTGTGCTGGCTCAGGGGAGCTGTGGCCCACACCCTCGCTGTCCTGTTCTCCCTGGGTGAGTTCTGGAAGAGACCAAGGTGGGAGGGTGAGACGGGGCTGTTGCCCAGGTCTGGCCTCTGGCTCCACCCAAGCCACCACCTATTGCCCAGGCTGGATCCATGCCTGGGCCCCAGGACACTGCCTCACAGCCCAGCCCAGAGGCTTTGGACAGGAACTGGAGAAAGCTCCATTACCACCCGCTTCCTTTCTCTTCTAGAACGGCATCTGATCTTTGGAATTTGGGGACAGGATGGAGTCCAGACCCCAGTTCCCTGAGTCCTCCTCCAGGGCAGCCCTGACTTTGCCTGATCAGAGGAGCTGGAGGAACTATTGTCATGAACACCAACGTTTGGCCACAGGAGCCGATGTCATCCACATCCTGCTCTCCCAGAGTCAGGCGTCACCCTCCTCTGCGACCTCGTGTGCAGCATTGGGTCATAACAGAGAAATCCCCTGCTCACTCAAGGACCACGTGGACAGTAGGGGATCCCCTGACATCCCAGTAAGGCTGAGGGGAGGCTGACATAGGAGAAGCACAAGCGTGGGGTCTTAGTGGCTCTGAGTGTTCGTCTTGATGGTCACCCTCCTCTTTGTTTCCCCAGGGGGCACCTACTTACAGGGGAGGATGTTCTTGCCCAGAGAGAAGATGCAGATGAAAGTTCTGGCTTCACAGTCTGCAAACTGTGATGCCATAGCAACCCCGTCCTCTGGTTGGAGTTCACTTTCATGATGAAATGCACTATTGGGGTGGTGGCTGTGATCTTATCATGGTTGTGAGATTTTTATGTCACGCTGGAAACTAGGCAGGTAGAGAATGAGGTCTGTGTTGTAGTAATAATAAAAGCCCAATACCCCAGTGTCACCATGGTTGTTCTGAATATCTGTAGCTCAAGCCCTGTGTCTCAGCCTAAGGTTTTTGGAAACTATTCTACTTCAATTACCAGTAGTCATGTCTCCAATTCATTAGGCTGAGGAAGTTTAAAAAATCCACCATTAGGGGCTGTGAGCTGTGCGGACTGTATCACGGGGTAGGCTAAGACAGACGCCAGCAGAGCATTTGCTTCCTGGTGCGGCTGCAACAGGATGGCCCCTTTCTTGGGTGGTCTTTGGGCAGGCATGGCTGGAAAGGGTGTAGGTCTCAGCTGTAGGATATGATCCTCCCTGTTCTTTTCTAGGATAGTGATCTTGCTGATTACACAATAAAGAGATTATTTGCATGCAGTCTCACAGTTTTCAACAAGTTTTGCAATGTACAGATTGTTTGCACCAGTGCGATTGAGCTCTTAACCGACATTTTCGGACCATGGGTGGGAGAACACCGGCCTTCATTCTACACGGAGATAGCGCTTCTGCAGGGAGAATGGGGACTTCTCATCTTAGCTAAAGCTTGGGAGTAGGATATTCCTACTGGGGATTCTTCTATTGGTAGAAGAACACTATCAGCTCCTTGCCAGGCAACTGAAGATTTGCCTCAAAGATCAGTCATCAAACAGTCTCAGTTTCTCTCCATGAGTATTCATTTTTGCATGTCAACTTGTAAAAATAACTACTAGTTAGCATTTTAAAAAATTACCATGTTCCAGACACTGTTTTAAGCTCTTTGCTGAAGCTATCCCATGTAATCTCTGCATCATTCCAATAAGATATGCAACACTTAAATTCTTATACTTGTATTAGTTCTAGGTACACAAAAATGACTAACATAAAGCTACCTGCATGGAGCTTGGATTCTAAGTGAGGAAGACAAACCATAAATGAAACACTCACCATATTACAGGGTACACTTGGTGTTGTTTTATGCTCAGTGAAGAAGAACTTGGCAGGCAAGGGCCGGGGGTGATCCCAGGTATGAGACTTGTATATGTGAACAGGTGGATGGCCCAGGCGGGGGATGTGCATACATATGCAATGTACCCCCAGGATTATTCCTTGAAAATTTGACATTTTTTATAGTATTGGAGAAGATATAACTGCAAGTTGCACAGAGAGTTGGGGAAATAGTCCAGGCAGAGGGAACACACAGGCAGAGAGGGGGAGGTAGAGTGTGCCAGTGCCCAGCACTGCTCTGAGTAGAAGATTCTATCTGGCTCTCCCGTGGTGTGGCACCTCCCTGTGGGGAAGGAAGTCTGAGAACTGAGGACCTGTACCTGCCCTCCTGCCTTTGAATGTCGCCAGAATGGCAGAATTCCCTCCCCAAGGGCCCAGACATGCCGCCAGGCTCTTCCCTGGCCAGTGCTACTCACACCTGAGCCCAGTGGGCAGTGGCTTTGGTGCAGCATGTGAAGCATCCAGGGTCCTCATGGCCAAGGGCACCCAGAGAGCTCACACGTGTGGTTTTTGCTGTTCCCCTGGCTGGGCACTGGGCAGGATCTGGGATGGGAAGGGGCACATCATGGGTGGCTTCCTCCTTTTGTGAGTGATGGAGACCACTATGAAACAGCCCTGAGCAGGACTTAAATTAACCAACTGGCTTTTCATGTTTTTTTTTTTTTTTTTTTTTTTTTTTTAGTGAGTATCTTCACATATTTACTTGCAGAGAAATGGATATTTATATTTATATAAAAGAGGAAGCCCTCCCCTCCCTCTCCTCCCACACTCATTCCCATACCTTCTCCACTCTCACAGGCCACCCTCAAGAGTCTGGTCTGTATCCTTCCAACTGATTTCAAAAACATTTACCTATGTATGTGTATCTATTAGCAATATAAAATGTTGAACTTCATCAAGGAAATGTTTATAATTTAAATTTACAAAGTCATTGTGCTATGCATCATTCTCCAAGTTTTTTCCCTCAACATTCTTTTAGGTCCCTCCATGAGCATGTGGCTCTCATATGTTGCACTTTTATAGGTGTACGAGTACTATTACACCATAAGAACTTTCCATTTTGTTCTAGATGGGTATGTGAATTGTTTCCAATATCTGGCTACTACAAAGGGAGCCACAGAGAAATTCCTGGTATTTCCTGAGCATACACATAGTTAAAACTAGTTATATGTTTTTTGGTTTGTTACAAGGAATGTTTTCCTACTCCCAAGGTTTCATGTTGTGAGTGTGTCCCAGGACTAGGCTCCTTGTCTGGAGATGGGTGGTGGACTCATAGTAAGTGAACCTGTGAGAGTCATTAATCCCTACTAAGGCCTGTAATGGCGGATGAAGCTGGAAAGCCTCAAAGGATAAGACAGGCTCACAGCCAAGGACACCTGGATCCAATCTCAACTAGATAAAGACTGTAGTCTCAGGCATCTCACTCCTGGGTGGATTAAGTTAGTACCTTACTTGGAGAAGTCCTTGAGTGGTTCCACCCTTTTTGAGTCCTCCCCTCCCTTCTTCTGATAACCAAATAAATACAGACCACCCAGAGAATCTCTTGGTCTTCACCCTGAGAGAATCTCAAATTCTGTGAGAGGGCTTTGGTCCTCCTGGAGCCCTGAAGTCATTCCATTTGTCTCTTTTTATTTAGCCTTCACTGTGCACCTGTTCTGGAGACTGCAGACTTGATCTGCCCATGATAACTAAGGGATGTTGTTAACCTGGTACTCTCCTGCTCTGTGCCCCTCAGCAAGAGCACGGTCCCAGTTTGGCGTGAGCTCTCTCAAGAGCTCTGTTTCTTGTGGGCCTCCCCGGTGACCTGACCTCCTACTCAGTGCCAGGAAACAGGCCTGGGATCTTTCTCTGAACACACTTATCTCACCATTCTTGCCATTTTCAGCAGCAGCTCTGGAGTCCTCTTCCTGAGAGTCTTTGTGAGGTGTGATCAAAGTGCAGTAAATACTGCTACCAAGTGCCGTCTAACAAAAGGCAGGCTCATAAAAACATGATGCTGCATCCTCATCTACGTTATTCACTGGATTTAGCACTGCATGACTTCTGGCTCTTCCCTAAAGTCAGAATGACTATGAAAGGGAAACATTTTGAATCAAGTCAGGACACTGAGGCAGCCACAACTGTGCAACTAAAAGGATCTTGGCTAGGTGGCGCTGGAGTGTCTTCAAATGCAGACCTTGTTATTCAGGTCTGCTGAGTCCAACAGAGCAGGAGCCCATTGCTGAGTAGACCCTTTCATGCTGTGCATGGCCACATGGGGTGCAAACTTTTGAAATCACTCAGCTTTGCCATTTGCTCCTGGTTCTCATAGACCTGGCTAAGAGCAGCCAGAAGTGCCCATGCTACAACCTGAATATTGGGCTGTTTGAAATTTTCTCTACTGGACTGATAACCTTAATCTTGGTCTCCTGCAAAGTCTCAGAATATGGACGAAATGCAGACAAATTTTCTGCCAGTGAACAACACACGTGACTTCTAGTCCAACAGTCAATGGAATTCCTGTTACCAGTGGAAATCTCCTGAGCCTGGCCTTTACTGCCTGCATTTCTATCAACATTCTAGTCTTCTCAACTCTGGCCAGTATTGTACATCAAACACAATATTATAAAGCTTAGCCTTTGATTGTCAAAATAGGACCTCAATTTTTCACCTAGACCTGGTGCATTCTAGAAAACTGAGAAGTCAGAACTTCTCAGAGCTCATCTTCAAAGGTAAAAAAGATGATGCAAAATTATTGGTTTCATCTTCACAAATAGATTCATGGCCCTGCTTGACAGTTTCTTTTAATAGTGGGACACATTCTAATCACATCCCAAGAGGAAAACCTAGCACTTTGTTAATGTATTAAACAGCCACATCACCACACCCCTCTGCTCTGCCTCCCAGGGTAGATTGCAGGATCTCATCTCTGGTCACTGCTCTTTCCCTCTGTAATGTAGGGATCATCACATAGAATCTAAGGGTGTACCTGCACTAATGAGGCATTGGCCTCTCTTACCAGGAAGATAGGGACCCACAGGATCCAATATTGTGTCACCCTTTTCCACAGTATACATGAATTTGTACTGAAATGTGACACCTGTCTTCCAATCCATTTTTTGACCCATGGCCATGTCTGCATGTTCATTCTTCTGGTTATCAGTCCTATTTTTTTTTTTTTTTTTCTGGTACTGGGAATTGAACTCATGACCTCACGCTTGCCAGGCAGGTACTGTGCTGCTGAGCTAAATCCCCAGCCCTGGTTATCAGTCCTTGCACAATTAATGAATTTGTTTATGAAATGGAAATTCACTTAGCATCTTTTCTATTTTTCCCATATTAGATGCTTCTCCCTTTACTAAGATATAAAGGAAAAGGGCATGCTTAAAATATCTGTTATCATGTGAGAGGCAGAGCTACCATCTCCTCCCATTCCTACCTGTGCCTTTTTCTCCCCTACATGAACTCCATCCCCCGTAATATTGGTTCCTCACCTGTGTGCAAGCCAGGTGGACCAAGCATGTGGACCTGCTGTACTGTAGTGGAGCTGTAGGGATGTGGGGAACGGATACTATCATGCTTCTGAGGATTGTGAAGAGCAGCATGTGGTCTGCTCTGCCATTTAGAGATCCCCTGTTCTTTCAGGATAAATGGTTACTCACAGTGGAAGCATGATTTAATAGAAGGGAAGTCACAAAGATGCTTGGGGTCAGACACAGGTCAGCACTTCTGACAGTGACTTACTGGATCTACCTCGTGATGTTGTGTCCACATCACTGTGGACATCATCAGAGTGCCAGCCATGACCGTTTCCATCAGAGATTCAGGAAGATGTGTGACTCCTGCAGACTATAAAGTGTGTGATGTGGGAATCTGGAAGGTAATAAGTTAAGGGAAGCCCAGTTGATAGGGCCTCGGTTAATAATCCAGTGTTTGGTCCCACAATCAGGAATTTTGTTTTTCAGAGAACTAGGATAAGTGACCTAGTTTTCAGAGCATTGGAAAGAAGACAGAGAACAAAATGAAGATGTCACTTAATTTCTACCATAATCGAAGGCACTATTGTTGTGAAAGAGGAAGTCAGTCACAAGGGATGACGTATCAGTTATGTGGTGCAAGACGAGGAGAAAAATGATGGGAATAACGGTAAATGAGACCTCACTGGATGGCGACACTGGACCAAAATCTGAAGACACTGGTGTGATCTGTGTAGAGTTTTTTTTTTTTTTTTTTTCCTCCGGTACTGGGAACCGAACTCATGACCTTGCGCTTGCCAGGCAGGCGCTTTGCCGCTGAGCTAAATTCCCAGCCCCTGTGTAGAGTTTTTGGTGTGTGATAAAATAATTCTCGCAGAGGAGGGAGTGGTGGAGCCAGAGAACAGTGTAGGCGGGCACAGGACCCTCAGCCTGGCATCGCCTTTCTTTTCCCTCAGAGTGGGGTTGTGACTATGTCGCATTTTGCCGTAACTGTTATTTCAAAAGTATCCTAGGCTCTCAGTTGTGCACAGGAGGTCCGGGGGTCCTGCGGGTGCTGTGCTCCAGCCACAGGCTGGGGTCATGTGCATTTCCTGGACTGCTTCTGTCAACGCCAGAGGAAGGGACAGCTCCAGCTTTGGATGCCTGGGTTTTGGGGGACTGGCTGAGATGCCTGTTTTGGTGCCTGCTTACAGCTACATGGGGTCAGCTCCCATGTCATTACCCAAATCACAGCAGCTGGGCTGGATCGTGCTCCCTGGGCAGCTGTCCTGAAAGCTCTGTGAGCCCCGTTCCTGAGCAATGGCAGTCTCGTTAGTTTCCTTCCCTTATTGGGAAACGTCCTCCTGCACTGCTGTTATTCCTAGCTTGAACGCATTGATATGAATTTTTTTGTCCCCTTTTTATCGTGTTTCTGAGAGACAAAGGACAGGCACGGTCACTTTGAGGGCAGAAGCTGGAGTCTTAAAACTGAACAATCATTCTTTAAACATGATGAAAGGTGTTGGGTAACTTCTCCCCTCCTGTTTCTTCCTCTGCAGCCTTACTGTGAGCTCACATTACAGGCCTCTTTCACGAGTGGGGAGTGTGGGCTTCTGAGAGAGGTTGTCCCTTTTCTAGAGTTGAACCCTTGTCTTTAAGATAGAAAAACTTTCCTAGCAGTTAAACAAATGGGAAAACAGGGAATCCTACTCTGCTAGTCAACTTTCTGCTGTTGTGACAAAACACTTGAGAAAATCAACTTAAAACAAACAAAGTTTACTTTGGTTGATGGTATCAGATGTTTTAGTCCATAGCCACTTGGTCTGGGGGTCTTTGGTCCTATTGTGAGGCTGTCCCTCATGCAGAAGTGCAAGGTACAAGTGTGTGGGGGAACAAGGTCACTCACTTCATACTGGCCAGGAAGCAAAGAGACAAAGGTGGGGAGGGTGGGACCAGGCCAGGAAATACTCTTCTGGGCACACACACAGTGACCTGCTTCCTCCAACTTGGCTCCACCTCCTACAGTTGCCACGAAGTGATAATGATGTTTCAACTACGAAACATCAGTGGATTTACCAATGGATGAGAACCAAGTCTTTTGATCTACTTTCCCAAGCCCAACCTCTGAACGTGGCAGCTTGGCAACCCAGCCTCTGAGGGACACATCATAGTCAAAGCACAGCCCCCACCATATTATGAAATACAGAACAAGGTTAACTTAAATAAACTGTGTAAAATTAATTACATACACACTTGAATTACAAGATAAAATGATCCATTAAATCCTTTACTGTTCACAATCATCTCAATTAAATATCATGTACATTTAAAGCGAGGTAAATAAGATAAAATTAAAAAGCCCTGTATAAGATACCAATCAATGAATTTTCAAGTGAGTGTTCATAACCACTCAAGTGAATTAAAATTCCCATTTCCAATGTGTCACACGACAGCCCCATGCAGAGATATTTGGTCGGACACAATCCTTAAGGTGCAGTGATTCATGAGAAGGTGTTGTATGGTGTATGACAGATGTAAAAAGAGCGTTTACATTTAATGTACACGTGTTGATGACCTCAGGAATAAGTATGAATTCTCACAGTGGTGGTGTCATCCTGGGCATTTCCATCACTTCCCCGAATTTCCCCTGCTCCTTCACTATTCTTTTTATTTTATTTTTGTTTTTTTGAGACAGGGTCTTGCTATGTAGTTCAGGCTGGCCTTCGCCTCACTGAAATCCTCCTGCCTCAGCCCTTCACTGTTCTTATCACCTTTATTTGTTTCTCAGAACACTGAGGAGGTGCATTCTCAGCAAATCTCAAGGGCACAGTTCAGTATCTTCAGCCGAGGCATTCAGCTATCTAGTATGCCGGAGATTCTCAGACAGAGAATCCACCTGCTGCAGAATCACTGGTCCCCAGGCCCCTTTGCGGGCCCTGCCTTCTTTCCCCTGCATTCTTGGATTTAGTTTCTGCATGTTCTCCACTCAGAATCGCCTCACTGCCTCCGTGGGCTCCACAGATGAGACTCACTCTTCCTGGCTGCATCTCTCCTTCTGTGTGTTGCTCCTCCAGGTCTCCCACAGTAGACCCACAGGTTCTGAGTGGCAGCACCGCACACATTTCCACAACTTTGTGGCTGGAAGGTCAGAGCAGGAAACCCACAGTGGAACTCAGGCCCAGCCCAGATCGGGGAGGGTTCTGGGCAGAGCCTGGCCTTGTGCAAGAGCAGTGCCCCTTCCTGTTTAGCAGCTGGTGTTGGCCGCCAGGGGCCCAGCCTGCCCATCCCCTGGTGTCCCCCGTGCGACGATGTGAGACACCCGCTGAGCACTGTGGAGACCTGGGCTGAGGCAGCGCCATGCCGCCTGGCCTCGCTCTGCTGCTTGGACTTGGTGAGCGCTGTAGGGAAGGGAGGTGGGGGGCGGGAGGGGAAGAGCTCAGAGATGGCCGAGTCCATCACCCAGGCTCCTCACAGGGCTCTTCCTCTGTGAGCTCCTGGCCGGGGTTAGATGAGGCCTTTGGCTCCCCGACCCCAGGTCTGTGTCCTGAGCCCAGGGGCGGGGTCACCGCGTCCCAGGCAGGCGCCTCTCACCAGCTCTCTGTTTCAGTGTCTGCTCTGGAGTAGAGGATCTGGGCCCGCAGTGGTGAGTTTCCCTGCCTTCAGGGCTGGGAGCTGGGAGTGAGGCTGGGCGGAGGGTGGGCGGAGCCTGAGGGTGTTGGGCTGAGGCAGGAGGAGCCCGCCCTGTGCTGCCATCCACGCTCTTCCCCGTTTGCCTGCACTGAGGGATTGTGCTGGGTCACCCAGGGCGTTAACAGTGTCGACAGGAAGCTCCACTGATGTGGACATCACAACGCAGACACGGAGCTGCGGACAAGTTCATAGGCTGCTAGTCCCCTTGAGGATGTGGAGCAGCAGTTTTTTGTGTATCCTCTGTCTTTTTCCATTGCTGTCCCCCGCATGCTTCTTGCTGTCTGAGAGATCAGCTCAGGAAGACCTGTCCAAGAGGCTGCTTTCCAGTAAAATGCAAACCTCAGCCACTGCTGATTCTCTGATCTCCTGGAAACTAGTTTTTGTCTTCTGTTTTTTTGTCACTGGCTTTTCCTGTCTAGGAGAGTCACGTAAAATTTATATTTGTGATACCATTTATTGTATTTCCACATTCTCAGGGGCTCTTCTCAGATCACGGCACATATGGTATTTATATTTTCCATGCAGATCCTCTGAGAGCCAGATTCATTTCTACTTAATGCAGGCGCTCTGAGCCCTGGCTGAGGGCCTGGACTTCTGTGTTGCTGGGACAGGGTTTTGAGCACTGTCATGCCCTTGTCCTCTAAAGGAAGGAAAGCAGCGCGATCATGTTGACTCATGTACACATGCGTTGTGTTAGGAGGAGGTGGATGCTGAGGAGACGTGTGAAATGTGGAAAGGACACGTGCGGTGGTGGGGACAGTTGCAGGTGTAAGCAATGTGGCAGCGGGAGGTGTCCCCTGCTGTTGCAGTAGAGCAGTGTGCTGTGGGCAGGGAGGTTGGAGCCGAGGTGAGGACCCTGGACGGTAGGGGAGAGAAGCTGGTGGTGCCGACCTGGCCTTGGCCATGGCAGTGAGCGGAATGCTTGAGGACAAAGTCTGGAGTGCAGTCAGGGCCAGCAGAGCCATGTAGACCAGGCTCAGTGCTCACGGGTCTCTGTGAATGACACAGAGCCCCCTCAAGCTGTGGGCAGAGGACCTATTTAACAGGATCCTCAGGGAAAGGATGGGGCGTGGGGAAGGGCTTGGGGTTTATGTGCAAGAAGGGGACAGAGGAAGACCTAGCACAATGGCGCCAGGAGACACAGTGCCTGCTTAGCCCAGGACAGAGGGACAGCACAGGTGATTAGGTCATCCCTGAGGAGCCCATCTTGGGCTGGCTGGGAGAGTGGAGAAGCCAGTCAGTGCAGTGCCAAGGAATGACAGTGATTCTTGCAATGCCAGGTACAGTAAGGGGGCTCAGGTCTTTGTGAATATGTCAGGGGCTCAAGTTTAAGCATAATCAGTTCAAATTTCACAGGGGACTAGCTCATGGCTAGATAAAGTAGTCGGGAGTACAGGTGAGGGGCATGTGTGTGAATACACAGAAAAGAGGTCAGTATATATAGATATACATACGTACAGAGAGATAGGTGACAGCCCTGTGAACTGCATAACAGCTGCATTTTGCTGTTTGCCCTGGATGGCGGGTATCCCTAAATAGGTACTTGCTTGGTGTGGAGTCACAGAGCCAAAAACTAAACTGAATGCTGAACAGTGACAGCCCAAAGAATGGAGAAGCAGGAGCCCAGCTCCAGTTCAGCCCTCAGCCTCAGGGGCTGGGAGTCACAGCTGTAGAGTGGAATCCTGGAGGTGGATCACGGAGGATAGGCTCATCTTTCCTGGGGCTGGATGCAGGGGCAACCTCTTTCCCTCCTTTCATGGGCTGGTGTTTCCTGGGGGTGGTAGGCGCCTTCAGACTGGCAGAGGGGAGGAGACTAGAAAAGTCTGGGGTGAGTTAATGCTGTATTATAGTTCGGGAGAAAACCTTTCTCAAGGGACCAGCCTGTCTGCACACATAGCTGAGTAGAAATCTCACAGTGTTGTAGTGAGCAAAGGAGGCAGATTCATACACAGGCAGGGATATGAAGTCTTTTTATCTCACCCCCATCCCCTTCATGGCCTAGGGAAGAGTCACAGTTTCCAGTGTTGCAGTCTTTCAGTCCCTGAAAAGTGATCTGGGCAACCCTTATCCCAATCCAGACATCAGAGTTGTCCACAGCTCAGATTGAGGACAGTAATAAATATTGCTCCTCCATTAGAGGTTAGAGATTTTCTCCAGTCAACTAAGAGAAAATGAAAAAAAGGGGCTGTCTCAGCTGTCCTTTGGTGATGGTAGATCAGTGATAGCTAGCTGGCGGGGTGACCCCGAGTGTATTTGCCGAAGAGAGAAACAGGCTGAAGGACAGAGCCCGGGGTAGTCTGGAGAGCAGCAGTTGGGATGACAGGAAGCAGCCCTGGGAGCCGAGAGAGCTGTGTGGGCACGCTCGGAGAGTGTGTGCTCCTAGAAGGCAAAGGAAGGGGTCATGGAGCAGGCGGAGCGGTGTCCTGTGACACTGAAGTCTCATAAATGACCTCCCCTTGAAGGTGAGGGGAATGAAGCCGCTGAGGCACCCAGAGTCTCAGGTCAGGGTGGGGTGGAGCCTGATTCACGCCCAGGGCCACAGCTCTGGTTCCCGTCTCTTCCCAGCGCGTGACGCTCCGGAACCCTTGGACTGAGGTGTGCGCTGTCTGATGCCGCATTGGATTGTTGCTCTTCTTCTCTCCAGGGTCACCCTCCCAGTCCTCTATCTGGGCAGCACCAGGAGCTGTGACCCCCAATGGCAGTTCTGTGACCATCTTCTGCAGGGTCCCTCCAGGGGTGACAAGGTTGTATCTATTTCGTGGGGAACCCGGTGACATGTGGCACGACATCAACTCTGAAGGAGCCCAAGACGTGGTTGAGTTCCCGCTCCAGAATGTGGTACACACGAATGCAGGGACGTACCACTGCGTCTACTGGAAGCAAGGAGTCTGGGCAGGATTCAGTGAGTCACTGGAGCTGACTGTGACAGGTGAGGGACGGCCCGAGGGTGCCATCCCCTTGTATTAATGTCCGCCTCACTGGCCCAGATCTTCTGGATCACACACTCTGCCCTGTTCCCCTGCACCCCCATCTGTCAGGGTCTGAGCTCCCTCTGTGCTGACTCTGTTCCAGGAATCCTTAGACAGGTGGCTGGGGACCCTGGGAATGCACTCCAGGAAGGACAGACACCAGCCTGCCCTGGTCACGGGAAATAACACAAGCATATTTTGTCTTTGTGGTGCCTGTAAGTTATCTAGGGGTGAATTTCTTCTCAGTTTCATCCTCACCTCCATTCAGACCAGGAGAATAGTGGGGTTATTTTAATAACAGCCTCTGTTCCCTTGCAGGCATCTACAAGGACAAACCCTCCCTGACGGCTCAGCCAGGGCCCCAAGTGGCGTCGGGAGGAGATGTGATGCTCCTATGTCAGACGCCTCACTTTTATGATGACTTCATTCTGTGCAGAGACAGAGGCTCTTCCTTCCCCCAGGACTGTTCACACCAGGCCCACGGCTCATTCCTCATCTCCTCGGTGAGCCTAGGCGAAGGTGGAACCTACAGGTGCTATGTGTCTCACAGAGTATACAGCTGCCTCTGGTCCCTGCCCAGCGACCCTCTTGATCTTTCCGTCACAGGTGAGTAAAATCTGCAACCGGCACCATCATCCCTGTCCCAGGACATCTCTGTGTGCCTGAGGAGGAGGTTTCAGCTCAGGAGTGAGAACCACTTCCTGTGCTGTAACAGTGTACACGTGACACATGTCATGCCGGGCCCTCACCTTAGAGTCACTTGAGACTGCAGAGGTGAGGGTTGGAGTCTTCACTTAAGACACCTGGGTCCTCACCTCTTTGTCTCCTAGCAAAGTAGTGATGTTGTCCTGTGTGAATGGCCCTGACTCCTCGAGTACAAGGAGGGTTGGACAGAAAACGACTGAACAGTGACTAGGATGGATCCTATGATCATTCCTGTGATGCTATGGGAACATGAGATACTGTGACAACATGCAGTAGGGCTGTTCCTGCTTTTCTGAGTAAGGTTTCTGTTATGGCTTGTTCTAGCTTCATGAGGCCATATGTGGGGCTTTCTCAGAGGTGTCTGGATCTAGAGTGTGTGATGCTGGGATTAAAGGTGTGTGATTACTAAATAAGTCCATTGATTTGTTTGGCATCTCCCTCATCCTGTAGCCTAGATAGAGTATAAACGGGGCAGAAAGAAGCTGCTAAGGTCCATTACTCGCTTGGTTTCACCTGTCTGCTTGTCATGAACTGTTTCTCCTCTACAATATCCCTCTGCTAAGACACCTGCCTTGGAGCTAAACCATTATGAAACCTCTACAAACTGAGCTAAATAAACCTTTCCTCCTTTAACTTTGAGCGTTGGGTGTTTTGTCCCAGCAATGAGAAAGTAACTAAGACAGAATTTGGTACCAGAGAACTGGGGTGGCTGCTGTGACCGTATGTGACCATGTGGTTTAGAAGCCTTTGGAGATGGCTTGTGGGAAGAATTAGAAAAGGGTTGAAGATGCCAGCTGAAAAAGTAGAGCTGGAATGCCTGAGGCTGTGCTTGATCAGAGATTTTGATCAGAGCTCAGAAGACCAGAATGTTGATAGAAATTCTTCCAGTAAAAACTAGGTTCAGGAGTTTTCTGATGGGAAGAAGGATGGCACTGGTTGTTGGACTCCAGATAATGTGTGCTATGGCTTGGAAGAAAATGTGTCTGTATTTTGTTGTGTCAAGAGACTTTGCCTGAGACTGAGATTAAGGGTGATGGACTAATAATTCTTGTAGGAGAAATTTTGAAGCACTCTAATGTTGAGGTAGTGACATGGCTACTGTTGGGAGCTTTTAGCCAGATTTATGTTGAGAATTGAGAACAAAGAGCTCAGTAGAATGCTTCAAAATGCGAATTTGGCCAGAAAGGAAGCTCCAGTAAAGTTGGGGCCTGCAAAGATGGAACAGAGGAGAAATTGGTTGCTGAAAAGTCTAGAAAGAAAAAGCCAAGTATTTCAGAAGATAGCAGAAAAGATAGCCTGAGGACATCACAAGAATGAGTAGGAATCGAGCCTTTGCAGCCCCAGAGTTGCAAAGGTGAAAGATTTTGCTTTGAGAAGAGAGCCCTAGAGCATTATGTTTCACAGTGGCAATAGCCTAGTGAAGTTGTTGCTTGGGATTTGGTTTGTAGGCACCTTGACCCCTACAGACAAGAGAGAAGGAAGCCTGGTTACTGCTCTAGCTGGTGGCAGATATTGGCATCATCCACATGGTGCTGGTTTTATGTGCATGCAGAATGCAAGAGTTGTGGGGTCAGGAAGGCTTCTAACCAGATTTCAGAAGAAGGCCTGGGAGGCCAGGCAGTGTGCCCCTGAGAGAGAAGTGTGTGAAGCTGTGACTGTGAGGATGAAGGTGTGATGGAGTTCCCAGAAATCTGGAGAAACCAGGAATGTGGATTGTCTGTGAAACACTGAAAGGCGGGAGCAGGACCTGCCCAAGAGAGAAGCTGTGGGAGCTGCAACCACCAGTAGTGTCATAGCGATGGAGCTACCCAAGCCTCTTGGAGTTCATGTTTTGTCACAGATTGCTTTGGATGTTGGACACGGAATCACAGGATTAAATGTTTGCCCAGTTAGATTTTGTTCTTGCCTTATTTCCTTTCTATCTCCTCTTTGTACATTTTGGAATGGAAATCTCTATCTTGTGCCATTCAATGTTGAAAGTATTTAGCTTTCTTTTAATTTGTACAGGGCCTCACAGCTAAGAGTTTGCCTTAAATCTCAGAAGAGATTTTGGATTTGGACTTTGTAGCAATGATGAAACTGTTAGAACATTGGCAACTCTCAGAGATGGACTAAATGCCTTTTGTTCTTTTTTTTTGGTACCAGGAATTGAACTCAGGACCTTGTGTTTGCCAGGCAGGCGCTTGAGCTGCTGAGCTATATATATCTCCAGCCCCTAAATGCCCTTTTCATAAAGGAATATATATGAATTTTGGGGGGCAGGGGCCAGCGGCAGAATGTTATGGTTTGTGTCTAGATGTCATGTTGCCTTGTTTATATATATTTTTAATGTTTCTTCATAGAAATTTGACAACTGCTGGAATGAGAATCTCTTACTTTAATTTTTTTTTTTTCGTTTTTCTCCGTTACCAGGAACCGAACTCACGACCTTGCACTTGCCAGGCAGGTGCTTTTGCCGCTGAGCTAAATCCCCAGCCCCTGAGAATCTCTTACTTTAAAAAATTTTTTTTAAAGAAAAAAGAACAAAATAACAACTAGAACAAAAACAAAACAATACAGAAACAATGAAAATGATACAGAATTTCAAAACAAGGTGATAGGAAGTTAACAGTGGTTGTTATATTACATATTGTTATTTTCAACGAAGTTGCTCAGATTACCAGATATAAGAATGCAAGACTGATCAAACAATTAAAGAGAATAAAAACTAATAAAAGCATTAGAAATGATACAGAGTTTCACTCATCAAGATAGCAGGGATTCAACAGTGGTTGTTATATTGCTTATTGTTGTCTTCAAATTAGTTGTTCAGATTACCAGATATAGGCATGCAAAATTGGTCAGAAAAAGAAAAATTTAAGCATTAACTGTTTCTTTCAATAAACCAATAGACATCAGCCGTACAATTATCTTTACTTTTTATGAGAAGGCCTTCTTACGGAGCAGGCTTCTCTTGATGATGTGCCCTGGGATATGGGTCCGTTGTGTAGTGTTGGGTTGAGTTTAGGTGAATTCACTTCTGCAGCTTTTCCATTACTGATGAATGACAGTCAACATGTGCATAAAGTTTGGAGCCTAAATGACCTGCTGTCCCTGCACTTCTCGCAGAAATGTGGCCCTTCTGGTAGGTAAGGCTTGTGTCCTCTGAAAGCAGAGTATGTGGTTGGATGGCCCACATACAATTATCTGCTAAGACTAGGCTCCTGGGAAAACTTAGCAACTTGGTTTACTTTCTTTGGGTTAAAAAATATCACTTTAAGGCTCTTGAATTAGGGAGCCAATTGTGCATAGCTCAGGCATTCTTTTTTTTTTTTTTGAGAGAGGGTCTTGCTATGTACTTCAGACTGGCCTGGACTCACTGTGTAGCCCAGGCTGGCCTCAAACTCACGGTGACCCTCCTGCCTCAGTGTCCCAAATGCTGGGACGACAGGCATGGACCACCATACCTGGCTAGCTCCAGAATTCTTGATATGTGATCCACTATGTATCATTTATGCCTCAAATGGAAAAAGTCATGTTCTTTTCATAGTGACAGTGTGGGTGTGACAACTGCTCAAATCAATATTGCCTTTAGATTCTGCATGGTTTACATGTGACCTTCACTTTCTTTGGGTTGAGCTTATATGCTGGTGACCCCGTCCTCAGTTCTCTTTCTTTCTTCCCAGATTACAGACTGGAGCATGTCATCCAGTTGAGCCTGGCTGCCCTTGTCCTGTTGGTCCTTGTGGCTTTGTTGATGGATGCCTGGAAGAACAGAAGAGGCCTGTAAGATGCAGCCAGTGTGTTGGTATTCACTGTGGTGACAGGTCCCGAGAACGAGGTGCCCGTGGATGAAGAAAGGAAAGTAGAAGAAAAATAAGAGAGCTAAAAGTCTGGGATCAGAGGGCTCACAGCCTCTGGGACTGCCGCCCCAATCACTCATCTCAATCACCTTTTATTAAAACCAAGCACGTAACTAAGACCAACAAGAGAAATTCATTATC
This sequence comes from Chinchilla lanigera, assembly GCF_000276665.1. Lineage (NCBI taxonomy): Eukaryota > Metazoa > Chordata > Mammalia > Rodentia > Chinchillidae > Chinchilla > Chinchilla lanigera. Next base: position 1,136,638 of record NW_004955567.1, read on the forward strand.
CCTTTCCATTTCTGCCTCTCAGCTGATGGTAACCATCCTCGGGGGGGGGGTGGGGTGGCCGTCCACACCCCACACCACGTGCGCTCAGTACTGCTGGGGATCATAAGCCGACCATCAGTAATCAACCCATTAGCAATCACAGTCCTTTCCCCGCATCAGGGGGCCCCAGGCTGGGAGACCTGCCAACACTTCCTAGTCCTCATCAAAATGCCAAAACACAGGGTCTCCAAGGATATGCAATCCACTGATTCTGTGTTCAGTGCTTCAGGATGGTACGGAGCCCCATAATTCTTTTGAGATTTTAATTTTTAACAATTTTTATTCTTTATTAGTCCATATTTGCAGGACACAGTGTTCACACTCCTTGTGAAGAGCCGGTACATGAACACAGGACACCTTCATTCCTTTTCCATTCCTTCCCCCTCCCTCTTCCAGCTCTCTGTCCCTTTCATTTGGCAGAAGATCTATCTCCTACTTCCTAGCATCTATCTTTTATTTTTCTCTTTATTTATTTAGTGTGTTCTTTTGAGATTTTATGACCGCTTTGGTATGGTTCTCTCCATACCACAGTGTTTTTTCTTGATTGTCGTCTTACTTGTGTCTGACAGTGCTCTCTGATGCCTGTTTCTCATCCCTGCTTTAGTCTGTGTGACTTTTTCTTTCCCATCCTCCTTCCCAATTTTTTTATTTTTATTTTTTATTTTTAAATTAAATTAAATTTAATTTAATTTTTTGAGACAGGATCTCACTATGCAGTCCAGGCTGGCCTTGAACTCACTTATGTAGCCTAGGCTGGTCTCGAACTCGCAACGATCCTTCCGCCTCAGCCTCCCGAGTGCTGGGATTACAGGCGTGCGCCACCACACCCAGCTCCCAATTTTCTATTCTTCTTCCACTCAGCTCTCTCACCCTAGCTTTCCCTTATTGCATCCTCCCCCAGGATGCTGGGACTCCACTCCCCGCTTCAGCTTCAGGTTTGTCAGAATCCAGCTCCAGCGTTAGGAGCAGAACTGAGACTTAGACAGTCTCTGTGTTCATGCATTGACGAGGCATGGCTCTCTCACCAGGAAGGGCAGGACTCACCCAATGCTGGTTCTGCTGTAGTGGAACCTCATGGTGTCCAATGGTGTTCAGCGTGACGTCATGCACACACTTGTCCTCGGTGGTTGTGAAATTTAAGTGTGAACCCTGTAGGGCCTATCCATGCCATGTTAGGAAAATCCTATGTACTCCATTTCTTAAAACACCATAGCCATATCTGCTTTTTTAAAAATTATGCTTGATATTGGTCCTTCCACAATTCATGACATTCATATGAGAGGAAATTCCACTAAGCATCTTTTCTATTCTTCACACTGTAGAGGCCTCACTCAGTAAGAGACAAAGGAGGAACTACGTGAAAAACATCTGTAGTCTTGGAGGGTGAATTCGCCAAGCAGCAGAGCCTTCTTTCTCTGTTTTGTCTTCTAGCTCCTCTCCGATGCTCTTTTCAGGTACCCGGTCCTTGTTTCCGCATTTGAGTGGTTTTCCTCCCCACATGTCTGTCTTCCTCTTCCTGTTTCCTAGTTTTCTGTCCCTCGTTTACTCCAACCCCTCACTATGGCCTTTCCTTCATCACACCCCATCCCCCAGCGACCCCACAGCGCCTCTTGTCTGGAGCTGCCATGCATCCTTTTCCACCTGCACTGCCCCACACGCACTCTGCCTCAGAGTGCCAGCGTTCCCCTCCTGAGTGCAAACCCGGTGCACAAGTGCACCTTGCTGTGCTTCTGTGCAACAGGAGAGCCTCAGAGACGCTCTGGGGGCTGGCGTGGGATGCATCTTAGCACCCCCAACTGTGACCTGCTGGCCCCACTCATGTGGTGCTGTTGAGTGCAGGTCCCCGTGGGCACCATCAGAGTAACAAGCAGGGTGGTCTCATCACAGATTCGGGGTGTTATGTGGGTGACTTGTGATGGTAAGGCACCAAATGTGGGGATATGGAAGAAAGCAATTAGGTGAACCCTCTGCTTCAATAAATTCTGCTTTAATAAATAATTTAACGTTCAGTTCTGCATTGTTCAGTTGTTCAGTTCTGCAATATTCAATTCTAATGTTCAGTAGGTTCTGCTTCAATAAATAACTTAATATTCAATTCTGCATTTGGTTGTTCTGTTTTCCTGCAGTGCTGGGCAGAATTTTAAAGACTTTCCAAGACTTAAAAAAAAAAAAAGGACCTGACTGTATTTTTTTTTTAAAAAGGAAAGCAGAGAACAATATAAATGTGGCTAACTTCCATCTTGTAGCCACTCTTCTTGTCATGAAAGGAAGAAAAGGTGGGAAAATGTTAATCTGAGCATAACATGTGATGTGTTAATTACTTGTTTCAAGGAAGAGGCAAATAAGTGATGGAGGTGATGATAGATGAGGCCTCATGGAGGGTGACTTTAGCATGATCCACCCAGTTTTTTGGGTGCATGAGCCCGAAACACTTCCAGATGGACGAGGAATGTGTCCAGGGGATTAGACCAGTGAGCACAGCAACGTGACCGCAGGTGGCTTTTCCTTCCCGCCGGAGTCACGTGGTGAACGTCTCCTTCTAGTCCAATTGCTGCAGTTGAGGGGGTGGGGGGTGCTCAGCTGCACACAGGAGCACACACTTATTTCCCCCCCGCAGGCTTGGGGTGTCTGTGGGTGCTGTGCTCCAGGCACAGCTTGGGCTCAGGGGCACTTCCTGAACCTTCTCTGTCAGCACCAGCCAGCCTTGTGTTTCTAGGGACCCAGGGACCAGCTGAGAAGCCTCTTTTTGCTTAGAGATGAGTGAGTTCAGCTCCCACATCGTTATCCAAATTATAGCCATTAGGTTGGCATTGTTCTCCCAGGAAAGGTTCTAAAAAGTTCTTGCAAATTCCACTTCTGAGCGATGGCCAGTCTTGTTTATTTCCCTTCTTCCTTGGGTACCATAGTCCCCCACTGCCTTTTACCCCTCCCCAGTGAAGGTGTTGTTTTGGATATTTTGTCCTTTATCCACGTGATTTGTTGAAAGGCCTAGGGCAGGCCTGATCTCTCTACAGACAGAAGCAGGGTCTTAAATCTAGAGTAACAGCCATTCTCTCGACATGATTGCAGCTCTCTGGCTGTTGTTCTTTCTTCCTGTTGGTTTTTATACAACTGAACCATGAAGTTACATTTTAGAGCTTTTCCAGGGAGTGAGACATGTGGGTGGTTGTCCCTTCCTTGGAGCTGAATCCTTTCTGTAGAAATGAAAAGTTTCCTGAGTAAACAAGTCCAGCAAGTCAAATGAATTACCACGGAAAGAATGAGAATTTTTGCCACGTTAAGAAATACATCGCTGGGTCACACTTTAAACTGGAATAGAAAACTTAGAAAATTAATCATGTGTGTATTTTCACAGCAACACAAAATATCCTATTGAGTCTTTTTCATGAAAAAGCATCTTAAGTATCACAAATATTTAATGAGAAGTAACTAATTTTTAAAATGCTAAAGAAAGCAACAGGTATTCAATAGTTTACGTATTTCCCAAGTACACTGAAGGTTCCCAACACCTTGAGTGAATTAAAATTCCCATTCCAAAGTCTCGAGACGGTGGCCCCTAGCAGAGAGTTTGCTAGACATCCCTGGGCTGCAATAACTCAGGTGAAATTTTCTTTATTAAACGTATTCTTGAGGGATGATGAACATAAGAGGAGTGGTGCGTGGCTGATGTTCACATCTTGATGGGATCACAGAGAAGTATATTCCGTAGCACCTGCATTCGCAGGGGATACCAATCACCTCTCAATGTCTAACCCCCCTTTCACGTTCTTATGCTTGCCCTACATTTGTTTATTAAAAAAACAGAAGAGCTGTTTTCTTAGCAAATTTGAAGTACGACAAAAGGGCCTGGCAGCTTTAGGCAATAGGTTCTACAGTATGTCAGAGAAGCTTCCCTGACAGAGAATCCACCTGCTACAAATGCATTAGACCCCAGACACCTCCCCTGGCCCTAATTTCCTCCCTCCTATTCTCAGATTCGGCTTCTTCCTGTAGCTGACCCTGAATCTTCTCACTGTTTCCATGGATTCCACATATATGAGATTCCTGGCTCCACTGTATCTTCTTGTCTGTGATGCCTCCATCTTCCTACAGAAGGTATGCACATCCGCGGGACAGAGTCACACTCAGCTCCCTTGTCACTGTGGATGGAAGGTCAAAGCAGGAAACACATAGAGGAACTCAGAGATGTGGGGAGGGGCCGAGGGGCAGGGCCTGGCCTTGTTCAAGAGCAGCTCCCTTCCTGTTTAGTAGCTGAACCCATCACGCTGTGGCAAGGACTCAGAACCCAGGTTGTGGTCCCCTGGTGTCCCCAGTGTGAAGGTGCGAGACGCCCGCTGAGCACCGTGGAGACCTGGGCTGAGGCGGCGCCATGCCCCCTGGCCTCGCTCTGCTGCTTGGACTTGGTGAGCGCTGTAGGGAAGGGAGGTGGGGGGCGGGAGGGGAAGAGCTCAGAGATGGCCGAGTCTATCACTGGGGCTCCTCACAGGGCTCTTCCTCTGTGAGCTCTGGCCGGGGTTATTTGAGGCCTTTGGCTCCTGACCCCAGGTCTGTGTCCTGAGCCCAGGGGCGGGGTCACCGCGTCCCAGGCAGGCGCCTCTCACCAGTCTCTCTATTTCAGTGTCTGCTCTGGAGCAGAGGATCTGGGCCCGCAGTGGTGAGTTTCCCTGCGTTCAGTGCTGGGAGCTGGGAGTGAGGCTGGGCGGAGGGTGGGCGGAGCCTGAGGGTGTTGGGCTGAGGCAGGAGGAGCCCGTCCTGTGCTGCCATCCACACTCTTCCCTGAGGAGTCACCATCAGGGCCCGTGGCAAACAGGTGAGATGCACTGGGATGTGCACAGGCCTGGGGACCTCGCACAGGACGCTGCTCCCCGAGGACAGAGTGGCCACGGTTCCAATGAGGCTGCATTCTCCCCATTTGCTGTCTTGGGGATGCTCTGGACTCTCTTATCCCAGAGAGGCCATCTTGGGCCAATACTCCCTCATGGAGGACACAGATTTGAACTACGGTGCTGAGCCCCAGGGGTATCTGCTCTGTGACCCTCTCTACAAGTTATTTTGCATATGTCACCCAGTTTCTGTTCTCAAATACAGAACAACAGGGTGTTTCTCAGTGGACACAGAGAGCAGATGGTGAAATCATCAGGGCCTCGCTGCTGTAAGTGCGGGCACACAGAGGCTATAGCTGCTGGGTAATGCTCATGTTCCTGTATTTCCACAGAGTCAGCATTGTCAGCTCTGTGTGTGTGTGAGACACACACACACACACACACACACTCATGCTCCCTTTTTGCTTCCCCAAGAGCAAAGGTCATTCCCACTTAGTGCAGATGTACGGGCGCTGCCTGTGGCCCCAGCATTTCTATGTGTGCCGGGGACACTCAGACACCCTTGACCTCTGAAAGAAATGAGAAGGAACACATTGGTCATGTACACAGTGCTGTGTCCGGGGGAGCTGGATGCTGAGGAGAAGTGTGGGTGTGGAAGGGCAGGGAGTTTGCCATGGGGAGAGTTGTAGGCACCATTGGCAGGAGGAAGGTTGCAGGTTGTGGGAGGGGTTTCCTGGTCTGTGGTAAAGGGATGTCCAGGGAGCAGGGTGGAGCCACTGTAGGGCACTGTGTTATTGGGGTGAATCTAGGAGTGCTGACCTGGCCTTGGCCTTGGCCAGGGCTTGTGCAGAGATAGGGCTGTGTGAGAACAAGGTCCAAAGTGCAGTCACTGCCTGAAGAGCCGTGTGGCCAGGATCAGTGCTCAGGGGTCTCTGTGAGTGACAGCAGAGCCACTGCAGGGTGATGACAGAGGACAGAGGTGATGGATGTATTTAAATAGGATCCCAGGCTCCAGGGTGAGGACGGGGCAGGGAAGGGCCTGGGGCTGATGTGGAAGAAGATAGAGGAAGGCACCACACAACGGTTCAAAGAGACATAACGTCCACTGGGCCCAGGCCCATCGGGGCAGCAGAGTGATGGGACGGGGGATCCACAGGATTCCTTCCCAGGCTGGGGCGAGGGGTGAGAGGCAGTAGCGCAGGGCTGAGGAAGGAAGATGAGTGGTACAGGGACCAGGCCGGTGCAGTGGGTGAGGTCTTTGTGAGTGTGCAGGAGCCGAAGTTCGTGTATAGTTACTCAGGAGAGGGTAGGAGGAGACTGAACTGCTCTGGAGATCAGGTGTGTGTGTGTGTGTGTGTGAGATGAATATACACTCACACGGGGATGGATACAGAGATACTAGATGTAGGGGGACATGGTGGGTAGAATCCCGGATATCGCAGTGGATAGCTAGGTGAGAAATGATAGATAGTTGTGTGCTGGAGATGAAACTATACACACGGTCTGCCAAAAATGTGTACACAGGTGAGGAAAGAGAAAGTTGAGTAAATAATTTAATACTAAATTTATTGAGCCACCATGAGATTAATACAAGTTGCCTTTGGCCTCTACAATTCCAAGGGGTGCTCACGGTGCAGGCCTTTCACTTCCAGACCTTGATTAGCGCAGTGAACTTCTGAAGTGTGTACATATTCCCCAGACTCTGTATGTACGAGACACATACTGAAGAGGAACCCAGCTACACTCCCAGCACACGTGTGTGGAGAAGGCGGGAATCAGCCGGGGAGCAGACTCTGCTCTCCAGAGACTGAGCACTGGGCTCCGGGAAGCCAGGGCAAGGGCTCCTGTCGCAGGCGGGTGGTGTCACAGGCTGAAGATACACGCAGACCTCACTAGGACTCCCTTCAGGGTGAGGGACAGCAGTTCCTCCACTGCCTGGGGTCACGTGTCAGCCCAGGGAGTGAGCCGGGTTCACACCCAGGTGACAGCTGAGATCCCGGTTCTGTCCCACAGCCAGAGCCCGAGCAGCTTGGGCCCCTTGGGGAGGGCAGAGGGCTCTCCTTCCCTCGCAGCCCTCAGGATCTTGCTCTGTTTCCAGGCTCACAGTCCCAGCCCTGTATCTGGGCAGTGCCAGGAGCTGTGATTCCCCGGGACGGTTCTGTGAGCATCTTCTGCAGGGTCCCTCCAGGGGTGACTGCATTGCGCTTATATCAGTTAAAACCCAGAGAAATGTGGTACGACAGAGAGCCAGAGGGAGTCCGAGATGCAGAGGAATTCTCCCTGCCGAAAGTGATGCTCATCGATGCAGGGATTTATACCTGTGAATACTTAAAGCGAGGAAACTGGTCACGATGCAGCGAGTCACTGGAGCTGGTGGTGACAGGTGAGGACACCAGGGACACTGTGCCTTGAGCTCTGTGAGCTGGTTCTCTGCATCCTCCTCGCTGGTGCAGATGGGCCCCATCACAGTTCCTGCCCTGTCTCTGCCCGTCTCTCGGGCTCCCCTCCCTCTGTGCTGCCCGTGCTCCCTGCTCCCTCAGAGCGGCAGCTGGATTCCCCAGGAAGCACCGCATGGGCACAGGCTCCTGCTCCTCTCTGGTCCTGGCTCCTGGGAAAGTAGGAAGGAGGGGTTTTGGGTTTTATCATCCTGATCCCTGCCCTGAGGCAAGGTGTGAGTTTCTTCTTAGCTTCTTTGTTCTCCCTGAGGCCCTGAGACAGGTGGGGCTATTTTAATAATGATTCTAATATCAGGCTCTATTCCCTTCCAGGGGTCATCAAGGACAAGCCATCCCTGGCTGCTCACCCAGCCGCCCAGGTGGCCTCAGGAGAAAACGTGACTCTCCAGTGTCAGTCACTCTACTCCTATGACACCTACGTCCTGTGCAGGGGAGGAGGAGCTTCCTTCCCCCAGGACTGTTCTCGTCAGCACCACAGCTCCTTCCTCATCCCCCCCGTGAGCCTGGATCAGGCCGGGACCTACACCTGCTATGGCTCCCATAACCACAGCCCCCAGCAATGGTCCCTGCCCAGCGACCCCCTCCAGCTTTCTGTCACAAGTGAGTGACTCTAGTTCGTGTTAGGGGAAGTCTCTCTGGGGGCCTCTCAGCTGTGCTGTGTGTGTTGTCATTGTTGTTAGTGATATTGTGCGCTACATCCCTCGTCCCATCTAATCTACCCTTGTTGATTTTAGACCCTGAACATCAGTATCATTATCACCATGTTTGGCAGGTAGCAGTAGGTTGTTTTGGGGAAGGGAGATCTTTACCGCATCACAGAAGTGCTGTGTGACCTGGTGCCAATGCTGGCATCCTGTGAGAAAGGTGATGCACCTCTCCGCTGCTGTCTGTGTCACCCAGCACTTCCCGCCTCCCCAAGCTGTCCCTGTCTCTGTGTGTGGGTGACAGCAAGGGCATCACCAGCTGCTGGTAATGGGAAAGTGAAAGGGTCTCTCCCAGTTTCCTCATTCAAGATGACTTTGTGGGTCTTTGTGTCACCTGCACCCTTCTGAGCTGATGCCGTGACCCCGGTGGTGTCTTTACGGCCCCCAGGTCAGTGGAGAATGCAGGAAGACAGTCATGGCGGGATTCCCAAGGTGGATTCATGGTCCTGATGCTATGGGGTCATGCAGGAAGGGACAGTGCACTCCTCCTTGGCGGATGGGGCTGAGCTCTGCATGCCTCAGTTTTTCTAGGCCACTGGGGCTTGTCAGGGTCAAGGAAGAGAACCAACTGACATTAGGTCCTCCAACCTTTCTGTAATTCCAGTCTAGTGTCACTGTGCTTTTCTCAACTTCCCTCTAATCCCCAAACCCAGTCCACTTCTCTCTTCCTTGTCTGCAAAGTCTGTTTCCAGACTGCCCTGTGTGCCTCAACTCAGCTCCATCCTCAAAGGTGGCTTTAATCTTCAGGCATTGCCCCACCCCACGCTGTCTCCTCAGGGCAGCTGGCTGCTCTGTCCCCTGCAGTCCTCTGGGCTCTCTGTGGCACTGAGCAGGACAGAAGCCTCAGCAGAACCTGCACATGAGCGCCCCCACCCTGCCATCCCCTCACCTCCTCCCGCGGCACCAAGTGCTTTATCCTCTGTCTGGATGCTTCTCCTTCCCAACCCCTCTCTCTCCCTCACTTAGGAGGAGGCTGCAAAGTCTGCAGGATCTAAATTCCTTGTCTGACATCCTGTGGAACGTTCCTTCCCATCAGCCCCATCTCCCAGTTCAGTCTCCTCCTCTCTGCTCCCCACATCACGTGATCCAGGTCCTTCCAGGCTCACTGTCAATGCTGTACCTGCCTTGACTCTAAGCACCCAAGGGGCAGATCATGGGAGTCTCCTAGCCCCTAATGAGGAGGCTGTGTCCCCTGCTTTATGTTCCATCTTACACTGTGAACGCTGTGATATGGACAGCAATACCTGCTTCCCAGCCATCCCCGGTGCCCACTTTCCATGGCGGGAAGATTTCTAAGCTGTGCCAGGCAGGGGCACTGCATTTCAGTGTCCATGTGGCATTTTGCTGCGGTTGATTCTGGAGTTTGCTATGTTTGTAACTCTACAAGTTAGAAGAGAAGATTTCTTGCCATGCTGTCTACAACCAGGACCTCCTGAAACCCAGGGACCTTAACTCCAGGATCCCTGCCTGCTGTGGGGAACAGTTTGGTGAAAATCCACCTAGTCTGACCCCTTCTGGTATAGCTGGGCAGATCCTCCTAGACTGGAGCTAACTGTGTCAGTGGAGATATCGGTGACCTGGGCAGCAGCCTGTCCATTTCTGTAACTGCCCCAGTTGCCACTGGCTTCCCTGAGTCCTGTGACCTGGAGCAGTGAGCTGATGGCAGGGAAAGTAGTGAAGCCACAAATACCGATGACCCCACCTTCCAGATTGCTGCACGATGTTTTGCACACTAATTCTAACCAGGACAGTGAGATCGATCTATGATGGCAATGCACAGGGCTCCTCGGTTCCTGGGGAATCTGAGCACCAGGCTTTCCTTCCACGGGGCATCACCTCCTTGTGAGCTGAGCCTCCCTCAGTCCAGGAATGCTACAAAAGGAAAGGGGAGTTGGCTTCATGGGGAGGTTCTGAATGAGACCCCTGTTTTGGTTTCCATCTGACTTGCAAGATGGCGGCTCTGTATGTGATCTTTGTACTTTGGGTTCTTGGCTCCATACTGAACTTTTTCCTTTTCAGCCCCAGATTACACAACAGAGAATATCGTCCGGCTGAGCCTGGGTATCCTCATCCTGTTTGTCCTTGGAGCTGTGTTGCTGGATGCCTGGAAGGGCAGAAGTGGTCTCTGATGTATGACCAACGAGCTCAGGCCGAGAGCATCACTAACTCTTCATGGCCCACCTCAAACACTGGCGTAAAAGAGCCACCCAGCAATGAAAAATAGTGAACAATCGGCACAGGCAGCAAAGTAGATGTCTTTCAAGCCCTTCGCTCTCTGTGGAAGAAACTAGACATAAACTATTATGCCCTGTAGGATTTCATTCCTATGAAATTTTATGTCAGGCAAAATGCACCAGTGTTGCCCAGTTGCTGGGGTGGGGATGGGGAGTAGGTAGGAGACAGTAGATGGGAGGGGGCCTGAGGGAACTTTCTGGGCTGATTCATTTTCTTGCACTTTACAGGAGCGATGGCTTCATGGGTTTAAGAATTTGTCAAATCCTATTGAATTGTATGCTTGAAACCTAAACTGTGCACTCAATACAAATATAGCTCAGTTTAGCAGTCAGACATGGGATTTATAAAAATGAACTCCATATTGACTTACTATGAAACAAGTCACAAAAAATGCAAAGTTATGTTAGAGAGAGTACCTTGTCTGATCACAGTGTAATTAAGCTAGAAATCATGACAAAATGATAGAATACTATACTATGTGCTTTAATTTAAAAGGAACGCTGCTAAGAACCCACATGTCATACAAGAAATACAATGGAAATTAGAAAATACATTGAATTAAATGTCAACTTAAGTACAGTGTGTATTCATTATATGTACCCATTTTAGTGCTTGGGGAGAAACACCTGGTCATAAGCACAAATATTAGAAAAGAAAAAGAACTGAGAATTAATTAATGGTGCACTCAAGAAGAATAATGGCAAAATAAATCAAACAGGTGAAGGAAGAAAATGCTACAGAGAAAAATTAATGGTGGAGAAAAGAGGCCTGCACTAGAGAATACTGCCAATGCCAAAAGTTAGACACCCTCGGGAGGAGTAAGTATGGTAATCCCCAGGTGAGAATGACAAAGAGGAAATGAAGGAAGACACAGAAAGCCAAGAGTGCTGTGGCTTAGGTCCTGAATGTCCCTCAAAGCCTCTTCATTTAGAGGCTAGGCCTTGGGAAGGTGACTGCGTTGCAGTAGACAGGACAGGCAGGTAGGGAAAGGCCAGGCCCGAGAGGGAGGCGGCACAGCCCAGTGAATGTCAAGATAAGTTGAGCTGACAAAAACTGGGTCCCAGGGTAGAGGCATGAGAGCTTTTCCAGGGCTCTGAGTGCCTGATATGCAAGGTTTCCTGCTAATAACTGGTGGTACTTGCTCACCCACTAAGCCCTGGAATGTGCTGAGAAAGGTGACAGAAAATCAGGGCCACCAAGCTCTACTCCTACCCCTTCTGAAGACTGTCCTTGCTCTGCTTGTCCTGGTAATTTCAGAAAAAGCCACAATTCATGGTCCTTACAAAGCTATGCTTGCTGCATGCCCTGGGTTTCCTTTTTATGGTTTTTGTTTGTATTTGTGTTTTTTTGAGACAGGGTCTCACTACATAGCCCAGGCTGCTCTCAGATCTATGGTAATCTTCCAATACATTTTACTTTATACCAATACGTTGTAAAATTTAGAAGAAGTATACAATTTGTTTGAAAAAATATAACTGAGCAGACTGCCTCAAGAAGAAGTAAAAACTCTAAATAGTCTTGTCTGACTCTCCAACATTTCATCTAGGTATTGGCTGTGTCAATATAACCATATGCCTGAGGATGCTCACTTATAAAGTGGAAAGATTTATTTGCAACCAAACTTTTGGAGGTTTCAATCTACTGCATCGTGGAATGGCTCTTGATGTTCCCCAAGAAAAATGGCAAGAGGATGAAGAAATAAAGATAAAAGATGAAAGCTGAGATCAGGCAGTGGCCTCTCTCTCCTGATGGGAGGAAAGGAACTGCTCAATCACACTAGGGATATTTATTTATTTATTTGACAAAGTTAGTATCATGCCACACACGGTTGCTTAGTGACTAATGATTGGAATTGTCTCAGGCTAGGTAAACACCTAGCACCTGAAGCATCTTGATTGTTTTAGGTACTCTTCATTCTTGGACTGGCCTTGCCTTACCAGACACATGTAACCAATTTCCAGCTTCAGCCACTCCCTGCACCAGTGGAAGATCAGGCAAACCATTGCTTTGGGGTGTTGGGTGGAAGTAGCAGGAACCATAGGGTGGAACAAACTGCTCACCTCATGGCCTAAAAGCAAAATGGAAGCAAGAAGGGGCTGGATCTTGTTATGGCCGAATTTGGCTTGTATTCCACAAGAGACTGACTCTATTGAGAACAAGACAGAGTTTAATTTGAGGCTAGCCACCCTTCATTCCTGATTTGCAAATCAGGGAAGTGGTCATGGGCCTACCTTTGTTCCCACCTTATATGCATTTTGGGTTTCCATGGTAACAGATTGGACTGTTGCAGCCCTGGCCACACGTTGATTTCCTTGTGCCACATGACCAGGTCTGGCTCTGGACGTGAGCCAACCACAATGATATATACTTTCTGTACTCTGTTCTATGTCCCCCTTTAGATAACCATACAATGCCTTTTTAGTTACAATGTTTATTTAGGGCAAGGGAAGGGATGAAACAACCCAGGCAGGGTCATAGTTGGTTATCTGGGCCTGCGTGTTCTTTGTCTTTGTTTTGTTTTGTTTTTTTGTTTTGGTTTTTCTCCGGTACCGGGAACCGAACTCACGACCTTGCGCTTGCCAGGCAGGCGCTTTGCCGCTGAGCTAAATCCCCAGCCCCTGTTCTTTGTCTTTGGAGAAGCATTCCATGGCTAAGTCAGGACTGCAAAGTTAACTTTTTATAACCCCTCTGGGATGTTTCTCAAGACACATTTGAGGTTAGCATTAAGACTAGAATTATTCTATTTAAAATGATATGCTAAGAGTCGTCATCCCCCTACAGTCTTCCAGTCACCTTCAAGTGCAGCCCCATGACTTGAAGCCTTACCTTACCACATCTCAATAGTGCCACCCTCGGGATCAAGTCTTTAACATAGAGGCCCTTGGAGCCTGTCTTAGTTACTTTTCTCATGGGTGAGACAAAGCACCTGACACCAACAAGTTAAGGGAGGAGAGGTTTATTTAGCTCACAGGTTTCAGTTATTTAGCTCACAGTGTACAGGTTTCAGTCCATAATCGGCTGGCTCCTAGGCAGGGTGTCACAGCAGAGAGGTGTCACCGAGGAGAAACAGTGTATTGCAGGCAGACAATAGCAAAGCAGTGTGGGAGGACAGAAGCTTCTTTGTGTCCCTTTTATCTTATCCAGGCTACTTAGGGCAGGCAGTACTCATACCCTTTATCCTGGTGCACTTGATCCTAGCATTGCATCATGACTCAATTCCAGCATCACATACCCTGATCCAGCCACCTCTGCAAAAGGCCCACCTGTGACTGAAATTGGCTTTGCAGGGGACATCTAGGCACAAGCTTTAACATTCTACCCCTAGGAGGCCTTATGCAAAACACATTTAGTTCATCTCTAAGAGTTGCCAAGGTCTTGTCAGTTTCAGGATTGCTGAGAGGTCCAAATCCTAAGTCTCTTCTGAGATTTAATGCAAACTCTTAGCTCCAAGTACTTATACACATGAAAAAAAGTTAAACACTTCCAACATGCAATGGCACAAGGTAGACGTTTCCATTCTAAAAGTTACAAAAGCCAGGATACAGAAGATTGGGACCAAAGCAAGTTCAACACCCAGCAAGGCAAACATTAATTCCTGTGGTTCCATGTCCAGCATCTGAAGCAATCTGTGGCAAGTTGTGGACTTCAAAGCTCTTGTGTGGCTTCCTGTCTACTGTACTTCCAGTAGTTGTAGCTCACATGGCTCCCGTCTTGGGCATGCTCTACTCACTTGCGGGTTTCCTCAGACAAATTATGTTCCTGGCTTCTCCAAACTTTTGGCGTCTCTACTGCACCTTTGGCTTCACATTCATAGCTTCAGACACTTATCAAATCAAGGTGGAAGCCTTCTTAATCCTATAACTCCTGCACTCTGCATGTGCCTATAACTCCTGCCACATGCATGGTACTTAGGTCTGCTGCCAGCAGGAGCTGTAGTCCTTTCTGTTTTGGTTGTAGGGCTGAAGTGCTGGATCACTGAGCAGTCCGAATCCAATTGTGAGTTACAAATTTTCTATGTTGCCACCATTCTGGAACATGGTGTGGTCCCTGCCATTCTCGAATCTGATGCTCTGGGGCTTTCTGCTCAAAGCAAAGTCCTTCAGTTTTGTAGTTTTTAGACTGTGATGGGTGGAGTTCTGTTCCTTGTGATGCCCTCAGGCCATGTTGTCTTTCCTCCTGTTCCTTTTCAGCAATCACGATCTCCTCTGCGCTATATTTGTAGACCACAGCTTTAGTGGAGCTTCCTTTCTTGCCAAAATAACAGCACTTTAAATCATACTGTCAGGTTATTTGCTCTTAATTCTCAAAATAGATCTGGCTAAAAGCCTCTAACAGTAGCCATACTGCCTCAACATTAGACTTCCTGAAATTTCTTCTCCCTGATTAATTAGTCCGCAACCCTTGATATTAACCTCAGACAAAGTCTCTGGACACAAGCAAAATGCCGACAAACTTTCTGCCAAGCCATAGCACACATCATCTGAAGTTCAACAACCAATTTCCTTTCCTTCTTTCCAGCAGAAACCTCCTGAGCCTGGTGTTTACCAGCAGGATTTCTATCAGCCACTGGGTCTTCTGAATTCTGACCAGGATCTCCCACACAGAACAGCCTAGGGCGTTTGTTATGTTTTGTGTCTGGATGTCCCTTCAAAGCCTTCTGCAGTTATGGGGGCCAGGCTTTTTGGAGGCGACTGAATCTAGAGATTTTGATTGGTTCATTGTCAAGTCTTGGAATTGGTGGTGTGAGTGCTATACCCGCCCCAAGGTACAGAGCCTGCATACAATATGAGGGAGGAAAAGATCCTTACTCCTCCCTTTTACCCTTTTTGCTCTTGCTGCTTTTGGTATCTTCTGCTGCCATGAATGTTTCCCCCTCATCCACATGCCACCTTACATTGGAGCCAGCTGATTATAGAATGAAACCTCCACAAACTGTGAGCTAAATAAACCTTTCCTTCCTCTGTTTTGGGCATTGAGTACTTTGTCTCAGCGATGAGAGAAAAGTAACTAAGACAGTGTTCCTGCTCTACCTTTTCAGCTGTCATCTCCAAAACTTTCCAAACTCTTCCCACAAGCCATTTCCAAAGGCTTATGAACCATATTGCCAGGTATAGTCCTACACCCCAATTCTCTGGTACCAAATTCTGTCTCAGTTCCTTTTCTCTCATTGCTGATCCAAAATACCCAATACCCTGAACTTCAGAGAAGAAAGCTTTACTTAGCTTACAGTTTGTAGGGGTTTCAGTACACGGTTGGTTGGCTCAAAGGCAGAGTGGCATATGGCAGAGACATAACAGTTCATGGCAGTTGAAAACAACAAAATCAACCAGGGTGGAGGGCAAGACTCTTTCTATCTCTTATATATTGTACCTAGATGGCTGGGAGTAGGATGGTGCCAAACCAATTAGTGAATTGATTTTGCAATCACACAACCTCAATCTCAGCATCACACACTCTAGATTCACTCACCTCTGAAAAACCCTAAAACTGCATTGAAGTTTGGGGCGACATCTACACACAAACCATAACAACTTCTGACCCTAAACAAACCAGTCTGACCCCTTCTGGCAGAGCTGGGCAGGCCCTCCTGGATTGGAGCTAACCTGGAGATGTTGGGTGATCTGGGCATTGCCCTCTTCACGTCTGTGTCTCCTTGAGGTACTGTTGGCTTTCCCGAGTCCTGTGGCCTGGAGCAGATGAGCTGATGGCAGAGTAACCAGAGAAGCCCCAGGTGCCAATGACTCCACTTTCCAGATCCTTGCACGGTCTGTTGCCCACTACCTCTCACCAGGACATTGAGGACACTCCAGGACAGCAACCTGAGTGGCTATTAGGGTCCTGGTGAACATGAGCACCAGGTTTTCCTTCCATGGAGCCCCACCTCATGTCAAGTCTGTTGGTTTAGGGTAGAGACTGTGGTGTGACTCTTATCTTCACTCATGCTGAACATAGGGACCCTTGTGAGCCGAGACTCTTGCAGTCTAGGAATGCTACATGGGAAAGGACAGGTGGGTTCATGGGGAGGGTCTGAGTGAGACCCCTCAGTTCTTCATCTGGCTTGGATGATGGGTGGTCTGTATGTGATCTTTGTATTTTTGGGGGGCAGGGTCTGAGTTCTTTGTTCCCTATTGAATTTCTCTCGTCAGGCCCAGATTATCGAGCAGAGAATATCATCTGGCTGAGCCTGGCTGTCCTCATCCTTCTCATGCTTGGAGTTGTGTTGCTGGATGCCAGGAAGGGCAGAAGTGATCTGTGAGGTGGGACCAGTGAGTTTAGGCTGACAGCATCACTAACCCTTCATGGTCCTCATCAAAGACTGATATCAGGATCTGTCAAGACTGAATAGCATTGGGTTTTGCCCATTGTGTGGGGATTAAATAGCACCCCCTGGATTCTGCTCTAATTTCAGTATTAAACATACTGTGCTTTGGGGAGAGAGTCCCCAGGTGCTAGAGCTTTTCTCTCTTTTGTCTGCTTGTCTGTTTCTGACAGCACCCTCTGATGTCTGCATCTAATTTCTCCCTACTGTGGATGGTCTTCTGTCCTTCTCTTCCTCCTCATACCTCACTTCTGACTGCCTCCCTTATGACATTTCTCCCCAATATTCCCAGTGAGAACAGTCCCTCTTTGTTTCAGTTATTTTTTCAGAGTTGCAACCCCAATTTATGCCCTGCTTGCTTCTATCTAGAAGCTGAGATTTCTGGCCTTTCTCAGAGCTCAACCTCAAAGGTAAATGCATTGGTGCCATATTTTCCTTATTTGGTTGATGTCATCTGTCCCTGTGAGCCTGGTTGTCCTTTCCTCATTGGTATTTGGGATCCTGAAAGCCCAAGGCCACCTCTTCCCGGTATCCTAGCAACATGACCTGGAATTGCCCCCACCGCTATCTGGTTAATAATATCCCTTAGTTATTGTGAGATGATCAGGTCCACAATCTCCTGAACGTGTGTTTGGCAAAGGCTAAATAAAAAGAGGCAAATGGAATTATTTCAGGGCTCCAGGAGGATCAAAGCCTTCTCATAGAATCTGAGATTTAGTCAGGGCTAAGACCAAGACCATTTCTGGGTGGCCCATATTTATTTGGTTATCAGAAGAAGGGAGGGATATACTCAAGAAGGGGGGAATTAATTACTCAAGGACTTCTTCAAGTAAGGTATTAGGTTAACCCACCCAGAAGTGAGATGCCTGAGGCTATAGTCTTTATCTATTTGAGACTGGATTCAGGTGTTCTGTGCTGTGATCTTGTCTTATCCTTTGAGGTTTTTCGGCTTCATCCACTGTTACAGGTTTTAGTAGGGATTAGTGACTCACAGAGGTTCATTTTCTATGAGTCTGTTGCTCACTTCTAGACAAGTGGCTTAGGCTTTGGACAGCTTCACAAGTAAACATGAAAAGCCAATTGGTTAATTTATGTCCTGCTTTGGGCTACGTTGTGGTGGTCTCCATCAAGTCCTCCTTTTTGTTTTTGTAATTGCAGCTTTTGAAACATGGCTAGCATTGTCAGGTTTGACATTCCCTGTAGCAGACTAAGAACTGAAGTAAAGGTACAAATATGTTAATATAATCAGCCCATTATAGAATCCATGATGGGTCTGTTGGCAGCAGACTTCCCACTGGTTTGAAGATCTCATCTCTCTACGGCCACATGTTCCAGGATGGCATCCATAATGACAATTTATGACAAGTTATGAATTCTCTTTATGAGGATGACTTGGTGGATCCTGATAGAAGGACTCTAGCATATTTATTGTTGGTTGCATATGTATGGTTACTTGGAGTTTGGTAGTCTTAGGCAAGAATAACCATTTTTTTGAGAAATTAGTATTACTATGGCATTATTTTATAAATCTTGTGTTTATAGTGTTCTACTGGTTGTTTAAGACCAAGTTAAAGTGAGACCTGTATTAAATAATATTAATTTCTTGCTACCTGTCAAGGTCAGATAAATCTCCTCAGGATTTACCTTGGGACCATGTACAGTACCTCTCAGTTTTTCTATCAGTGTTAGTCCTCTGGATGAGTAATGGCCATTGCTTGACCAAGTTGCTTTCTTTGAAAGCTTGGGAGATTTTTCTCTCCTGGTGACTCTCCTTAGGCACACTGTACACTGTAGAATCACTTTTCTCTGTACTCCCACAGTCTCTTTGATCAGAAGTTCAAGGACTCAACTGAGTTATAGAATGTGGAAGCAAAGTGTTCTCTTATGTCCTGGATCCTCATTGACCTCATAGGACAAGAATCAAAATATCAGCTATCCGCTTAGCCCATCTATCTTTCTAATTTTTGGTCTCCAAATCTCGGTTGCTGAACATCCAGAAGAGAAGATTAATGACATTGCATTGTAGTGGGAGCACCTTGAAATATAAAGTATAGCCAGAGAGCTGTTTTTTTTTTTTTTTTTTTACCAACCAAGGATGCTCTTGTTAAATCCCTACAGAATATTAGTGGACAACAGGTATATAGTTTTACAGAGAAAATTTGAGATCAAAAGCCATGCATACTAGTATAGCACAATAGGCATGATGACATTTTTGAAACACATTTAAATTTCCATTTTGGAATAGAATAAACTTTTTAGTCAGTCATCCCTACCTAATTTATGAGAAGCTTTTACCTAATTTGTTCTTCTGTAATAGGATGTCATTGAGAAAGTTTGTGACACTGCCTGAGCTGTTCAATATCTAAGTGTCTCTAAAGGTAGTGACACATACATAGCATACACATCACAGAGGTTTTTGCTAAAAATTATTATTTGACTGATGACCTTATGTTGGCTTAACATGAACCTCTTATCACAAATATCTGGGGCACAACAGAAAGGCAGATATTTATCACTATAAACAATCCTAGTGAAATTCTACATTTTTAGAATAATGTACATTTGGAAGGCATGAATATATTTAATACACCATGAAATTAGCAATAACAAATTGTCATTATTTTGTTTCTTGATTTAGTTTTGTACCAGGAACATCTTTTAATCAGAAAACCTTATGGTCTTATTTTTTGAGAATTTACCCTTTTGATGATGACCAATGTAAATATATCACAATAATATCTTTGAACAATATTTATTAAGTGTCTCCCATAAAGCTATGGAGATTATTGGAGCTTCCCATTAATGAACAAGAAGTGGAAGAATGTTTCCAGGCAGCTGCTTCCTTATTCATCAGTTGGAGTCCTGCCAACAGTTTCTCCTCATCCTAAGGGATTTTTTGTGGAATTAACTTGATAAACTTCTGATAACCCATGAAAATGCAATCTCAATACTTAACTAAATTTGAACAATAAGAGACTCTCAAGTCATAATATATGAAACAATAGTATTCATGACATTTATAAAACCAATTTTGACATCATTTTGGCCAGCTGGTAACCTTGGTGGAAGCATATCCTTAATTTTAGATGACATTTATGTATAAGCCAAATGAAATTATAGACAAATGCCTCAAAAATCCAAAAATACTAAAAAAGGAAAAATTTGTTGAGCTCAAATAAAATAGCTATTTACAGATTGGACAGAGAGACAAACAAACAAAGACACACACAGAAGACAATTTACTTATAAAATCAGAGTGCACTCAAATATATTTTTGGCCAAATTGAATTATAGAAATTTTTATAATTTTTTAAGTTTGTATTTATAAAAAGACTAGTCAGAACTTTTTTAAAAAAATAGATCAATTAGCAGAGATCTCTTATAAGAAGAATTTGAAAAAAATAAAAACCTTTTATGTAATTTAGGGCCAGTTGTGTCTGGTTCATGATAAATCTCAGGTGGAGAATCCGCCCAAGTTGTGGTGGATTAGGATCATGTTATGGTTTGTGTCTGGGTGTCCCCCCAAAGCCTCATGTGGTCATGGGGTAGGCTTTTAGAGTTTGATTGATTATGGGTGTGAGAGCTACACCCACCCTGGGGTGCATCATTTGCATATGTAAGGGAGAGGAAGAGGCTGCTTGCCGCCGTTCCTCCTTTTTAGTGTTTGTTGTTTTTGCTGTGTTCTGCTGCCGTGAGCTGTAGCCCTCTGCCATGTGCCACTCTGCCTTGTAACCTGCCAAGTATGGACTGAAACCTCCACAAACTGTAAGTGAAATAAACCTTTCCTTCCTTAATTTTGGGCATCAGGTATTTTGTCCCAGCAATGAGAGGAATGTAACCAAGACAGAGGATAAGTCCAATACTCTGTTCCTGAAACAGGCTTTATACACAGGACACTGTCAGTGGAGCCAATAAGTCAATCAGATTTTCAGGGGTTGGTGGTAGATTGCCTGTCTGATTGGCAAGTCCTTGGGGGCAAGCCTCATGGGATGGGCTCATCCTCTGGAGGGCTCAGATCAGTGGATCCATCATGAGTGACTGTCTCCAGGGTCAGTCATGTCTCTTGCCAAAGTTGTACATCCCTAGATGGCAGCCACCTTGTGGATCCATCATCTGTTAGGATACAAGCATAACCTTTTCCCTACATTATTAGCAGAACTAGTCCTTTCCATTTCCCTGTGTTGATGTCCTTCCAAAGCACTCGAGCGCTATGCTGGGCATCATCATGGGATGTTGACCGATGAAGCTCCCAAAGGTCAATTTATTGTCTGCAGCTGGATTTAAAAAGTTTAGAGTAAAAATGGCTAAATCTAACTGTGCTTATGGGGATAACTGTATTCCTTCTTTTTGTTTTTGCAATTGAGTTTTAAGAGACAGATGTGCTCTTTCTACAATCACTTGTCCTTGAGGATTATAAGGGATTCCTGTAATGTGTTTAATGTGCCATAGTTGAAAAAAGGATTGTAGCGGTTTACTAATATGTGAAAGCCCATTGTCAGTCTTTATGGTATGTAGAACAGCCATAGAAGGAATCCTGACAAGCAATGTTGTTGAACATGGCCATTTTTTTCTCCTGTGTGTCAAGTTGCATGAGTTAAATGAGAATATGTGTCAACAGCTACCTGAATATATTGCAGTTTGCCAAAAGAGGAAAGGTGTGTAATATCCATTTGCCAAATACCATTGTTTTAAGCCTCTGGAGTCACCACCCTCTTGTGCAGAGGCCTAGGAACCTTTTTTTTTTTTTTTTTTTTTTTTGGTTTTTCTCCGGTACCGGGAACCGAACTCACGACCTTGTGCTTGCCAGGCAAGTGCTTTGCCGCTGAGCTAAATCCCCAGCCCCACCTAGGAACCTTTTGACAAGTAGGACAGGACATAGCAATTTGTCTTGCTTGAGACCTGGATAATTGTAATTCTTTGGTTAAAGCCTTACTATTTTGATGTGCAGCTGCATCAATGGAGAAATAAAAGCAACTAATGAATCAGCTTGTTGATTCCCATATGTTAAAAATCCAACTAAGTTAGAGTGAGACGTTATGTGACCAATATAAAAGGGTGCCGTTCGATTACAAGTTGCCTTTTGTAGCCTGAGAAACATTAAATAAAGGCAGCTCTAAAATCAACCGCAGGGGGGCACTCTCGAGTCTCTGAGTAAGACAGACCTCATAGGCTGAATCACGAACTATAATAGGGTTAAACTGTTGTATGACAAATAAAATAGCAGTAATTTCAGACCTTTGTACAGAGGGTCCTGCAGTCTCTATTACCAGTTGATAATCCTTACTCGGAATGGTGGCCTTGTCCCTTGATGAACCATCAGTAAAATAGACTATTGTATCAGAAATATGTTCAAATTTAGTAGTTTTTGGAATAATACATGAATGCTTCAGAAAAAATTGAAAGATAGGATCACTGGGAAAATGATTATCAATTTATCCTATAAAATCTGCAAATGTTACTTGCCGATATAGAGTTTGTCTAACTCTCTGTAAGGCCTGCAGTACAAAGACCTGGCTCAAAGTCAGACTATTTTGCATTCCTTGAGGTAATGTGACTCATTGATATTGCTGCACTGACTCTTTAAACTAGGTACAGAGAAGGCAAAATGCGGCCTATCTGTGTGAAAAAGAGGAATGTTAAAAAAGCAGTCTTTTAGATAAATTATGATGAGGGGCCAGTCTCTGGGAACCGTAGCTGGGCTTGGTAATCCCGGTTGCAACACCCCCATAAGAAGTGAGCAAGCATTCACAGCTCTTAAATCTTTCAATAACCTCCATTTGCCTGATATCTTTGGGATAACAAAGACAGGAGTATTCCAAGGACTAACTGAGTTTTCTAAATGCCCTAGCTGGAATTGTTCTTCAACTAATTGGTGTAGCTGGATGAGTTTCTCCCTATTAAGGGACCACTGATCTACCCAAAAAGACTCCTCAGTTTTCCATTGTTTTTTTTTTTTTTTTTTTTTTTAAAGTACCAAAAATCAAACTCAAGACCTTGTACTTGCCAGGCAGGCACTTGTGCCGCTGGGTTAGATCCCCAGCCATGTTTTCCATTGTAAATGCAGAGCTGTTTAGAAGGGAGATGAATCAATGGCCCTCATTTAAAAAAAAACCTGTTGAGATCCCTTACCACACCTGGCACTCTTAGGTGCAGTCCTTACAGGTTCTTTGATTCCTTGTAAGTTCTTTCCTAGCCCTTTATCTTTTGATATCCTATGTGAATCATCATTTGTCTAACTTTAGGATTTGAATCTACTTGTTTGATTTCAGAATCGGAATTTGTTTGCTTAAAGTTAAGATCAGAATCATTAATTCATATTAATTTCTACTTTCATAACAAGTCTCAAATTGACCAGAATAGGTGCCATGTATGGCCTGGTCCCCCATAAGGCAGGGGTGAGGCACTTTGAAGTACCTGCTGAGGGGACCCCAGTCCTATTAAGGAGGTAGGGCCCTTTGTGTTGGCCATGTAGTGGGCCATTGTTCTAATGCAAGTACAGACACAACTGCACCAGTGTCTGTTAGACCTTCAAAGCATTTTCCATTGATCTTTATAAAACACATAGGTCTGTTTTTAGTCACTTCCCATGTAAAATAAGTCTCTTTTTTGTAGTCTTGCTCTGAGAGTCTTGTTTCCTCATGAACTGTCTATATTTAATAACGGAAGGTTTATCTATAGGTAACAAAATAAATTGTGCCACATTTTCTCCCTGTTCGAAAACCCAGGGATCCATAGCACACGCAAAAACTTGTATTTCATCTTGACAGTCACCATCAATCGCACTAGGTACAATAGTTGTTCCTTTTAAATTTAGATCAGTCTTTCCCAGTACAAGACTAACTGTTCCATCAGGTGGTGGACCCCAAACTCCTGTGGGAATTGGGGTAGTATTGTCCCCCACTATAAGAGTGACCCTGAAAGGGAAGGAAGATGCAGGAAGATGTAATCCTGTAATTTGTATTGTTCCCCTGGTGAGGGAATTTATATCTCTCTGGGGAGCCACCCTTAAGGCTGTTGTTGAATCTGCTGGTGTATTTGCACTGGATAAAGCTGATTGATATTCTGACTCACAGGTTATATTTCCTCTATTGTTTGGCTGGCCTGAGGAAAGGCCCTATCTGTTTTTGGCAGAGGTGTATCATCCTTATGAATTTTAGAATCACAATATCTCGCTCAATGTCTCCCTTTGTGGCATCTCAGGCAGGGTCCAGGAGTGAGACTCAAGCCCCTTGTGCCAGAGGCATAGTTGCCACGACCTGCTGCAGTCACAGTGACTGTCTCATTAGATCCACCAATAACTCTACGATTCTTTCAAATATGCCCCATTTTCCACAGTTAAAACATTTTATATTACCCCCTCTTGCATTATTAAAACGAGCCATCACCTGAGCCATTATGGTTGTCTTATATGATTCAGTTCCAATATCTTGACAAGCTCGAATATATGCTGTAGATCGCTGGTTGATTTTACAGGATATAAAGCTTGCTTGCAGTCTCCATTAGTATTTGCATGTGCCAATTGTATCATTAGAACATCTGCAGCTTGCATGTTTGAAACCTGTCTGTGAGTGGCTTCTTGTAATCTAGCCACAAATTGAGTAAAGTGTTCCTTAGGGCCTTGAAGGATAGGTAAGAAGGACTGCCAAGGTGGGACAGGTCCTCTGGGCTGAGCACCTGAGGAGGTGCTTTCTGTGAGGGAGAAGTGGGGACTGGAGGGATGTGTCCCACGGGCCTGAGCTGTGGGAGAACCGGTCTTCAGGCACGGCTGCAGCCCAACCTAGGGGGCAGTGTGAGGCCGGGTGCTCCTTGCACAGCGCTCCTTTCCCTGGATCCCTGAAGTGCACAACGCTATCTTCTTGCCCCCTTGGTCTTGCGGCCTTGGTGAGGACACAGAGCTTGTCCCAGAAGCCCAGACTCCAGGGCTGCTGGGGACCCGCTGGTCTTGACCACCCTGCAGCCCTTCTCCAGTTGCCCTTGCTGCCTCCCCTGTGATAACCCACTCATTCCTGATACCCTGGCCTCTCCATGGTGACTCAGCACTGTGAATCACGGCTCTGGGAACGTGTGGGTCTGATCTGTGCTGCATCACCATCGGGGTTCAGCCTGGGAGCTCATCTCAGTGGTCCCTCAGCCTCTCACAGAAGGAGAAGGCATCCCGTTCCCAGTGCTGTGGCCTGAAACCTGATGCTACCAGTCGTGTGCCCCTTTGTTCTCAAGGGTTGGCAACTGCCCTGGGCAAACGCTGAGTCCTGGCTTTGAACCTCAGCGCCTCACACCCTGGATGAACTGCTTCACCTTAGGGTTCGCCCTTGTGATCTGGTGGAGGTCGCCTCTCCCTGTGCTTTGCGGGCACCTGGAAGTGAATTTTGAGTTCCAAGGGTAGGGAGAACAATCACAGAAATGCTGGTGAGTGAGGGCTTAGGGAGTGTGACTGTGGGTGATGGGCAGAAGACACCCCGGGGGACCCAGATGGATGTGTGTGGAGAGTGATCACAAAATCCGTACTGCAGAGGGAGCGATGGAGGAGGAGCTGAGTGGACTTAGGATCCTCAGCGTTGAAATTGTTTTCTCTCCTGCCAGAATGAAGTAGTGAACACACCGTCTCTCCTGCAGTCATCGTGTCAAGAGGAACTCCACATCCTCAGCAGCACACAAGAGCACAGCTGCATTCGCATCAGCAGGCTGGGGTGCCTGTGGGGTTTGTTCTAGGGATCAGGTGCACTCCTGGAACTCCTCTTTCAGCACCAATGGAACGGACAGCGCCAGCCTGTCAGGTGCTTGTTTCGAGACCTGACGAACAATAGAGATGCAGTTTTGGTTCCTGGGTAATCACCTCACACATCACCAAAATCTCAGCACTAGGGCTTGGTCTGCGGCTCTCCAGAAGCTGTCCAGAAAGTTCTTGTAAGCTCACCCTTTGAGCAATGATAATTCGTGTCTTTTTTTGGGATTCCACCATCCAGCACGGCATGTTAAATCTCACCTGAGGGTGTTGTTTTGGTTATTTTACCCCTTTTCCATAGAATTTGGTGCGAAGCCTAGGATAGGCACGATCACTCTGCGGGCCAATGCAGGGGCGTGAACCTATTTGAATGGTCATCCCTGCGAACAGTCTCCCACCTGGCTTCCTGCACAGTGTGAGTGTGAGTCCACATCACAGACCTCGTTCCCGAGGGGGATGTGGGTTTCGGAGAGTGGTTGTCCTTTTCTAGATTTGAACACTCACTTTTACCAATAAAATCCTTCCCCAGGAAGAAAACAGCTCCACCCAGTTCAGTGAATTATCCTGGAGAGAGCAGGGGACCCGTTATGTTAGGAAATACATCACTGGTTCGATTTAGAAGTCGCATCACATGCTCTAAAGGGACTGAAGTTTATGGTTATAACCTGTAGTGAAACTAATGGGGCACTCAGGTTCCATGCTGCATTGTTTGTCTTGTGTGAGGAACCAAGTTAAAGGAGGAGCGTGCTGAGGACAGGTGCTGGGACGTAGGGAGAACTTGTTCAGATGGGAGGGGAGCAGGGAGGGGGCAAAGGAAGGGAAGGGGAGGAAAAGGGAACAAGAGAATGGGGGGAAATCCCACAAAGGAAGCTTCTGCGAATAAGGAGGGGAAGAAGGTTGAAGGGAGCGGAGGGGAGTGGGAAACAGAAGATACACTGAGTAGGGTTATGCGTTCCCCACGACGGACGTGGTCAATGCGTATTTCAAATATGTACTAATAAAAACGAGTAAGAAAAAAGTATGTTTAATCACACACACATTTGTGTGACAAGAGAGAAGCCATCTGTTGTCTCCTTTATTATGCAGGAAGTCTTCGCTATCTGAAATATTTATAGAGAAGTAAAGAAGGTAAAGTTCACAAAAGGCCTCTGTAAGAGGACAAGTATTCAAGACTTTCAGTATCTCCCAGGTTAGGGAAAGTTCACGCCTGTGCCAAGTGGACTAGGTTCCCATTGCAAAGGCCTTGAGATGTGCAATCGCATTGGGACAGGAGAGAACCCTCGGGGTGCCGTCACTCAGGGCATGTTGCTCCCTTTGACCACCTTGTAGAGGTGCTATTGGCAGACACAGTGCTGGGGTGGTATCCTTGTTCCTGGCTAGAGACATCCCACAACACTTCGCGCTCTTGAGCATAAACAGTGACTTCCTAAAGTTCCTCCCACACCTGCACTAACCTCAGTGGAATTTTATGTTTGTAAGGACACAGAAGAGCTCACCTATCACGATTCTAAGTGTGTGATACTATGTTTTTTCCTGCACACTGTAGCTTCCTAGCGGGTCATGCAAGTTCCTTGAACAGAGAGCATCCACCTGCTCCTGACCATTGGTCCCCAGGCACCTGAACTGGGACCGCACTACCTCCTCCATCTCCCCTGGTTTGGTTTCTGCCTGAAGATCACCCACCTAGACTGGACAGTGGCTTCTGAAGATGGGATGCAGCCTTTGTGCTGTATGTCACATTGTGTATCACTTCCTTCAAATCTCAGAGAGTAGACGTGCAGATTCCGGCAGATGGGGCTACCCACAGGTCGCCTGGAAGGTCAGAACAGGAAATCCAGGCAGGAACTGAGAGATGCAGGGGAAGCCAAGGAGCAAGGCCTGGCCTTGTACAAGAGCAGTTCCCTTCTTGTTTAGTAGCTGAAGCCATCACCCTGTGACAAGGACTTGGGCATCTGTCTTCTTGTTGCCTGGTGTCCCCAGTGTGACTGTGTGAGCCGCTTGCTGAGCACCGTGCAGACCTGGGCTGAGGCAGCGCCATGTCCCCTGGCCTTGCTCTGCTGCTTGGACTTGGTGAGCGCTGTAGGGAAGGGAGGTGGGGGGCAGGAGGGGAAGAGTTCAGAGATGGCCGAGTCCATCACCTAGGCTCCTCACAGGGCTCTTCCTCTGTGAGCTCTGGCCGGGGTTAGATGAGCCCTTTGGCTCCCTGACTCCAGGTCTGTGTCCTGAGCCCAGGGGCGGGGTCACCGGGTCCCAGGTAGGCGCCTCTCACCAGCTCTCTCTGTTTCAGTGTCTGCTCTGGAGCAGAGGATCTGGGCTCGCAGTGGTGAGTTTCCCTGCGTTCAGGGCTGGGAGCTGTGAGTGAGGCTGGGCGGAGGGTGGGCGGAGCCTGAGGGTGTTGGGCTGAGGCAGGAGGAGCCCGCCCTGTGCTGCCATCCACGCTCTTCCCTGAGGAGTCACCATCAGGGCCTGTGGCAAACAGGTGAGATGCACCGGGATGCGGCACAGGCCTGGAGACCTCGCACAGGACGCTGCTCCCCGAGGACAGAGTGGTCACTGTTCCAAAGAGGCTGCATTTTCCCCATTTGCTGTTTTGGGGATGCTTCGGACTCTTACCCCTGGGAGGTCATCTCAGGCCAAGGACGCATTTAAGACACAGATTTGAAGGGCGATGCTGAGCCCCATGCATATCTGTTCTGTGACCGTCTCTGGAAGTCGCTTTGCATTTGTCACCCAGTTTCTGTTCTCAAATACAGGACAACAGGGTGTTACTGAGTGGGCACAAGGAGCAGATGGTGAAATCGTTAGGGCCTCGCTGCTGTAAGTGTGGTCACACAGAGGCTGTAGCTGCTGGGTAATGCTCATGTTCCTGTATTTCCACAGAGTCAGCATTGTCAGCTCTGTGTGTGTGTGTGTGTGTGTGTGTGAGAGAGAGAGAGAGAGAGAGAGAGAGAGAGAGAGACTCTCATGTTCCCTCTTTGCTTCTCCAAGAAAAAACTCATTCCCACTTAGTGCAGATGTATAGGTCCTGCCTGTGACTCCACCACTGCTATGTGTGCCGGGGACACCCAGACACCCTTGACCTCTGACAGAAATGAAAGGAACACGTTGGTCACGTACACAGTGCTGTGTCAGGGGAGCTGGATGCTGAGGAGAAGGGTGAGGGCAGAAGTTAGGGAGTGTGCCAAGGGGACAGTTGCAGGTGCCATTTTCAGGAGGAAGGTTGCAGGTTGTGGGAGGGGTTTCCTGGTCCTGTGGTGGAAGGATGTCCGGGGGACACGGTGGAGGTATCGTTGGGACACTGTTTTGGGGTGAATCCTGGGGTGCTGACCTGGCCCTGGTTGTGGCCAGAACATGTATAAGTATGGGACAGTGTAAGGATGAGGTCCAGAGTGTAGTCAGTGCCTGCAGCGCTGTGTGGCCAGGATCAGTGCTCAGGAGTCTCTGTGAGTGACAGCAGAGCCACCGCAGGTGATGAAAGAGACAGAGGCGATGCATGTATTTAAATAGGATCCCAGGCTGCAGGGTAAGGATGAGACTGGGGCAGGGCCTGGGGTTGGTGTGGAAGAAGATAGAAGGCACCAGACAACGGTTCAAGGAGACATAATATCCACTGGGCCCAGGCCCATCGGGGCAGCAGAGTGATGGGACGGGGGATCCACAGGATTCCTTCCCAGGCTGGGGCGAGAGGTGAGAGGCAGCAGTGCAGGGCTGAGGAAGGAAGATGAGTGGTACAGGGACCAGGCCGGTGCAGTGGGTGAGGTCTTTGTGAGTGTGCAGGAGCCAAAGTTCGTGTATAGTTACTCAGGAGAGGATAGGAGGAGACTGAACTGCTCTGGAGATCAGGTGTGTGTGTGAGTGTGTGTGTGTGACAGAGATAAATATATACTCACACAGTGACAGATACAAAGATACTAGGTGTAGGAGAACCCTGAGAGGTGGTGGGTAGATTCATAGGTATCTCAATGGATAGTTAGATGAGAAATGGTAGATAGTTGTGCTGCAGATCGAAATAGACAGTCGACCAAAAATGTATACACATTTGAGGGAAGAGGAAGTTATGGAAATAATTTATTACTAAATTTATTCAGTCGACATGAGATCAGCACAAGTTATATTTGGCCTCTAGAATTCCAAGGGGTGCTCACGCTGCAGGCCTTTCACTTCTAGACCTTGATTAGCACAGAGAACTGCTGAAGTGTGAACTTTGACCAGACTCTGTATGTATGAGAAACATACTGAAGAGGAACCCAGCTACACTCCCAGCACACGTGTGTGGAGAAGGCGGGAATCAGCCGGGGAGCAGACTCTGTTCTCCAGGGAGATGAGCACTGCGCCCCGGGAAGCCAGGGGGAGGGCTGCTGTCGCAGGTGGGTGGTGTCACAGGCTGAAGATACACGCAGACCTCACTAGGACTCCCTTCAGGGTGAGGGACAGCAGTTCCTCCACTGCCTGGGGTCACGTGTCA
>NW_004955567.1:1167315-1190090 GCF_000276665.1 Chinchilla lanigera
GGAACCGTGACTCTCCGGTGTCAGCCACTCTACTCCTATGACACCTACGTCCTGTGCAGGGGAGGAGGAGCTTCCTTCCCCCAGGACTGTTCTCATCAGGACCACAGCTCCTTCCTCATCGCCCCCATGAGCCTGGATCAGGCCGGGACCTACATCTGCTATGGCTATGCTAATCACAGCCCCCAGCAATGGTCCCTGCCCAGCGACCCCCTCCAGCTCTCTGTCACACGTGAGTCACGTTACTTCGTGTTATGGGAAGCCTCTCGGGGGGCCTCTCAGCTGTGCTCTGTGTGCTGTGACTGTCACTGTTGTTAGTGTTGTGCCCTGCATCCCTTGTCCTGTCTAATCCACCCCTGCTGATTTCAGACCCTGAGCATCAGTATCCTTACCACCGTTTGTGGCAGGTAGCAGTAGGTCATTTTGGGAAGAGAGATCACTGCCATGTCACAGAAGTGCTGTGTGATCTGCGGACAATGCTGGAGTCCAGTGCGAAAGGTGATGCACCTCTCAGCTGCTGCCTCTGTCACCCAGCAGTGCCCACTCCACAGCGGTCCCTGTCTGTGTGTGTGGGTGACAGCAAGGGCATCACCAGCTGCTGGTGACAGGAAAGTGAAAGGGTCTCTCCCAGTTTCCTCGTTCTAGATGACTTCCTGGGTCTCTGTGTCACCTGCACCCTTCTGAGATGATGCTGGGACCCCGGGGGTGTCTTTATGGCCACCAAGACAATGGGGAACACAGGAAGACATTCATGGAGGGATTCCCAAGGTGGATTCATGGTCCTGATGCTATGAGGTCATGCAGGAAGGGACGTTGCCCTCCTCCTTGGTGGATGGGGCTGAGCTCTGAGGGCCTTAGCTTTTCCATTCCACTGGGGCTTCACAAGGTCAAGCAGAGAAGCTGCTCCAGGCCTGGGGAGCAGCAGGACAGAGCACAGAGGGTGAGATGGCTTTCCAGGTGCATTCTGGGAACTGTAGGTAACTGAGAAGGACCAAGTATGGACAGGAGGAGGCAGAAACCCAGGGAAGACTTGGCAGGGGTGGAGCAGGGAGGGGAGGGTGCAGGCTGACATCTGTGGAGGAGCTTTGGGAGGTCCAGGCATTTTCAGACGTCTGACCTTGGTCGTTGGTCATTTCACGCAGTCAGAAAGGCCCCCATGAGCCTCTGTGTTCTTTATCCTGTGGAGGATTTGCCACCAACCGTAGCCACTCAGCATCTGCACAGAGCCCTTGATGGACAGATCCCAACCTCCCCTTCCCTCCTGGGTCTCCATCCCAGCCCCCACCACCTGTCCTCTCCACGGAGCATCCATCAGCGGTCCTCTCACTCAGTGCCCAGAAATCACATCTCCTCATTTCTGTCCTTCAAACCTCCTCCAACCCAGGGCCTTCTTGTTCTTCTCCTGCCGGGATTTCCTGTCCCCAGCTGCCCTCCTCTGCTCCCTGACCGTCCCCCCTTTCCACCTGGACTCTGAAAGCTGCTCACCACTCAGAAAACCCAGTCTTTTACTGTTATTATTTCAAAATTAATTTCATTGTCCCATTTTAGATATCCATAATGGTCACATCCATCAAAGGGCATTTGTACCTGTACAGGACAGAACAAGATTCTTTTTCCCCATTCACTACCTTCCCTTCAACCTCTTGCCCTCCTTATTTACAAAGCTTTGTTTGTATTTTCTCCTTGCTTTCTCTTTTTGCTGTCCTTCTTTCCTCTCTCCCTTGTCCTCAGTTCCCCTTTGATTCACACATTTTCTTCCTATTTCCCGATAGCTTTTACACATGTTGGTCCTTCTTTACCCTTTTGGTTTCTCACACCAGAGAAACCTTCAGAAATTTACACGTGTGTCCGGCTTATTTGAGTGAAGTGTGTAAATCTTGGGAAGCAGAACGCCACACCTGGCTTGCACATCCTGCTGCAGGTCAGGGCTGGGCTTACACTCTACATCCTCAGGTCTGCTGTCTACTTGTGTTCTGAGCAGCATGTTTCGTGCATTGGCGATGTAAACACCGGGATGTGACTGCAGAGTTCCACTGCCTGACTTCCTTCTTTTTGACTCTCTATGTAATAATGATGCAGCTCACTCCAGGTGGTCCTTCAGTAGCGAATTTCATAAAAAGTATCACAAGTTTAAATTCTCAAACCAGTGCTCTTGATCAGCACAAGCTGCATCCCCACGTTTCTGCTGCTAAATCCCGTACCCAACTGACACTGCATCCTCCACCCTTTGTTTAATTCCCCTTCACTGTCATCGTGGCATCTCACTTTCTCCCTGTTCCCCAAACCCAGGACTACTTGTCAACACTTTCCTCACTTCCTCATCAGCAAAGTCAATTTCCCGACTGCCCTGCCTGCCTGAACTCAGCTCCATCTGCGCCGGTGACTTCCATCTTTGGGCACTGCCCCTTCTGCGCCGTCTCCTCAAGCGTCTGTGCTGCTCTGTCCCCCGCAGTCCTCAGGGAATGTCTGGGGCACTGTGAACATGACATAGCCTCAGCAGGGCCTGCACACAAGCACCCTCACGTGTCGCTCCCTGACCTTCCAGCTGCACCAGGTGCTTTATCCTCTGTCTGGATGCTGCTGCTTCCCAGTACCTCTCTCTCCCTCACTTAGGAGGAGGCTGCAAAGTCTGCAGGATCTAAATTCCTTGTCTGACGTCCTGTGGAACGTTCCTTCCCATCAGCCCCATCTCCCAGTTCAGTCTCCTCCTCACTGCTCCCCACATCACGTGATCTGGGTCGTTCCAGGCTCACTGTCAATGCTGTACCTGCCTTGACTCTAAGCACCCAAAGGGCAGATCATGGGAGTCTCCTAGCCCATAATGAGGAGGCTGTGTGGCTGGTTCATGTTTAATCTTACACTGTGAGTGCTGTGATATGCACAGAAATACTTGTTCCACAGTCATCGCCAGGGTTCTCTTTCCATGGGAGGAATATTTCCAAGCTGTGCCAGGCAGGGGCACTGCATACTCAGAGCCCATGTGGCATTTTGCTGTGTTTGATTCTGGAGCTTGCTGTGTTTGTAACTCTACAAGTTAGAAGAGAAGACTTCTTTCCATGCTGTCTACAAAGAGGACCTCTCAGAGACCTTAACCCCAGGATCCCTGTCTGTTGTGGGGAACATACGTTGTTGAAAATCCACCCAGTCTGACCCCTTCTGGCAGAGCCAGGAAGATCCTCCTAGATCGGAGCTAACTGTGTCAGTGATGTCTGGTGACCTGGGCAGCAGCCTGTCCATTTGTGCTTCTCCCCCATCACCCCTGCCTTCCCCGGTCCTGTGACCTGGAGCAGCTGAGCTGATCACAGGGAAACCAAAGAAGCCCCAGGTACTGATGACTCCACTTTCCTGATCCCTGCAGGGTCTGTTGTTCACGACTTCTCACCTGGACAGTTAGATGGATCCCAGCAGGCACTGTGCAGGTCTCCTAGGGTCCTGGGGTACCTGAGCACAAGGCTTTCCTTCCACTGGGCATCACTTCATTGTGAGCTGAGCCGCCCACAGTCTGGGAATGCTACAAAAAGAAAGGGGAGTTGGCTTCATGGGGAGGTTCCGAATGAGACCCCTGTTTTGGTTTCCATCTGACTTGCAAGATGGCGGCTCTGTATGTGATCTTTGTACTTTGGGTTCTTGGCTCCATATTGAACTTTTTCTTTTCAGCCCCAGATTACACAACAGGGAATATCATCAGGCTGAGCCTGGGTATCCTCATCCTGTTTGTCCTTGGAGCTGTGTTGCTGGATGCCTGGAAGGGCAGAAGTGGTCTCTGATGTATGTCCAACGAGCTCAGGCCGAGAGCATCACTAACTCTTCATGTTCCTCCTCAAACATGGATATAAAAGAGCCACCAAGCAATGAAAATTAGTGAACAATTGGCGCAGGTGGGAAGGTAGATGCCTTTGAAAACCTTCATGCTCTGTGGAAGAAACCAGACACAAACTATTATGCCCTGTGGGATTTCATTCCTATGAAATTTTATGCCAGGCAAAATGCACCAGTGTTGCCTAGTTGCTGGGGAGTGGGTGGGAAGTAGATGTGACAATAGCTGGGAGGGGGCGTGAGGGAACTTTCTGGCTGATTGGAATTTTCTTGCACTTTGCAGGAGCCATGGCTTTATGGGTTTAAATATTTGTCCAAAGGTGTTGAATTGTACAGGTGACACCTACTCTGTGTAGTTCTCAATACAAACTGTAGCTCAATTGAACAACCACACATGGGATTTATAAAAACGAACCTCATATTGAGACTTGCTATGAAACAAGTCGCTACAAAATTTGAAGTTGTGGTAGAGAGCATAGGTTATGTGATCACAGTGTAATTAAGCTAGAAGTCATGACCATAGAATAGTCAGAATACTGTTCTATGTGTTTTCATTTTAAAGGAGCACTGCTAAGGACCCGCATGTCATACAGGAAGTACAATGGAAATTAGAAAATACTTTGAACTAAATGTTAAAGAAAACAGAGTGTGCATTCATTATATGTACCCACGATAGTGCTGGGGAGAAACACAGGGCATGAACACAAGTATTAGAAAAGGAAAAGAACTGAGAATTAATTAATGGTGCAATCAATACATGTAACAACAAGATAAATCAAACAGGTAAAGGAAGAAAATATTGCAGAGATACTTTGGTGGTGGAGAAATCAGGCCTGCACTAAGCAATATTGCCAATGCCAAAGTTTGACACCCTCAGGGAGGAATAAGGGTGCTAATCCCCAGGTGAGAATGACAAAGAGGATATCTTCAAATTGGTTACTCAGATAAACAAGTCTAGGAATGTCAGAGTGATCAAACAATTACACATTACCTGTTCCTTTCAATAAAGCAATAGAAGTCAGTAGTATACCTGTCTTAGCTATTTTCCCATCTTTCTTTTCTCTTTTCCCTCATACAACAACCATTTGTAGAAAATTTGTAGTTTTCTCTTTTCCCTCATACAACAACCACGTGTAGAAATTCTGCTTTGCTTATATTGCTTTTGTGTTATTTTGTAAATGTCTGAGTGTTTGTTAATGCGTTTCCTTCTTTTACCTTTAAAATAAAAAAAAAAGGTGAAAAAAAAAGAATGACAAAGTGGAAAGTGTGAGTGGTTTATGCCCCGAATGTCCCTCAAAAGCCTCCACATTCAGAGCCTGGGCCTTGGGAAGGTGTCTGCATTGCAGTAGACAGGACAGGCCGGTAGGGAAATGCAAGGCCCGAGAGGGAGGCAGCACAGCCCAATGAAGGTCAAGATAAGGTGGGCTGAGAAAAACTGGGCCCCAAGAGGGCCACACAAAGGCTATGCCAAAGCTCTGATGGTCTGATATGCAAGGGTGCCCACCAAACTCTTGTGGTACCTGCTGACCTACTAAGCCCAAGAATATGGTGAAAAAGGTGACCAAAAACCAGGGCCCCTAAGGCTGTAGTCCTACACCTTTTGAGGACTGTCTTTGTTCTGCTTGTTGTAATTTTACAAAAAGCTACATTTCATAGTGCTTGCAAAATTATGCTTGCTGTATGCCCTGAGTTCCTGTTTGATTAGTTTTGTTTGTGTGTTTTTTGAGACAGGGTCTCAGTATGTAGCCCAGGCTGGTCTCAAACCTATGGAAAACTACCAATACATTTTACTTTATGCAGATGTTTATTTTTTTGGTACTGGAAATAGAACTCAGGACCTTGTGCTTGCCAGGCAGGGACTTATGCTGCTGAGCTATATCTCTGCCCCTATATTTTAGTTTATATTGAAACATTTTAAAATTTAGAAGAAGTCCCAATACCAGTAAAAATCCAAAAACCAAAAAGAAAAAAAATTTTAGAAGAAGTGTACAATTTGTTAGAAAAAAATATAGCTGAACAAACTGACTCAAGAAGAAGTAAAAATCTAAACAGTCATGTGTGACCCTCTCCAACATTTCACCTATGTTTTGACTTTGTCGTTATAACCATATGCCTGAGGGTGCTAGCTTATAAAGTGGAAAGGTTTACGTGCAACCAAACTTTTGGAGGTTCCATTTTGGTGTGTCCTGGTGTGTCTCTTGATGTTCCCAGGAAGAAATGCTCAGAGAATGAAGAAATAGAGTTAAGAGATGAAAGCTGGTGTCAGGTGGAGCCCTCTCTCTCTGGATGGGAGGAAAGGAACTGCTCAAGCACAGTTGGAACATTTATTTCTATATTTGACAAAGTTAGCATAACACCACACAGGGTTACCTAGGGACTGATGACCAGAATTGTCTCAGGCAAGGTGTTTTCTCAGGACTGAAGCAGGTTGATTGTTTTGGCACTCTTTATTCTTGGATTGGCCTTGCCTTGTCCCCACACATGTGACCAGTTTCCACCCTTAGCCACTCCCTATACCCATCCAGGATCAGGCAAATCATTGCTTTGGGGTTCTGGATGGCAGTGGCAGGAAGCACAGAGTGGAACAAACTGCTCATCTCATGGTGTAAAAGCAAAAGAGAAACAAGAAGGGGTTTGATCTTCCAGTCCCTCTCAGGGGAAGCCCACTGACCTGAAGCCCTACCTTACCATAGCCCAATAGCACCGCCCTGGGGAGCAATCCTTTAACACAGAGGCCTTTGAGGGACTGTCTAATTTACTTTTCTCGTGGGCTAGACAAAGTATCCAACACTTACAAGTTAAAGGAGGAAAAGTGTATTCAGGTAACAGTTCATACAGGTTTCAGTCCATAATCAGTTGGCTCTTAGGCAGAGTGTCACAGCAGACGGGCGTCACAGAGGAAAAAGAGTCCATGGCAGGCAGAAGGTAGCAAAACAGTGAGGAGCAGACAAGCTTCCTTGTGTCCCTTATATCTTATCCAAACTGCATAAGGCAGGCAGCAGTCACTCCCTTCGTCTTAGTGCCCTCAATTCTAGCATTGCATCATCAATCAATTCCAGTGTCACACACCCTGATCCAGCCACCTCTGCCGAAGGCTCACGTGTGATTGCAATTGGCTTTGTGGGACATCTAGGCACAAGCCATAACATTCCAAACCTACCCACAAGCAAAAGGCATTTAGTCCCTCTCCAAGTCTTGCAAAGGTCCTATGAGTTTCAGGGTGCTGAAAAGTCCAAGTCCCAGGTGTCTTCTGAGATTAAAGGCAAACTCTTAGCTGCAAGCCCCTATACATGTGAAAAAAGTTACACACTCCCAGCATTCAACGGCACAAGGTCTCCATTTCCATTCCTAAAGTAAAAAGCAGGAGGATACAGAGGAATGGAACCAACACAGAAGCCTTTGGGCCACTGACTTAGTTACAACATCCAGCAGGGAACATTAATTCCTGTCGTTCCATGGGCAGCATGTGAGGCAATCTGTGGCAAGGCATGAGTTTCAAGGTTTTGTGTGGCTCCCCCGCCACCTATTGCACTCCAAAAGGTGTAGCTCATATGGCTACCCTCTTGGGCATGCTCTCCTCCCTCCTTGCAGGTTTCTTTAGACAAGCTACCTTCCTGGTTTCTCCAAACTGTTTGGGTCTTTACTGCACCTTTGGCTTCACACTCACAGCTTCAGATTCTTCTGAAATCACGGTGGAAGCCTTCTTAATTCTACAACTCCTGCACTCTGCAGGTGCCTGAATCCACTGCCACATGGATGATGCCTAGGTCTGCTGTGAACAGGAGCAGTAGTCCCTTCTCTCTTGGCTGCAGGGCTCAAGTGCCTGGACCACTGGGCACTCTGAATCCAACTGTGGGTTACAAACTCTCTATGTTTCCCCTGTTCTGCAACATGGTGCTCTCTCCACCCTTGTGGAATCTGATGCTCTGGGGCTTTCTTCTCAGAGCAAAGTCGTTTGGTTTTGCAATTTTTAGACTGTGATGGGTGGAGTTCCTCTCTTTTTTGTGATGCTTTCAGGGATCTTCTCTACTCTCATGTTCATTTTCAGCAGTCAAAATCTCCTCTGCTCTATTTTCGCAGACCACAGCTTCACTGGGGCTTCCTTTCTGGACCAAATCATAGCATTTTATTTTATTTTATTTTATTTTTGGTTTTTTCTCCGGTACTGGGAACCCAACTCATGACCTTGCGCTTGCCAGGCAGGCGCTTTGCCGCTGAGCTAAATCCCCAGCCCCAAATCATAGCGTTTTAAATCATACTCCTGGGCTCTTTGCTCTTGATTCTCAACATAAGTCTGGCTAAAAGCCTCAAAAAGTAGCCATACCACTGCCTCAACATTATATGGCCTTGAAATTTGTTTTGCCAGGTTAAATAGTCTAGCATCCTTAATATTAGTCTCAGGCAAAGTCACTGGGCGTGAGCAAAATGCAGGGTTGAAAGGAGGGGAAGGGAATGGTAAAAAGAAGATATTTTGTGTAGTTGTGAATTTCCCACAATGAATATCATCAATATGTGCTTCAAATATGAACTAATAACAATGAATAAGAAAAAATAACGGTTAATCACAGAAACATTCGTGTGACTAGACAGAAGCCATCTGTTGTCTCCTTGGATGCAGGATGTCTTCACTATCTGATATATTGATAGAAAAGTAAAGAAGATAAAGTTCACAGAAGGCCTCTGTGAGAGGGCAAGTATTCAAGACTTTCAATATCTCCCGGGTTAGCTGAGAGTGCATGAGTGTGCCAAGCGTAGTAAGTTTCCCCTTGCAAAGGCCTTGAGATGCACATCCGTGTTGGGACAGGACAGAATCCTCTGGATGCCATCATGCAGGGTATGTTATTCCCTTTTGAAGACACCGCAGAGGTATTCTTGGCAGACACAGTGCTGAGGCGGTGTTCTTGTTCCTGGCTAGACACATGTCACAACAGCCTGACCCTCGTGGGCATATCCATCGACACCCTAAGATTCCTCCCACACCTGCACTAACCTCAGTGGAATTTTATGTTTGTAAGGATACAGAGGAGCTCAGCTACCAACAATCCTAAGTGTGTGATACAGTGTTGTTCCCTGTACACTGGAGCTTTCCAGAAGTTCAAGGAGTTCCTTGGACAGAGCATCCACCAGCTCTTGACCATTTATTCCCAGACACCTGCACTGGCCCCTCATTCCCTCTTCCATCTCCCCTGGTTTGGTTTCTGCCTAAAGACCACAGACCCTAGACTTGACAGTGGCCTCCCAAGATGCAATGGGGCCTTTGTGCTGTATCTGACATTGTGTATTGGTTTCTTCAGATCTCACACAGTAGATGTGCAGATTGCAGCGCACGGGGCTAGCCTTGGGTCCCACAACAGCTCACCTCAAAGGTCAGAGCAGGACACCGAGACGGGAACTCAGAGATGTGTGGGAGAGAGAGGGGCAGGGCCTGGGCTTTTGCCAAGAGCAGCTTCCTTCCTGCTTAGTAGCTGATGCCATCACCCTGTGACAAGGACTTGGGGATCAGTCCTCCTGTTGGCTGGTGTCCCCTGTGCGGCTGTGTGAGCCACTGGCTGAGCAGCTGTGGTTACCTGGGCTGAGGCAGTGCCATGTCCGCTGGCTTCGCTCTGCTGCTTGGACTTGGTGAGCGCTGTAGGGAAGTGAGGCAGTGGGTGGGAGGGGACAAACCCAGAGACCGAGTCCATGACCTGAGCTCCTCACAGAGCTCTTCCTCTGTGAGCTCCTGGCCGGCATTAGATGAGACCTTTGACTCCCTGACCCCAGGTCTGTGTCCGGAGCCCAAGGTTGGGCACAACCCCATCGGGTGCCAGGGAGGTGCCTCTTACCAGGTCTCTCTGTTTCAGTGTCTGCTCTGGAGCAGAGGATCTGGGCCCACAGTGGTGAGTTTCCCTTCCTTCAGTGCTGGGAGCTGGGAGTGAGGCTGGGCTGAGGGTGGGAGGAGCCTGAGGGTGTTGGGCTGAGGCAGGAGGACCCTACCCCATGGTGCCATTCATACTCTTCCCTAATGAGTCTTCAACAGTGCCCATAGCAAACACAGGCCAGATGCACTGAAATGTGGCATAGGCCTGGAGACTTCACACAGGACCCTGTTCCCTGAGGACAGAGTGTCCATGGTTCCAGTGAGGCTGTATTATCCGAATTTGCTGTCTCTGGGGATCCTTCCAAGTCTCTTATTCCTGAGAGGTCATCCAGGCCAAGGCTCCCTCATTGAGGACACAGATTTGAAGGATGATGCTGAGCCCCATGCATGTCTGCTGTGTGACCCTCTGTGCAAGTTAGTTTTGCATTTGTCACCCCGTCTCTGCTTTCAAACAGTAGAACAACAGGGTGTTTCTTAGTGGACAGAGAGAGCAGACGGTGAAATCGTTAGGGCCTCGCTGCCGTAAGTGTGGTCACACAGAGGCGAGAGCTGCTGGGCAGTGCTCATGTCTCTGTTTTTCCACAGAGCCAGTGTTCTCAGCTCTGTGTGTGTGTGTGATCCTCGTGTTCCCTCATTGCTTCTCCGAGAGCAAAGTTCATTCCCACTTAGTGCAGGTGTATCGGCCCTGCCTGTGACTGGACCATTGCTATGTGTGCTGGGGACACCCGGAAATCCTTGTCCTCTGAAGGAAATGAAAAGGAACATGTTGGCGTGCACACAGTGCTGTAAGAGGAGGAGCTGGATGTGTGAGAATGGAAGGGCGGGGAGTGTGCAAAGGGAACAGTTGAAGGAGTGCGTTCCAGGAGGGTTGCAGGTTGAAGGAGGCGTTTCCTGGTGCTGTGGTGAAGGATGTCCAGGGGGCAGGGTGGAGCCATTGTGGGCACTGTGTTGTTGGGGAGAGTCCGGGTGTGCTGACCTGGCCCCGGTTGGGGCAGAACGTGTGCAATATGGGACTGTGTAAGGATGAGGTCCAGAGTGCAGTCAGTGCCTGCAGTGTCCTGTGGCCCAGAATCAGTGCTCAGGAGTCTCTGTGAGTGACAGCAGAGCCACCGCAGGCTTCTGACCGAAGACAGAGTTGATGAACGCATTTCACTAGAATCCCAGGAGCCAGGCTGAGGATGGGGCAAGTCCTGGGGTTGGTGTGGAAGAAGATAAAAGAAGGCACCAGACAACAGTGTAAGGAGACGTAATATCCACTGGGCCCAGGCCAGTGGGGGCAGCAGAGTGATGGGACGGGGGATCCACAGGATTCCTTCCCAGGCTGGGACGAGAGGTGAGAAGCCGGCAGTGCAGGGCTGAGGAAGGACGATGAGTGGTACAGGGACCAGGCCGTTGCAGTGGGTGAGGTCTTTGTGAGTGTGCAGGAGCCGAAGTTCGTGTATAGTTACTGAGGAATGCATGGGAGGAGACTGAACATGTCTGGAGATCAGGTGTGTATGTGTGTGTGCGTGTGCGTGTGACAGAGACGAACACATACTCACACAGGGACAGGTACAGAAATACCAGGTGTAGGAGACACAGAGATGGTGGATAGACTCATGGGTATCTAAATGAATACCTAGATGAGAAATCATAGTAGTATAGACATCAAAATAGACACACAGGCTACCAAAAATGTATACACACTTGAGGGAAGAGAAACTTGAGTAAATAATTTAATACGAAATTTATTGAGCCGTCATGAGATCAATACAAGTTCCTCTGGCCTTACAATTCCAAGAGGTGCTCACGGTGCAGGCCTTTCACTTCCAGATCTTGTTTAGCACAGAGAACTGCTGAGGTGTGAACTTTCCCCAGACTCTGTACGTATGAGAAACATACTGAAGAAGGACTCAGTTACACTCCCAGCACACGTGTGTGGAGAAGGCAGGAATCAGCCGGGGAGCAGACTCTGCTCTCCAGGGAGATGAGCACTGGGCTCCGGGAAGCCAGGACAAGGGCTGCTGTCGCAGGCAGGTGGTGTCACAGGCTGAAGATACACGCAGACCTCACTAGGACTCCCTTCAGGGTGAGGGACAGCAGTTCCTCCACTGCCTGGGGTCACGTGTCAGCCCAGGGAGTGAGCCGGGTTCACACCCAGGTGACAGCTGAGCTCCTGGTTCTGTCCCACAGCCAGAGCCCGAGCAGCTTGGGCGCCTTGGGGAGGGGCGGAGGGCTCTCCTTCCCTCGCAGCCCTCGGGATCTTGCTCTGTTTCCAGACTCATCGTCCCAGCCCTGCATCTGGGCAGTGCCGGGAGCTGTGATTCCCCAGGATGGTTCTGTGAGCATCTTCTGCAGGGCTCCTCCAGGGGTGACCACAGTGCGTCTACACCATGAAGCACCTGGAGGACAGTGGTATGACAGAGAGCCAGAGGGAACCCAAGAAACGGTGCACTTCTCCCTGCTGGATGTGAAGTACTTCGATGCAGGGATTTATTCCTGTGAATACTTCAAGGGAGGAGACTGGTCACGATGCAACGAGTCACTGGAGCTGGTGGTCACAGGTGAGGACACCAGGGACAGTGTGCCTTGAGCTCTGTGAGCTGGTTCTCTGCATCCTCCTCAGTGGTGCAGATGGGCCCCACCATAGACCCTGTCCAGTCTCTGCCAAGCACTAGGGCTCCCCTCCCTCTGTGCTGCCCGGGCTCCCTGCTCCCTCAGAGCGGCGGCTGGATTCCCCAGGAAGCACCGCATGGCCACAGGCTCCTGCTCCTCTCTGGTGCTGGCTCCTGGGAAAGTAGAAAGGAGGACTTAGGGTTTTATCATCTTGATCCCTAACCTGAGGCAAGGTGTGAGTTTCTTCTCAGCTTCTCTGTTCTCTCTCAGGCCTAGAAAAAGGTGGGGCTATTTTAATAATGATTTAGTATCAGGCTCCATTCCCTTTCAGGTGCCTACCAGGACAAGCCATCCCTGGCTGCTCACCCAGCCGCCCAGGTGGCCTCAGGGGGAACCGTGACTCTCCGGTGTCAGCCACTCTACTCCTATGACACCTACGTCCTGTGCAGGGGAGGAGGAGCTTCCTTCCCCCAGGACTGTTCTCACCAGCACCACAGCTCCTTCCTCATCGCCCCTGTGAGCCTGGATCAGGCCGGGACCTACACCTGCTATGGCTCCCATAACCACAGCCCCCAGCAATGGTCCCTGCCCAGCGACCCTCTCCAGCTCTCTGTCACACGTGAGTCACGTTACTTCGTGTTAGGGGAAGTCTCTCTGGGGGCCTCTCAGCTGTAGTCTGTGTGTTTTCACTGTGGTTGTTGTGTGCTGTGTCCCTCGTCCCCTCGAATCCACCTCTTTTGACTTTTAGCCCTGAGCATCAGTATCATTGTCACTGTTTGTGGCAGGTAGCAGTAGGTCGTTTTTGGGAAGAGGGATCTTTACGACGTTACAGAAGTGATGTGTGACATAGTGACAATGCTGGAGTCCAGTGTGAAAGGT
This sequence comes from Chinchilla lanigera, assembly GCF_000276665.1. Lineage (NCBI taxonomy): Eukaryota > Metazoa > Chordata > Mammalia > Rodentia > Chinchillidae > Chinchilla > Chinchilla lanigera. Next base: position 1,180,460 of record NW_004955567.1, read on the forward strand.
GATGCATGACTCAGCTGCTGGCTCTGTCACCCCAGTGGCACCCTTGGCCATCCTTGTCTCTGTGTGTGGGTTACGGCAAGGACATCACCAGCTGCTGGTAACAGCAAAGTGAAAGGGTCTCTCCCAGTTTCTTTGCTCTAGATGACTTCCTGGGTCTTTGTGTCACCTGCATCCTTCTGAGCTGATGCTGTGACCCCGGTGGTGTCTTTATGGCCCCCAGGACAATGGAGAATGCAGGAAGACATTCATGGCGGGGTTCCCAAGGTGGATTCATGGTCCTGATGCTATGGGGTCATGCAGGAAGGGATATTGCCCTCCTCCTTGGTGGATGGGGCTGAGCTCTGTGGGCCTTAGCTTTTCCAGGCACCTGGAGCTTCTCAGGGTCAAGGCAGAGAAGCTGCTCCAGGCCTGGGGAGCAGAGGGATAGTGCACAGAGCGTGAGATGGCTTTCCAGGTGCATTCTGGGAACTGTAGGTAACTGAGAAGGATGGAGTATGGTCAGGAGGAGGCAGGAACCCAGGGAAGACTTGGCAGGGGTGGAGCAGGGAGGGGAGTGGCTCAGGCTAACCTCTGTGGAGGAGTGTGGGGAGGTCAGGGCATTTTCAGAGGTCTGATGATGGTCATTGGTCTTTTCACCCAGTCAGAAAGGCCCCCATGAGCGTCCATGCTCTTTATCCTGTGGAGGATTTGCCATCAACAGTAGCTACTCAGCATCTGCACAGAGCCCTTGATGGACAGATCCCAACCTCCCCGTCCCTCCTGGGTCTCCATCCCAGCTCCCACCACCTGTCCTCTCCACGGAGTGTCCATCAGCGGTCCTCTCACTCAGCACCCAGCCCTCACGTCTCCTCATTTCTGTCCTTCAAACGTCCTGCAATCCAGGGCCTTCTTGTTCTTCTCCTGCTGGGATTCCCTGTCACCAGCTGCCCACCTCTTCTCCCTGATTGTCTCCTCTTTCCACTTGGACTCTGAAATCTGCTCACCACTCAGAAAACCCCGTCTTTTACTGTTACTGTTATTATTTCAAAATGAATGTCATTGTCACACTTTAGATATCCACAATGATCACATTCATCAAAGGGCATTTGCACCTGTACAGGACAGCAAAAGATTCTTTTCTCTCATTCCCCTACCCTCCCTTCAAACTCCTTTCCTCCTTACTTACAAAAGTTTTTTTTTTTTTTCCATTTTTTCATGTGTTCTCTTTCCCTGTCCTTTTCTCCTTCGTGTCTCCCTAGTTTCCCTTTGATTTGCACCTTTTCTTCCTTTTCCGGATATCTTTTATACATGTTGCTCCTTATTTACCCATTCTCTTTCTCACACCAGAGAGACCATTAGAAATGTACACATGTGGGTCCGATTTATCTCAGTTAAGAGTCCAATCCCAGTCTTGGAAAGCAGCACATGCCAGTCCCCCTGCAGGTCAGTGCTGGGTTTAGACTCCTCGTCCTCAGGCCCTGAGCTTGGCTGGCCGCCCCTGAGGTCGCCGTCTCCTTTGGGAAGCACCGTCCTCCTCGTGCCCCCTCCCCCATGCCTCTACCTCTGAGCTGCGTGTCTGTCGGTCCCTTCTGGGTCTGTCTTATCCTTCGGGGCTCATGCCCCTGGTAAATCTTCCCTGGTGGAATTTAATCTTCTCGTCATGGAATTTATCTCACTGAGTTATCACATGTCCATTTATTGCCTTTCTTTGCTGGGTAGTTTTGCTAGGTTCCCAAACATTCAATAACTTTCTTACTATAACTTTGACACTCTATACACGTTTCCTGTAACAGGTGGATTAATCCACCAGGAGTTCCACCACAGCTCTTTGCCCTGTGTGAATCCCCAGGTCCGGCTGTTCCCATTGTGATTTCGGCCTCAGCTGCTGCCGCCGCCTTCCTTCTCCTTGTCCTGCTCCTCCTCCTCCTCCTCCTCTGCCTACGCAGGCGTCGGGCCAAGCGCAGTAAGTCCTGGGGTGCACGGGCTCATCTGGAGGTGTGTGGGGAGCGCTGGGTGGGCTCCTCCCAGAATGATCATTGTCTCTGTAGGGGCTGCTTGTGATGGGACCAAAGGCCACATGAGGCACAGCAGGTGGGAAAATTTGCCCCCCAAAGTTTTAAAAACCAATTTTGTACGATTCCTGGACCTAAGTTGACATTGATGTCTTCTTTCCCTCGGCTCCAGCCCACCCGTGCAGGTCCAGGGAGAAGACACAGGTAGCAACCTGAGAAGCACAGGCCCCTGGTGGAAAGGGACCGGCAGGGTGGGGCTGGGAGGCGTCCAGGGCCAGCAGAGAGGTGGACAGTGCCCCCTTGCTCTGTGACATCTCCGTCCTCTCCGGGGCTTCAGCGGGCCGGCTCTGATAGGGAACACAGGGCTGGTGATTGGAAGCCGCCTGAGACGGATGCCGCTCTCTCATCTTTCCACGCAGGTGATGGCTTGCAGGACGCTGAGCCTGAGGCGGACAGACAGCGGGACACACAGGTGAGCCCTTCCCTCCGCCTCCTCCCTTTGCAGCCACACCCAGGCATTGCTGCACACCTTGTCTCTGGACGCCAGGTCCCTGCGGCGGCGGCGGAGGACCCACAGGAGGTGACCTACGCCCAGCTGCACCCAACGAGGCTCAGGGCAGGTGTGGACCCGCTTCCGCCCCGGGACCCTGAGCCTCCATCCACACAGCCCTGTGTGTACGCCACCCTCACCTTGTCCTGAGAGCGCAGCTGGAGCGGCTGGCGTGGACGGTGCGCCTCAGCCCGGCTCCGCAGAGCGTGCCGCCCACGCCCCGCAAGCCCAACGCTCAGGCTAGAGGCCCTCAAAAACTCAGGAGAGAAGCGCTGTCAGCTGTGAGGAAATTCTGGGGCTCCTCGCCCTTCTCGGGGCAGATTCCAGACTCACCGCACGTTCACCCCCTGGCTGCGCATCCACCGCGAGCTGACGGATGCCGACTCTCTCCTCCGACCTGTGGGGGTGGTGTGCAGATTAGCAGGACCTGGGAACCTACCCTTTGCCGCGGGAGGCGAGCCTCGCCATCCAGGCCTCAGAGCGCGAAGCTGGGGCGCCTGCCGGAGCACGTGCAAAGACTCTGGGTTTCTGAACCGGCAACGCCATTGGGGTGTGGGTAAGGGGACCCCCGGGCGCCAAGCGGAAGTCAAGAAGCACGCGGCCTTCGCCCCGCGGCTCGGGACTGCGGCGGTGCTGCGGTAGCACGGGAGCGTGGGCGGCCGCGAGGAAGAAGCGTCGCTTGTTCGGGGAATTCCGAGAGGAGAGCCGGGCGGTCGCGGTAGCTCCGTTTGTAATTTCTGCAGGGACCTTCATCCTGTCTTCCATACCGGCCTCGGCGGGGAAGGGCTCCCTTGTCTCCACCCCGCACCGACCCCTGTTTTTCCCCTCTGTGGGTACCGACATCCTGATGGGCGTGGGCGACACCGCCTGGTGGTTTGCTTTTAGTTTCATCCAACGCTTAGTGCTGTCCAGCACCTTTTCCTGCACCTGGTGGCCAGTTCTAGGCCTTGTTTGAAAAACTAAATAAAATTCAGGTCTTTTGCCCGTTTTGAAATAAGATCATTTATTTTTCTGCAGTTGAGTTGTTTGAGTTCTTTTGGTTACTAGCTCCTTATTGGATGGAAAAATGGCGAAAACGGTGATGCATGCATACACGCATGCAGCATAATATTGTCCTGCCGCTGAAACACAAGAAATCCTGCCGTGCGGCAACACGGGCGAGTCTCGGAATTAGACTACGGGAGGCGACGCTAACTCAGAGAGGCAGGCAGTGCGCAATCTCACGTCAGTGTGGGCTCCCACAAGGAACAGAATAAAACTGCTTACAGGGAGCAGCACAGGGGGACACGGGGGACGGCGGTCGGCGGATCCAGCTAGCGCCTGCGTGGGATGAGCGGGCCTCCAGGGTTAATGTACAGCGTGCTACTAGAAGTATTTTACTGTAGCTAGGAGTTTTGCTAAATGAGTAAACTTTACCAGCATTTGCCACACACAGAAAAGTAGGTAACCACGGCAGATGAGGGGTATAACCTCCTTCACTAGGGAACCACTTTCTTTCTAGGTGTGTCTCAAAAGCAGACTGTACACTTCAGATATGTCTAGCCAGCCAGGCGTGGTGTGCGCTGCTGTAATCCCAGCTCTCCCGGGCACTGAAGCAGGAGGGTTATAAGTTCGAGCCCCTCTGGGTAATTTAGCAACTTAGCAAGACCCTGCTACAAACAATGAAAATAAAAAAGGGCCGGGGATGTAGCTTAATGTGAAGACCCTAGGTTCAGTCCCCAGTGCTGCAAACAGATATGTAGCAAACTTTATAAAAATAAAAAAGAGAAGTGAGACTGCAGTTGGGCAAGGAGGAAGTTCCTAATGGCACTGAGGTGCAGTGTTCTGGGCTCTGCCGAGAACTGAAGCCTTCAGGGCAGTGGCAGAGGGAGGGAGCATTTTTTTGGGAGGCAGCCAAGTCACAGAGCAGCACTCTCTCCGTTGTTGCCCTGTCCCCTTGTAGGAGAGAAACCCGGCCAAGTTGACAGGAAGGCTTTTTCTCAGGGAAAGGAGTGGTATGGAAGGTGTCTGATGGGGGAGGGGATCATGGTTTCCCTCCAGTCTTAACAATTTCCCCAGTTTGATTATGCAATAAAAATAAATCGCAGACAATAAAAAAGGAAGTGTGAACAAGAGGAGAGGAAGTAGTGTTGGTACAAAACACAGGCCATGACTAAGTCTCAAAAGAAAGGGTCAGAGGAGACAGGCATGGTGGCTGCAATGAGATGGTGCTGAGGCTTGGATAGGGAACGGTGAAATAGGGGAGAACTGGGCAGGTGTGTGGTGGAAGCAAAGCAGAAGGGAAGAAGGTGGCCCATCCCGGGATGGGGGAAGTGACTGATGCTTGGCGGGACAGCTCAGGTGCTGGGTCGGATGGGGTAAGCCCGGGTGATTCAGCTTCGCGATCACATGCGCAGTCATGAAGCTCCTCTAAGTCAGAAGGACCCCAGGAGTTTATAGCAGGGGCAGTGCTGGCTCAGAGGAGCACAGGAGAGGTCAGCACCATTAGGGATCAGAGAAGTGAAAATTGCGAGACCACCTTACTCCACACCCGCCCCTCTGATGTTCTGAGGAGCTGTAACTGCACACCCATCCGTCGTGAGGTGATCTTTCTTCACACCCGTCTGTGCCGAGGTGATTTCACTCTGTGCCCATTCCTCCTGAGATGCTCTTACTCTGCGCCCGTCGGTTTTGAGGTGATCTTACCTAGCACACCTCCATTCTCAGGGGTCTTACTTCACATTTATGTGCTTTGAAGTAATATTGCTTTGCACCCATGTGTTCTGAGGTGATCGTACTCCACGTTCACCTGCTTTGAGGTGACCTTACCCTGAGCTCATGCATTCTGAGGTGATCTTACTCTGAGCTCATCCTTTTGGAGGTGGTTTTACTCTGCTTATTTGTCCTCAGGTGATCTTCCTCCATACCTATCTATTCTGAAGCACCATGTGGTGATTTTACTCTACAGGCCTCCTTTCTGAGATGATCTTATTTCACACCCTAAGGTGATCTCACACACACCACACATCCACTCATGCTGAAGTGATCTTACTTTGCAGTGACCTGTTACAGCTCAGTGGGCCCCCATCATGTATACTGAGGTCTTAATCTTTATTACCTCAGAATGGGGCGTTAGTTTGAAGTAAGATTCTTAAAGGCACAGCTGGTTAAATTGAGATGATACTGGAGTAGTATGGACACCTAATCCAATAGGGTTTGTTTTCTTATAGAAAAGGAGACTTGGATTCAGACAAGGAGTGTGCCAGGGTAGGGCTGATACCTGTAACGCAAGGAGTACCAGAGGTTACTATCAACCCTGGAAGCTGGAGGGGCTCTGGAGCACATTCTTTTCCACAGCTGCAGCAGAAGCTATCTTAGTTGCAGACCTCCAGACACCCTTGCTGGGAGACAACGTATTTCTGCTGTTTGGGTCACCTGTTTGTGGCACTTTGCAACAGCAACCTAGAAAATGAACACACTGTTGGAATAGCAAAGAGTCGGAGGTTTGATGATCCCAGGTTCAGTGTGGGGCCCTGGTGGGAGAGAAGAAGCTTGGGTGATAGCCCCAGAGTGCAGTTTGGCAGGGATGGGATGAAGGATGTTTTATCCTGAGTTGGGGCCCACCAGTCCCCTGCTGGGTACAGGCAGTCCTGTGCCACAGAGCAAGGTGAGCTCTTGTCTCATTTCGTTTGCAGCACTGGGGATGGAACCCAGGGCCTTTGCACTGAGCTACATCTCCAGCCCTTTTTATTTATTCTGAGACAGGGTCTTAGTAAGTGACTAAATTGCCCACATCAGGCTTGAACTTTAATCCTTCTGCCTCAGCCTCCCAGAGGGCTGGAATCACAGACTTGCACCACAGTGCCTGGCTCCTGAGTTGACATTTTGGTCAACAGCAGGCTGTAAATACAGTGGTGTTCCCATCAGATTATAACAGAGCTGAAAAACTCCTACTGCCCAGCGACACTGCATCCATCATAACCTCATAGACAAGGTGAGGCTGGTGTGAGCAGACCGAGCTGTGGGTCGTGTAGCACACACGCCCGTGTGCAGCACATGGTGCTCACTGATGATAATAAGTGACGAGGCTGGTGCGTCGAGTGTTCACTGTAGCTTTAGAGCTATTTTAGTTTACGGCCCCTGCTTACACTGAAGGAGACACCGACTGTGAAACAGTGAGCCCCGTCTCACCGGCCACACGCTGCGCCCCCCACTTAGCATCTCCTGACCGCACCGGAGAGCACGTGGGTGACGAGCTGAGGACGCGCACTTGGGGCTGTTCATGCGATGGGGAAGTTGCGTAACAACAGTCCTCAGGACGTGTCCTCAGCGTGGAAGGACATGTGGCTGCGTTTTAAACACACCCGCACATTTGTCACTAAGGGGGGGTTGTGTGGGTGACGTTTAGCTCAACAATGGTAGCAGCAGAGACGTCTGGACACAATCTGGCTGCCCCTCCCCTGAGGGCGTTGAAAGCAGATGACTGTCTTGTCCATGTACGGGGAGACCACACAGCACCACCCAGGGACGGAGGAGGGTTTCCATGCCAGCGTGTGACTTCTGACGACAACATTCACGGCTGGGGGTGAAGCTTGTGGTGAGCACTTGCCCACCCTGGGTGAGGCCAGGGCTCCATCCCCAGCACCACAAAACAGGAGAAAGGAGGAGGAGGAGGAAAAGAATACAATGTACATTCTCAAGATACAAAATAGAGGTCCTCTGTCCACTTTTTAGAGTAAGAAAATCCAAATTAAAAAATGTTCTGATCTCATTTACTTGTAACACCTTCAAGTTGCTCTTGGCGGTGGAGAAAAGAAATGGGAACTTAGGGGCGGAAGATCAACCAAAGGAGAGAAACTTGGCCTCGGTCAGGAGGGCAAGTGCTAAGCCACAGGAGACCATTACTGTGCCCTCAGCACCCAAGTTCCAACTTGAAAAACATGTGTCTGAAAACGGGACCTGGCAACACTCACTTTTCAGGGTTGTGTGGAGGTGGGTGAAATAGTGCATGAAAGTGAGTCGCAGGATGCCTGACATAGGTTAAATTGCCAATGCTGTGATTATGATAAAAGTAGGTTAAGCCAGGTGTGGTACAGCACGTCTGTAATCCCAGCACTGGGGAGGCTGAGGCAGGAGGATTGCCATGAGCTTGAGGCCAGCCTGGGCTACACAGTGAGTTCAAGGCCAGCCTGGACAACATAGCAAGACCTTCTCTCAAAAAGACAATAACAAAAACAAAAAAGTAGATTACCATGGCTGGACTGTATGGTATGTGAAGTATATCTCAGTACAGCAATTTTAAAATGAGGGTTAAGCTAGTGTACTGGTTTGAAATATAGAGAAATGTGCCTTTCTGGTGTTTAACTTTAATTAAATTAAATGACTTATTTTATGTAGGTTTATTTTATTGCTATTAACTTCACTGTTATCTGCACCTATCACAAAATGTTTTTTAAATAAATACTTCTAAAAGGAAAAAATTGGAAAACCTTCCGTGGGGCTGGACCAGGTGGCCCCTGTGGTCGGTCTATGCCGGGTCTCTCCGGAGCTCCGTGCCGATTTGCACAGGGCTGTAGGACCCGTCAGGCCAGTTCTCCACATCCCCCTCTGCCTCTCTCACCACCTTCCTGTGTGATGTGGGCAGTTCTCATCGCGGGAGACGAATCTCACTGGGGCTGTGACGTGCACTTCCCTGACGGCTACTGGAGCCGAGCATTTGTCAGCTATTTGTCGGCCATTTGAAGTTCTCCTTCAGAGGGGCATCCATTTCTATCCTTGGCCCAGTTTCAAACTTACTTTCAAGTTTTCATTTATTATTTTGAGGCAAGGTCTCGTTATGTAGCCCAGGCTGGCCTCGAACTCACAGAGATCCTCCTGCCTCAACCTTTGCCCATTTATTAATTGGAATCTTTGGTTTTGGTTTTGACTTTTAAAAACTTCTGTGCATATCCCGGATGTTAATTCTCTGCCAGAATAACAGTCAGCGCGCGTGGAAACGTCACACCGACCCCCTTAAACTGGTACAGTTGTTACATGTTAGTCAAAAGTTTTCAAACATTTAAGGAGATGGAAATGTTAACCCTTCTGAATAGTGGTCTGGGCTATTGAATTGCAGTAAAAATAACTTTATCTCTTCAAGCAAAAAAGAGAGACATTAGCTACCCTGACCCGATCGTGACTCACGGTGCACATGTGTGAAGTTATCACACTGTACCCTATAAATTTGTGTAATCACAATAACTACTAAAGAAAATACTTTAAAAAGATATCTTTGCTCCCTAAATGGCAATGTCACCGCCAGGCGGTGCGCAGGGCCACGGGGTGCGGCTCAGGCTCCAGGCGGGCCCTGGGTTTCGGGGACCCCAGGAGTGCTCACGAGCTGTGGCGAATTCCCGCCGCCCCAGGAGGCCGGCGTCCGCCCTGCCGTGTGTCCCGGCGATTCCAGCTCGCGGTTTACCGCGCACCCCGGACCTCGCGCGGCCCGCGACCCCACCGCCCGCCCTGCTGTGACCCGCCCGGGCCTGGACCAACGGGCCGCGGCAAGAGCGGCGGCTCCGCCCCACGCGATTCCCTGTGGCGGGCACGCAGCCTGGCGCAGCGCCGCGGACGAGGTAGGGAGGCTGTCAGAGACCGAAGCACCGGCCCGGTGGGCACGGCGCCCCCGGCAGACGGCACGACGAGGCTGCTGCCCGTGTCACACACGTCCGCCTTCCTTGCACGCTCGGTCACGCCCCTCCGCACCCCGCGAACGCCCTGCCGGCGGCGCTGGCGGTCTCCACCCTCGGCCCGGGCAGCAGCGCTGCTGTGCGCTCGGCTGACCCCTCTCTCGGTTCCTTGAGTCTGAGCCAGGGAGTGCAGCTTCCGGACAGACGGTGACCGGCCCGCGCTTGACCTTCTCCTGAAGTGTTTGTGAGTGCAGGCCTCACTGAGCAGCGAACACGTCCATGGGGGAGATCCGTGCAAGTGCGCGCGGCTCCCGACCCTGTCTCCTCCCCGCTTCCCTCCCGGCTCCCGCGGCCTTTCGAGGAACCAAGGCCGGCTCACTGACCCTTTGTATACTTTTAGTCTCAATTCCATTAGCCTCTGCTCTTATCTTTGTAATTTCCCTCTG
>NW_004955567.1:1211399-1212225 GCF_000276665.1 Chinchilla lanigera
GCAAGCACAATGGGATGAACTCGATCAAAGCCAGGGGAGTATTTTTATGGAGATTAATGGAAATGGTTTTTTTACTGTAATAAACTTAAAACTTGACTATACTTTTCAAGCACAGGTGAGCATGCAGACCCTTTGAGGTGGTCAGTGGCCAGCACAGGACTTGTCATCTACAGCTGAGCCTTCTGAGTCCCAGGACGCCCTTCCCCAGACTTTGGAAGAGGCTGCTCCTCCCTGAGCCCGCAGGTATGAGGAGACAGCAGGAGGGGGGTGCAGAGGTTGTAGTGGGAGGTGAGGGCAGAGGGGAGGTACACGTGGGCTCAGGGTGCTGTGGCTCCGCTGTCCCCACCTGAGCCCAACCTCCCTCCTCCCAGGTCCTCCTGACCTCTTACCCCAGCACCTGGCTCTGTGGACCACCCCCCTCCCCCGTGTGAGCCTCCAGGCAAGGTGAGGGCCGCTCTGCAGGTGACCTGCCTGCCTTTCCCCGCGGGCACCTCCGTTCACACCCAGCCGCTGTGCTCCAGCTCTCTGTGCTTGCTCCCTCCATCTCTGCAGGATGCCCCGCAGACACCGCTGCAGGACTGAGCTGGACCCACAGGTGGCGGACAGATGTGCTGCGTCCTCACCTATGCCTGGGAGGTGGAGGGGGTCACTCGGGGCTGACCACGCATGCTGGGAGCTGTGGAAAGAGCCGTGGCCTCAATAGGTGGCTTTGTGGGCCCCAGGGCCCAGCAGGAAGTCACCCTGGAATGCGCTGTTGCTTCTGGGTGCTGCAGTGAGCTGGTGTCCTAGGGGCTGCCCTGCCCCAGACAGATGGAACAGGTCAAAG
>NW_004955567.1:1217920-1226857 GCF_000276665.1 Chinchilla lanigera
CATGCAACCACAGCCATCGGATTCTTGACAGAGCTGCCCAAAACTACGCATTGGAGAAAAGGCAGTCTCCTCATCTAATGCAGCTGGAAAACTGATGTCCGTGCGTATAAGACAGAAAGTAGATCTGCGTCACTCACCTTGTACACAATCAGCCATATAATTAAAGACCCAGGTTTAAGATCTGAAACACTGATAGGGCTGCAAGGAGACAGGGGGGGAAACATTTGAAGTCCTAGGCACAGGCAAAGACTCCCTGAATGAGACATCGACGGCATAGGATACAATAGCAAGAACTGACAAAGGGAATTGCATTCGATGAAAAGCTGCTGCACGACAATGGAAAGAAAAATGAGTGAAGAGACAGCCTACACAGAGGGAGAAGAGATCTGCCCACTACTCCTTGGGCAGAGGATTAATATCCAGGTAGTAAAAAAATTTAAAAACAGCAAAAATAATGAAACTCAATCAATAAATTGTAAAGAAACTATTTGCACTTCTTCTCAAAAGGATGAGTATAGAAGTACAAATAGTCAATAAATGTATGAAAAAATGTCCAACATCTAAGCTATCATGGAAATGAAAATCAAAACTACATTGAGTTGGCTGGAGAAAGAAGATGTAATGTATATAACAAAAGGTATTCAGCCCTAGGAGAATGAAATCGGGTCAACCGCAGGAAAATTGATGGACAGGAGACGGTTATGTTAGGTGACATCAGCCAGAGTCATAAAACCAAACAGGGACATATTTCCCCTTGTATGAGGAATATAGAAAAATGTTGAAAAAGGGAGGTTAGAAGAAAGAAGAAAGGGGTCTGTCAGAGAAGAGGCCGGGGATTGGGGGAGTGGGGGGAGAAGGGCGGAAGAGCTGGGGGTGTGATTAAAGTGTGCTGTGTGCGTGCAGAAGTCTGCAGAAATGAAACCCACCATTTAGTGGGTTTTAATTAGTGCATATGAATGACACCAGTCTGTGTAATTAATATGTACTAATACAAAACAATGTTAATGCATAACGCAAAGCATCCGAAAGTAGAGGACTCCCCGGAGAGTAGGTGTGAAGTCAGCGTGGGATACACTCATCCTGAGGCGGTGGTGTGTAAGTCACTGCTATCCCCAGCAGGAGGGTGGAAGACAAGCACTAACACTGATAGTTACAGAGTGGCTGGGAGGGTCCTGGGGACAGATGGGGCCGTGCTTCCAGGGCCCCACTGTGCCAGCCACATGTGATCCACCCACAGGTGTTCTCAGAGTCAGTTACCGGCCCACACCCTGTACCCGCCCTCCCATCGCAGAGACACTTTCTGTTTGGGGACAGACTCACCCGTCAGTGCTCAGATCCTCTGGACCAAGAAGAAACCCGTAGAGACAGATTCATGACGGACAGAGCAGTCCTCACAGAGCCTGCTCCCAGCCCCTCCTCCCCGGGTGGCCTGCGAGCCTCTGCAGCAGACCCCGCGCAGTGAAGGCCAACTCAGCACCCACACCCACCACCCAGAGGCAGGGCTCCGCTGGGCAGAGCCAGCCCCAGGCCAGCGTGCACTCCCGGGGCTCCATGGCCCATGTTCCCAGTGGGACTCACCAGGACATAGCAGGCTGAGGACTGCACCCCAGCAGCCGCACAGATGTGGGAAGGGCCAGCTGCTCCGGTTCACAGGGTGACCACAAGAGAGACGCTGACGTGAGGGGCTCTTCCTGCCTCGCAGGGAGCAGGCCTTCCTGGAAGTCACGCAGGTGATGGCCACATCTTCACAGCAGTCACCATGGCTGGTCACGGGCGCATCTCAGATGGAACCCTTCCTATGCAGAGTGATCGTGTGTGTGTGTGTGTGTGTGTGTGTGTGTGTGTGTGTGTGTGCATTAAAAGGTTTTGATGCATTTTGTTGTTTTTTTCAAATTTTAGCTTCAACTCTTTCTCAGGTGTAACCTATAACATCAGATAGACATTATTGGCTAGTGTGATTCCTCACAGTACTCTCCTCTGTGTCTTCTGTACCAGGCTGCAGTTTTATTTCTGCTTTTTCCTTCTTTTCTTTTTTGTTCATCCTGAGGTCATCTACAGAGCCAGGTTTTCCCTCACACCTTCACCCTTCACTTTTCAAATAAACTTTTTAAAAAGAATATAATATATTTGTTGGGGGAAAGGAAGCTTCTGCCCAAGAGAGAGACAGAAGGGTCCTACATGGGCTGCTGAACACCTGCCTTTTCCAGGGAATTTATAGAGCAATTCCTTTTCCAGAGATTTTATGGCAGTTCTAAGGTAGGGAGAGTGGGAAACTGTGAGGTGGGCATGAGGTTGGAGAAAACCATGGTCAACCAATAAGATTACGAGTATAATTGCTTAGGTAAAATTTATTAAATTGGATGAAATGGGGAAGCGAGTCACATAGCAAGTGGGCATGAATACAGAGTAGGAGCTTTTCCTGTAGAGGGTTGGTTCAATGGCTCTTCCTGGCTTTCTCAAGGTGGTGGATGCTTATTTAGAATATCAGTTCCTGATGTTCAGCCTGAGGAAGTATGTGGTGTATTTGTTTTATCTTTTGTCTTGAGGTGTGGTCCACAGTGGAGATAACCGAATCCCCTACAGTTGCAAGACACCTCATCTTCTGGACTGGCTCCTTCGAGGACCTAGCCCCATCTGACTGCCTATAAGATTTCTATCTATCTTAGCTGCCTGTAACATTCCCCCCCCTGAAGAAGTACACCAAACTGCCAAGAGGGAATGATGGGCGATGTGCAATCTGGCTTCTTCAGGCTGAAGGGGGTTGTAGTTGTTGATTGGCAATCAGAGATACTGTACAGAGGGTCTGTCTAAAGACCTTGATGGGCCAGGGATATAGTTCAGTGGCGTAAGCACCTTCCTGGTAAGCGCAAGGTCGTGAGGTCAATTCCCTGTACAAAAAAAAAAAAAAAAAAAAAAAGATGCCAGTATAAAGGCCCTTGATAGACACCAGGCATTTTCATCTTGGGTAAGTGTATGGCTTTCAGTCTGGAGGAGACCAAGTCAAAGAACCAAGCAAGTATGTGCCAAATAATAGCATCAACAGGATAATTTTGAGAACATTCAACAGAGTTCTGCCAAAAGGAGCCAGTAATGGCTTCCCATAAGGAAGTTAAGGAGAAGGTCCAGGGAATTTCAGAGTTTGACATGTCATTGATTTGTTACCTTATATCTTGAACAGCTATTGAGATATTAGCAGAAGGATCAGGAATGTGCACACAGCATTTAGTTTTTACAATTGCCGACATACCTCCTGTGCTGCTGTTAGAATGTCTAATGTCACCTGATTTTGGAGGATGGCTTGTCTCATTATTTATTTATTTTTATTTAGGAGAGAGAGAGAGACCAGCTACAGTGTCATTTAAGGTCCACTGAGTATAGTTGTTTAAGGACCCAATATGTGTCATATAACTCTCTCTCTGGACAAGGTTTGTTGGATCCTGGTAAAATGAATCTGAAAGGAATCTAGAATATTTATTATTGGTTTTATCCATGTGATAACTCTCAGTTTGGCACCCTCTAGGAAGAACAAGTCTTCCAAGAAATTAGAGCATGTATAATCAAAGCACGAGCATGAAAGCTGACAAGTAAATTCAGAAACTGTTTTTAAGGGATAGCAGTGGTAACCCACTGGCTCTTAGACCCCTTTACTGATACAGTCTGACATTTTGTCATAAGTCCCTCTAGCTTTAGTTATGATTATCTATTTGATGACTTATGAGAACCAGATTAAGGCATTATTTTGAAAATAAAAAAACAAAAACTCTGCATTTTTGTATGTGAACAACAATATGTAATGCATTTGTAAAAAGCTGTCTCAGCATCATTTTGATTAGTTGACACCCTCGATATATATATATATATAAATATAAAAAATGTCTGTGTGTGTGCGTGTGTGCGTGCGTGTGTGTGTGTGTGTGTGTGTGTGTGTGTGCGCATATTAGTATTTAGACAGGATAAAATCTCTCCAGGATGAGAGCTAGGATTTAGGCATAACTAAAAGGAATAAGTGAAGAGAGAGTTACCTCAGTGACAGTTTAAACAGGATATTTTTGGTGACTGTTTTTAGTGAGGTGTGACGACTGGAAGGAAGGCCAGAGTTGAGGAAGGACAAAGAGACATGTGCTAATGTCCAGCAATAGGCTGATTTCTTCGTTCTCTACAGTCATGATTACTTAGGGCCCCTCTGTGGAGATGACAGTTGGTCAGAGGGAGGAGGCAGAGTGCCCCAAGGCGCTTTAGTCTTGCTAGACCACCCTGGAAGACAAATCTGAGCTCTGGGGCCTCTGCCTCAGAATGCAGTCTGGCTTGCAGTGGCCCCCTTTGCAGTCAGGGCAAGGCTTGGGGCCTCTTAAGGCAGTCCTTCTTAAGGTGGCCTGGCTTTCCACCAGTAGTAGCAGTTGAGCCTAAACATTGAGCTCTTCTTGGAGCCCCAAGAATCAGACTTAGGGTCTGTTTTTTAAGGCTCCAACAAAGGAGTGGCTTTTTGGTCTCTTTTTCTGTCCTTTGCTTTCTCCCATTCCTGATTATACAATACTAAGGTGGTAATTTTTAACCAAAGAATCAAGTGAACTATCTGAAGCAAAAGCTGTCTTCTGTATCCTTTTTCTAATATATGGGGCTGACTGGGTAATAAATATGTCTTTAAGCAAAATCTTTCCTTCTATTGACTCAGGAACTATGGAGGTATATTTTACCAGTGCCTCCAATAAAAAATATAAAAAGCCAGAGGATTTTTATCTTTTTCCTGATAAATAGCTGACAATTTAAAATAACTAGAGAATCTTTTTTTTGTCCTTCTCAATTAAGTACTTGAAAATGTCTCCTGCTCCAATCTCTTGTCTGGCTGTTAGGCCAGCAGGGATCTTGGGTAGGGACTGCTTGAGCTCCAGTGGGAACTGGTTCCCCAGGCTGTCTATCTTCTGGCTGTTTAAAGTTAACAATACTACATTTGTCCCCAAATGTAATAGCAGTTTGTAATGCTGCTTGTTTCTCATTAGTCATCAGTGTTTGACTTAAGATTAACATTACATCTTTCGAGCCTAGTTTATAGGTCTGAGTAAATCCTCTAACAACATCAGTGTACTTATCAGGATCATCTGAAAATTTTCCTAGTTTTAGCTTGATCTGCTTTAAGTCACTGAGGGAAAGAGACATGAATGTGGGTAGTCTCATATGGACTATAATTTGAGCATAAATAAAAATTATTTCTTAGTGTAAAGAAAGTTTGAACATAGGGTAATTTTGGCCATTGTTCTTCTTTTTTAAGGTATGGTTTTAGTTGTAAAAGAACATTAATTAATGTTTCCCTTTGCATTGCATTTTGGTTCTAGAAGGTGGAGAGGCCACGTTTCTGTGCAGAAAAATATCAAATGGCTGTTTTTCAAGTTGTAAGGGTCAAACATCTTCTGGCACTTAGGAATGCATTCTAAAGGAGTAAGAGACTTCAACTTTGACCACTCCATGTCTGAAATGCAAAAAAAAAAAAAAACAAAAACCCAATTGGGCCTTCCTTTAAACAAAAAAAAACAAAAACCCAATTGGGCCTTCCTTTATTTCTATTTGATTTCTATACACTCAAGGTGTCCCTTGAGTAGATTTCACTCCAGGGCAGGTGGGTGGCATCTGGAGAGAGCAGAAGACAAAATTTGACCAGCCTATCCACCCTCAAACTGGTGTGCAATTTTATCTTCTCAGGGAGCTTGTGAATTTACTGCTGTGGGACACCTATAAGTACAAGTTACAACTGGTCTTAATTGTGACCGGAATGTTTAAAGAAGGAAGCAGAACTTTGTAATAAACTATTGCTGTTTGTTCTTTGGAAGAGGGTATATATAAAAAGGTGAGCTGAAAGTAGTTACAGCATTTCTGTGGCTGTGCCGTGAAGGAGATCACCTCTGGAGATAGAAAAAAAGCAACAATTGACTTGAGGAACTTTGCCCTGAGCCCTAGGGCAAAGAAGTCTCCAACACACTTGTGTTATCTACCTAACCACCTAGGCAAGCTTTCCTAGCAGGGGAAATGGCAATGTTTTACTTAAATTTTTTAAGCTCACAGGTTGAAGTTATATTTATCATCTCACAATCATATTTTACACGTTGGTAAAGGCATATTAGTCTTCTATGCACACAGGAAAGTAATGCTGATTAAAAGTTTCTACTGTCAGTTAGCATATGTAAGGCACAAATGTAAATCATTCCTTTGCTAGCTGCAGTGGAATGCAAACAGTAGTTGCAAGCTGCCTCAGCCTAATTCCTGAAGGGAGGGGTAGTCTCAGTGTTCTACATCAAGTGAAATTTTAGGGAGTGTCTGTAATTTACCAGCACAGAGAGATAAATATGATAGATAACTGAAGAATTTTTTGCAGTCAGGAGCCTGTGTCCGTTGAGGAACCTTTGAGTATCCAACGGAGAGTAGCCCTGACCATGACCACTCAGATGTTCTCCATTTCTATTGGCCCACACAACCAGAGATCAGTCTCCAGAAAGGAATCCAGCTGTCTGTCTGGTCCACATCCCATCAACCATTGGCTTCAATGAGGATTCACCAAAGAGATGCTGGGGAAATCTGTCCTCTGCTTTCAGAGTGGCAGTGGCTCTAGGAGTGTTCACTTAACTAGCTGGCAGAGTAACCACTGTTGGTCAAAGTTCTAGAAGGGATAGGTAAAGCCCAGAGAAAGATCATTACCCAGCACTTTGTAAGTTACAGTAAAGGTTTTAAGGTCCACAGCTTGCTTGTATTGTTCTTATGCTATTTTGTAAATGGATGTCTGTTTGTTAATATGTTTTCCTTCTTTTATTTTCAAAATAAATTAAAAAAATTAAAGTCCACAACTTACTATCAAAGTATTTTTTCTATACACATAAATGATAACTAGACCTAGGAGAAGAGGAAATGCTGGAGATCCTCCCTTGGACTAAATGTGTTTTGGTGCTGTAAGTGTGGTGCTTTGGAAATAGCTCCTTCTGGTTTTACCCAGAAGTCAGTTCTTCCCCCTGTGTCTCACGTTTAGCCTCCTGAGGGAGACCTGCCCAGAACACTAAGCTGGGACATGCCTTTTATGTGTGTTCTCCTGGACAGGCAAAATTCTGATGTCTCGCTGACCCAGAGATGGGGTATGTCCCTCCTGTAAGATGACTTCCCTGTCTTCGGCACTAGCAAATGCTCGCTTTGTATGAGCTTAACTCAGTTGTTGAATGGGAGGAAAAGGTTGGAATAGTCTAGAGTTGTTTTCTTTCTAATTTTACATGCCTCTAAAAAGGAAAATGCAAAGTGGCAGGAAAAGAATAGGAGGAAGGCCAGAGAAAGGAAACTGAGGCAGAACAGGCTCAACACTTCCTCTAGAAGGTAGAGGAGGGTCAGAGCCAGTCTGTCCCAGTGAATCTGTCCTCCAAGAGGACATTCCTCAAGAACAGACACTGAAGTGGCATCTTTTACCTGGTGGAAGGAGTCCCATGTTTTATTATGTGGGCGTGTTTATTTTCTAAGTCTGAGCTAGATTTTATTTAGAAAGACTCATTTTACAGAAGTTTATATTAAAGTATGCTGGGGGTGTTTTAATGTTACTCTGTCCAGCACTATTGTCTAAGTAAAGTCAAGTAAGGAATACCAGTAAATTTAGTAACTAGCTCAAATGCAACATAGTCAAGGAATAAAAAAGTCCCATTAAAGAAGTATCAATAACCTTATAACCTTCCCATACTTTAGCTTAGATTTATCATCATTTTAACAAAACTATATAGGAGACAAAGCATAAGCAATTCTAAGTAATGGGAAAAGACATAACAAAATTTGAAGCATAATTTTTTTTTACCTAAATGAATCCCAATCCAGAGTCTGGAAACTAAAGCAAATGCCTTCCTCCATCCAGTGATCTCTGTGGAAGACCTCCAAATGATACAGAGTGAAGAAACTCCCACCCTGCGAGATGTCTGGTACGAGTTCGTGTTCTCTAAAACCAAGGAGCGAACTTTAGGAACAGTGGAGGTTAAGAGCAGAATATATTTACTGGGGGAAAGAAACCTCCTGTCTAAGAGAGAGAAAGAAGGGGTCTCAAATGGGTTGCCCTCAAATAAACTTTTAGCACCATTGACATTACTAATATACAGTAATCTTAACATTTATCTTTGTGTAAATCAAAGAAATTTTCTTTGATGATAATTGTAGTAATGAGCCTGCGACGGTTTCATTATTAAAATGACCATGCACTGATTATATAGTATTAGATCAACAGAATTCATCTATTAGCAAAAGAAGAAGCATAGAAATTTTGGGTCTTACAACTTGAGCTGAACTTTGTTTCTTGACACAAGAATCCAAATATATGAACACCAAATATAGAACAATGGATAACATGTGATATACACACAACTGAATTCTATCCAGAGATAAAGAAAGATGAGTTTGAGTTATTTGTGGGAAAATGGATGGATATTGAGTCCATGGTGTTAAGTGAAATAAGTTAGATGCAGAGCATTAAGCATTGCAGTTTCTCCTATTACGGAAACCCAGTCCTTAGTAGAGAGTAAAGAAGGCAGAGACTTTGGCAGAGGGGAAGGCGGCAGAGAGGTATTTAGGGAGGAGGAGAACAGAGGATTAAAAGGGCCAACATGTTATATGTGCTCTGATCCCCCAAATGGGTGTAAGAGTAGCTTGCATGCACACCCCAGTAAAAAGAAGAATCTCAGCTATAAAGGAGAAAAGGAAACCACACCGCTGCAATAACCCACTACTCAGATCGTGTATATTCTGTCTCTGTTCCCTGTTTCCCCACAGAAATGCTTTTTCACCCTTTTTGTGCATGTTATTTACACAACAGAGTGCGTTTCGTTCTGTCAGATTCGCACATCGTGCTGGAGACCGGTCGTCTCTCCCCAGCTCAGCCGTCCACTTCCCGCCCTGATGCCTTCTTCTTCTCCAGCATCTCCCTTCTGCTTTCAC
>NW_004955567.1:1228219-1229611 GCF_000276665.1 Chinchilla lanigera
CTTCATAGTGATATTTATGTAGCCCTAATGGTCTTGTGTTTTCACTCCTTAGGAGGCATGATCGCACTAGGGGAGCTTTGCTTAGATTTGTCACCAAGTGTGAGCAGGTGGGGCCACCATATCTTCAGTTTCCTCTCCTACTTCTCCTTCATCCTCGGATTTGAAATGCACACATGTAATATCACGTATGTGTGGACCATACCTCATTGTGGCTGTGTTCATTGCTTCCGATACTTTTTCTCTCTGTCCCTCACTTTGCAGTTCATATTGCTGTAGCTTCAAGTTTACAGCACATTTTCAGCAGTGTACAATCTGTTTTTAATTGGATGCTCTGAACTGTATTCTTTTTACATTTGTGATCTGCTTTCATGGACTTTCTAATTTGCTTCTTTCATATCTTTTCAACTTGTTTCCAAACATTACATAATATTTTCTTTAGTACATGAACATTTCACAATATATATGATAATGTTTCTGTGTGTCAATTTCATTAACCTTCACAATTTCATCTTTTATTAACGAAGTCATTGTACATACAATTGACAACGGGATGTTTTGATATTTGCTTGTTTTCTGAATGATTACATGAAGCTGATTAACAGATAACTCACACACAGCATTGTTTTTGTGATGAAAACTCATAACCTGTACTCTTTCAGCAATTTTGGAAACTACAACATTCTCTGATTAATGATAATCACCTTGCAGAGTAATACATCTCTGAAACACAGTCTAGTCCAACTAGAACCTGGAACTCCTTGGACAATACCTCTCTGTGTTGGTTTGGGGCTTATTTTGCAAGGGGAACAATGTAATACAGGACACATACTTTATATGATTATTTATAATAGTCACCCAAAGAACAGTATACAAAAGAGTGCAGGGAATCTGTCCACACACTAAGACCAAGGAATCCAGCTGAGGGCCTGGATCCCACAACAATGTCCTACATGAGCTGAGCTGAATACCCAGAGCTCATAACAATGCCTCCCATGAATCCAACTGGAGGCTCAGAGCCCATGACAATGTCTTATGCAGAGCTGTTTCATGGATCTGCTGGGAAGGCCCAGAGGTCAGTGGTGGAATCTACAAAGTCTGTGCCCTCAGGATGAAGGACCTGTGCTAGCAGGCTGAGGGATCTGCACTGGAGTCAGGAAGTGATGCTCAGAAGAACCAGAGCTTCCCCAAAAGGTACCAAGCCATCCTCGGCAACTGTGAGGTCCTGAGCTCCTCCAGTATCAGGATGGCTGAGTTCCCATCAGGGAAGCCAACGCAGCAAGCTTTTCCTGGAGGCCAGCAGTACACCGTCTTCCCCTCCAGAACCAGGAAGCGACGCTCAAAGTGAGGTCCAGAGCTCTCCTAAAGTGAACCAAAGCCATTCTCAGTGCCAGC
>NW_004955567.1:1230306-1282990 GCF_000276665.1 Chinchilla lanigera
AAGGAAAATTGGAAAAACATAACGACATTTACATCAATCTTTTTGGGGGCTTCTCTGCTAGGATTTTCCCCTGGAAAGAGGATCCTCTTACTCAGGAGCATGGGAAAATGCAGGCACAGGATGTACAGGATTCCTGTGTGTCACATGGCAGGATGGCGGCCGAGGCCACCGGTCCTGGTCTTCTTTATTCCCTGGTGAGTCAGAGATACCACTGCTTCGTGTCTGCGTCCATCCCTGATGCTGCTGTAACAACTCCCCGAGACGGAATGCGTATAATGAACAGGAAGGTATTTCTCACAGTTGTGTGGGCTGAGATGCCCAGGAGCAAGGATGGCATCTGCTGTCTGCATCCAAGATGGCAGCTCATACCGCAGAAGGTAGAAGGGCAAGTAGGACCCCTTCAGCTCACACCCTGATTAATCTGATCTGTGAGGCCAGAGTTTTCGTAGTTAATCATTTCCCTGGAGGACCCACCTCTTAATACTACCACACTGGAGACCAAGTTACAGCACGAGCTTAGGAGGGACAGCTAAAGCTGTGGCAACATCTGTGCATTTCTGTGTCTAGGTCTATCTGGGTCTAGAAAAAGAGCACTGAATTGAGGAGAGCACCAGAATGGCAGTGCCAGCTCCAGGTTGTCCATCTTATCCATTTTAAAGAGGATAACCCAGTGTGATGCTAGGCCAACACCTGACCAAGGGACCTATCCCTACATCCTAGCCTCCCAGAACATCATGTGTCTCTATTTCTTATTCTCATTGATTTCACAGGTACCTAGGTACTGTGATTGGAGAAATGGTCATGAGATGTTCTGTCTAAAAACTTGAGACATGTCTGGCACAGTGGCACATGCTGATAATCTCAGCACTTTGGAGGATGAGGCAGGACTGCCATGAGTTTGAGGCCAGCCTGAACTACATAATGAGACCTGCCTCAAAAAACCAAAAACCAAACCAAACCAAACCAACAAAAACCAAATCAAATCAAATCAAACCAAACCAAGCCAAACTAAACCAAACCAAACCCTGAGACATTGTGAAAAAGTATGTGACTGTATTCATTTCTTGGTTGCTGCTATAACAAATGACCACAAACAATAGTGAAATCAAAGCAAATGTGTTATCTTACAACTTGAGAGGTCCTGTGTCCAAACCAGCCTCTTTGGGTAAAGTCAAAGGAGTGGAGAGACATCCTTCCACTTTATCTCCGCCCAGAGCTGGAAGTGTGATGTGCAGCTGATCAGGGCATACTGGCCTAGCATCCCAGGGATGTTGAAAATGCCCCCTTTTGATTTGAGAAAAGTGACTTTGTGTCATTTTGTGTCCCATTCACACTATTGTCTGGCTGTGAGTGACGCAGTGTGACGCTCACCCACACCCGCGCTCTCCAGCCGCGCTTATGTAACCGGCTGTGCTGAAGAGAAGCCCACAGGGAGCACCCTCGGGCTGTTCCCCGCCTGGGGGCAGACGTCAGGGTCTCACGCTAAGCGGAGGGGGAGGGGGTTTTAAACAATCTTGTAACTGGTGGCAAGTTCTCCTTCAGTGTGATGAATTTTATTTTTACTACGAGTGATTTATGAAAGGCTTCTGTGCACCTATTGATAGGATACTTTTGCGAGTAGTGTGAATGTGTCTCATTATGTCTACGTACTTTTAAATTTTAAGCTACTCTTGCCTATCAAACGAAAACAAATTTTAAAAACCTCATGTGTATTATCATGAGGTATTTTCTTTTACGTATATCACTGAAAATTGTTCTTTTTTTTGAGGGGTGACTTTGGATTGAACACAGAGAGCACTTATTTCTGTCCCCAGCCCTTCTTGATTTATTTCCTGACAGGGTCTTGCTGAGTTGTCCGGGCTGGGCTCAAGCTTTGGGCCTTCCTGCCTCTACCTCCCAAGTAGCTGAGGTGACAGGCGACGGCCACCACGTCTGACCGAAGTGCTATTTTCAGGGACTCAAATCTAGGTGGATGTGGGAGTTCTGCACGTGACTTTCCCATTTTGCAGTTTCCTTGTCAACTCTTGGTATAATAATTTTCCTGGTCTGATAAATATGTTGGGCTTTTCTTTTTTTCTGTTTGCAAGAAATGCCTGTGGAAGTTTGTGATTTGTATTTCTTGAAAGTGAAAGATATTAGCAACAAAGATTACTGAACTACAATTTGCACAGGGAAGTGTTTTAATTACAAGGTCAAAGTGTTCAACACACATGAGATAATTCATATTTTCTGTTTATCTTTATCTCCACTGAGTAATTTGTGTGTGGGGGATTTCATCCATGTCATCTACATCTTGTGAGATGTTGGCAGAAAGTTATTGATAATATCCTGTAGTTATGTCTATAAAACACATGTGGGATCTGTCTTGATGTCTGCTATTTCTGATGTTGAAATGTGTGGACTTTTAAAAAATCCTCATTAGTAGTTAATATTATTAATTTTTCTTTTACCTTATTTAGAGTTATTTCACATATTTTTTCTAGGTTTTTCCTTTTTTTTTTTTTTTTTTTTTTTTTTTTTTTTTTTTTTTTTTTTTTTGTCTCTTTGAGACAGGGTCTCGCTATGCAGTTAAGGCTGGCCTTGAGCTCACTTTTTAGCCCAAAATGGCCTCAAACTTGTGATGATCCTCCTGCCTCAGCCTCCCAAATGCTGGGATTACAGGCATGTGCCACCATGCCCAGCTCTAAATTTTTTCATGTCACATCTTGCTTCAATGATTTTTACAGTGTTCTCTAATATATTCATCCATGGTTCTTAACTACCTCATTTCCTAGTTGTGTTGGACCATGTTATCATCAACATCATCATTCATTTCAAAACATTCTCTCCCTTGGTTTCACTTCTCTTTCCATGCACTGATTATTGAAGAGTCTCTGGTTTTATTTCCAGCACACAGAGGTGTGAGCTCTCTCTGACTAGAGTCAGGTGAGCCTCAGAAGGTCTCAGGATCTCTGGAGGTCTCTGTTAGGTGTCTCTAACAGAGCAGCTTACACACTGGGCTCTGCTGGGAGGGTCCCATCCTGGGAGGAAGGAGGGGCAGCTGTCTCGTGTCTAAGTGTGCCGCTGCCCGGCTGGGCGTAGGTCACATCCTGGGGACCCTCAGGGGCAGAAACCTGCAGGCGAGATAGGGAGAGATGAGGTTTGGGCTTGGTGCAGGCAAAGACTGGGGTCTGAAAGTTGTAGGACGCACCTGAGCGTGCATTGGCCTGTCCTCCCCTGCCTGTCCATCCTTCATGTCCAGGAGCTGTCCTGACAGGCCCGTAGGAGGGAAGACCCCTCTCCTGGGTGCTGAGTACTTCACCTGGGCGTATGTCACTCCCTGGGGGTCCTCAGCAGGTGGGCTCTGCAGCAGGGAGACAGAGATAGAGATGGGGTCTCCTTGGTTCCATGCTGGTCTCCAGCCAGTTTTCCACAGGGCAGCCACAGGTCTCCTTTAGAAATTAGATCACACTCTGTCCCTTCCTCATGGACCTTCAGAGGCTTCTTAAGGCCTCAGATGTCTGGCCGCTTCCTTCCTGCAGTGCTGCCCTTGTGTCCTGACCCTTGGAGCCTGCCTCCTGGGCTGCAGCCGCATGGCCCATCTTCCTGAAGGAGCCCGTCCCTGCCTCAGGACCTTTGCACTTGCCCTGTTCTCTGCCTGAAGTGCTGCTGGTACATTAGAGGTCCCTGTGGCCCTCTCCATGCAGGCTTCTGCTCAGTGGTCACCTTACCAGGGTCCTCCCTGCGATTCTCACTGGCCCTCCTGCCCCTGCACCCGTTCTCTGCTTTATGTTCTTTCCCATCTCTGTGCTCTCTGACACCGGCTTCCAACCTCGAGGTGACTCAGGGAGGGAGGGGACTGTGCTCACTGCTGTATCTGTAGCCCCCATGGAGCCGGGTCAAGAGGGAGCCCCCCACCCTGTGAATGCTGCATGAATGAGGGAGAGGCCTCGGGGGTGTGGGGTGGCTCATTCACTCAGGATGCTTCTGAGACCTGAGCAGGGAACAGCCAGACAGAGGCTGAGTGAGGGCCAGGAAGGGGACAGAGGGAGGGGACCTGAGGTCACAGGAAACCAGCAGAGGGTGGGGTCACAGCAGGCAGAGGCCCAGGGTTCCAGAAGGGAGGCGCAGCTGTGAGGTCCCTGGGAGCTGAGTGGTGGAGGACGGAGCAGCACCTTGAACTAAATTGGGGGACAGGAAGTCCCTGTGCCCTGGATGGGGGGGTCTCACCCTAGTGTCGAGCTCCACCCCGTCCTCAGGCTCTGTGTCCTTCACAGCGGCATCTGCAGGGACAGAAGAGGGGTCACCTCGTGGCCAGTGTCCCGGGGTCTCTCAGCCCTGCAGGCCCTGCCCTGTCCAGCTGGGGACACAGAGCCAGGCAGCTGTGAGATGTCCCCAGGCTCAAGATATCAGGGTTCAGTCTGCCTCAGGCCTGAGCCCCAGCCTCCGCCTGCCCCTGTGATGCTGAGAGGCGGTGTGTTTGCCACACCACACTTCTTTTCCTCTCGCAGAGGTTTTCTTCCTGGGTGGCAGTGGCTGGGCTGGAGCTGGGAGACAAGGAGGTGTCAGGTGAAGGGCGGTAGGGGGGGAATCCAGGACCTAGGGCAGGAATGACCTCTCCTGCAGGCCTCTGTCTCAGCACATTTCCCCTGTGGCTCCTGCAGGATGTGGGACTTTGGCCTCTCTCTGGGCTGGGAGATGGACAGAGTCTCAGCCAGGAGGTCAGAACCACCCGCTCCGCAGGCCGTGCAGGGCAGGAGGAAGCCTCGGGCCACAGGGACCAGGAAGCCGGTGCAGCCTGAGGTGGAGAAGCTCAGACCACACTGGAGATTCCTACAGGGACAGGGCTATGTGTTCTGCTCTGGATTCTCTGCTCTGGGTTCTGCACTGAAGATGCTATGCAGACTTGTCCCTTCTGACAGGTTTCCCTGTGGACCACGGCACTTACAGCGTTCTGAGGCCCAAGTCCCACTGTTCTTACTCACGTGCCCACCAGCCTCTTCTCCGACACCAGTATCGAAAGAAAAGGAAGAGGAAGAGGAGAAGCAGCAGCAGCAGGGTGACAGCCACGGAGACCCAGAGCACGACCTTCAAGTACCCTTGCAGGCCTATGCCTGGAGGGTCGCCTTCAAGAGAAACATTGCCACCTCACTGAGCACCTGGTGTGCCCAGCCTACGTAGGGTCTTCGCATCCCCCACCTCACACCCTCACAGTCCTGCACACGGGATTGCCACCCCCTCATGCAGGTCACCAAGGAAGAGAAGGAGGCTGAGACGGGGGGGGGGGCTGCCAGCACACAACAAACCCAGAAGGGGATGAACCTGGGGAGCTGGACTTCCAGCCCTGCTCTCCCCAGCAGAGCTGAGCCTGCTGATCTGGAGGGAAGGAGCCTGGACACCCTGCCCTGGGCCTGCACCCACCCCCACTGTCACCGTCACTGCACAGAGGGACAGGACCCCTGCAGTGTGGGGTGCTGGAGGCTTCCCTGGGAGGCCGCCTCTCCAGGGCTCACAGCAAGGTCAGCACCAAGAAGAACTGGAAGGTCAGGGCCAGGCCTCCCCTTTACCCCTGGAGAAACTGAGGCCCACACAGGAGGGGCTGGTCCGAGTCAGCATCTCCAGAGGAGGCTGCACCCGCCCCACAGCCAGCCCCACCCCGGACCCTCCCAGGAGCGCCCTCACTCACCACCCTTGGGTCCAAACTCTGGCCTGAGGGGCTGATGGTCATGGCCTCCTAGGAGGGATGGGGAGGTGAGGGGCTGGGGTCCCTGTTCCCCACTTCAGCTGCTGCTCATCTTCAGGCTCGACCGCAGCTTTGAAACCATCCCATGCAGCTCTGGGTATCTAGCTTCCTTTCCCATTCTGTCCCCAGACACCAGCAGAGCTGAGACTGGAACCAGGACTGGGATGGGCCTGGAGTCTCCAGGCAGCCTGGAGACAGGACACTGGGACAGAGCCTAAGACTCTCCTGCTGTGGAGCTGGGCGCTGAGGGTGGGGTGGGGCCCATCCTGGGGATGAGGACTTGAGGGGGACATGGGGCTGGGCTGCCCCAGGAATGGACCTCTGCCCTCTCCTCTCCCTGTGCTGTGGCCTCCCTGAGACTGGCCTCTGCCCACAGGCATATTCCAGAGAGGAAGGATGGGAGGTGATGTGTCTCCCTTCTGGGTGGTCCTCCCCAGAGCCCTTCATGCCCACCCACCCCAGAGCTGTCCTGGGAGATGGCACAGAGGGATCCTGAGCTCAGCCATGCTGCGGTCACAGGCAGCGCACCTGCGATCACCAGCTCCAGGGGCTCACTGGGCTCTGACCACACCTGCGGTATGCTCCAGACAAAGCCATAGCATCTGAATATCCACTGGTGACCGGGAGTCACAGGGCCCACCCGGAATGGGGCCTGGACCTGTCCCCTGCGGCCTCGTTGTGACTCCACTGTCCAAGACGGCTTGTCTTCTCCTTCCTCAGTCAGAATAAATCTGTCAAATCCCACCCGTGAGCCACACTGGAGGGTCACATTCCCTCCTGCAGGCACCACAGGGCTGGGCAGGGCTGAAAGTCTGGGTTTGTGGTAGATTCCTAGGAGAGAAGGGGGCAGCGTGAGAAATGGACTCACACCTCCTGCACTGTTGCCAGAGCTGGGCTGTGAGAGGGGGACGCTCCTGAGAGCAGAGCCCTTCCTGAGGGCAGAGCCTGGGGCTGGGACCCTGACTGTCCTCTCACCTGTCACCACCAGCTCCAGAGGGTCACTGTGCAGTGATAAGCCAGAAGGGCTCAGATAGTAGCAGTCATATCGTCCTGCATAGTGCTGGGCCATGGATGGGATGGAGAAATTGGCCTTGTTCCCAGACTCCAGGGTCATCTTTGTTTCCCAGGGCACTGGTATTTTCTCTTTTTCCAGATAGTACTGTTGGGCCTCTAGGATCCCCTCACACCAGAGCGTCACAGGCTTCCCCCGTGGTATCACAGTTCCTGGCTCAGCCCAGAGCCTGGGTTTGGGGAGGGTTTCTGCAAGGAAATCACAGCTGGGCATCAGGCCCTTTCTCGTCCTCTCAGATCCCAGCTCTCAGCCCCAAGACCCTCTACACCTCCAAGTGCCTGAACACACCTGCTGTGCTCCATCCCCACTGCCCAGGCGTGGCCCCCTGTCCCCAGGAGGAGGAGGACCCAGGACAGCTGGGAACACACTCACCTGCCTGCACTCGGGTCCTGGGGCCCAGACTCAGTCCTGAAAGAGAGTTCCCTGTGAGAGGTTTGCCCTGGAGCTGGAGCAGCTTCTCTCCTCCCCAGAGCCTCCTGAGCCCTGGTCTCCTGATGGACCAGGGTCTGGCTTTGGGTGGTCACCCTCCCAAATGAGCCTGATCCTCCCCTCATCCCTTCTCACCCAGGCAGAGCAAGGCTGGAAGGGTGGGGGTCATGGTGTCTCCAACCACTGGTCATGGCTCTGCAGATGGCTATGACCTCACTGCCTGGCAGGTCACACAGACACAAGGGGTGTGGCTACTTGGTAGTGGGTTCTGCCCATTTTGGGATTGTCACATCATCAGTCGCACAAGAATTCGAACTTCCCTCCTCACAATCCACAGGGCTGGCCAGGCATGAAATATCGTGTGTTTTTTTCCACCTTCTGAGTCTTCCTGTTTTAGCTTCATGTCCCTAAGTTTCAGGACACAGCAGTGAACAGACGGGGAAATGTTCTGAGGTGGCCCCTTCCAAGGACGGTGGCCAGGGCTGGTCCTCCCCCTCAGACCCTCCCACGGGTCTCCTCCCTCCCTCAGCTCATCCATCTGCACAGCATGGTGCTCCTCATCATGGCAGTTGTTTCCCACCCCTGGAGATACTCCAGGGACAGTGCAAGTTCCTCTTCTGCAGGTGGACGAGAGCAAGACATGCTGAGCCCTGACTGGGCAACTCCCTGGGGCTGCGTCCTGGGGATAGGATCAGAAGGAGACGCCAAGCAAAGCTGCCCATTTCCTGACTGTAGGTTCAGGTTTCCTGTGTTAAACTCTCCCCTCTGTAGACTTCTGTTTTTCAGTACACTGAGTCCAATCCCATCTCCCTGTGAACAAAGTTCTGAGCCATTCTCGCAGCCTCAGAGTCCCTGCTTCCTGGGTAGAATTCTCCTGTATTGGGTGATGGCTGATTTAAATTTCATGCCTGGTCATCATTCTCTGTCCATGCTGCCTGGACCTCAGCATCTCTTTCTGAGCCCTAGCATCCTTAGTGGCAGCCTGCTGTACTTACCTCAGTTCTAGAGCAGGTACGGGGTCAATGGTGCCCGGACATGGGGAGGCTCAGCCATGGTCAGATCAGGGAAGAGATAGGTCCCCGCATGTCACCAGAGCATCACTAATGCCTGGTGAGAGCAGCTTCTTTCATCTGGGAAGTCATTCTAGCTGTTCAAAATAAACTACAAGGCGTGTCCAAAGGGAAAAAGTGAAAAGAGCAATGAGACAAGGAAGAGACTCTGGACTTGTCAGAAGAGGGATTTAAAGCAACAGTGATGGACACACCAACAGCAGCAAGAACAGCTGGGCTGTGCACGTGGATGGATGGGAACCCAAGAGAGAACGTGGATGTGGCCACAGAGATCCAAACACCCTCTAGTGAACACAGCGATGCCTTGCTGTGGGTGATAGTAGACTAGATATGACCAGAAGGAAACCCTCTAAGCCTGGGGATGTATCATAGGAACTCAGAACTGAACAGGAACAAGGACTGAGAAACCATGTCAGAATATTGAAGGATCGAAGAGGAAGGGGTGACACCGATGTCATGGGAGATCCAGTGGGGCAGAAAGGAGAAGGAAGCAGATGATGGTTGGAGACCATGACTGAAAATCTCTCCAAGTTGAGGGTCAATATCAAACCACAGATCCAGGGAGCTCATGGAACAGCACCCTGGGTAAACACAGGAAAACGTCACCAACCTTGTGATCTCAGACTGCAGGACATCAAAGACAGTGATAAAACCTTGAAAGAAGCCAAGAGAATGGGGATACATACCTCAGGTATACCGGGACAAAGATAAGAACTGCACAGGACTGCCCAGAAACTGTGCAATGAGGAAGAGTGTTGTGGGATAGTTCAAGGGATGACCGAAATAAATGACCGACCTAGACTCTCTAATCCTGAGAAATTATCCTGCACAGTGGAAAAAAAGGGAAAACTTTCTCAAACAAGCAAATTTTGAGGGAACTTGTGAGCAGTGCAAACACTGGAAACCATTGTGGATATTAGCTAAGAAACTGAAAGTAGAAATTCTCTTTCACTCAGCTATTTCCTGAATATGACGGTGAGTTCAATGAGACAGATATTCACAAGAGACTGAAAGAGCAGCAACGAAGAAAGCTTTATTGAGCCGGCTGATGGACAGTCTCTAAACAGGAGCCAGAGAAGATGTCTGACCCTATCTGGGTCTCACCTTCTGTTTAAGTACATTTTTAGGTTTCCATAGTAACCATTATCTCATTTTTGGGAATTTTACAAGAATGGCACGTGATGGTCACAAGGTTTACCTTTCCCAGAAGTTGACCACTGCAGTTTAACTTTTAGCCTACTTCCCAATTTGTCCTGTTTGTCCTGTTCCCATTTTATGACTCTGCTCTCCTTTAAGTGGGTTGATAACTAACCAAGGGGAGGGAGTAAAGAGTGAGGTCAACTATAGCTTAAGTGAACTTATGTGACAAACAGAAAGTGGAGTCTCTCTTGCCCTATCACCCCCTCTAGATATCCCCCGTAAAAAGGGAGAGATCAGATTATTGTAGTATACATATACCCATGTTTATAGCTGCACAATTCATAACAGATAAATCTTGGCAGTGGCCTATGTGTCCATCCACAGAAGAATGATAAAGAAAATGTGGTATTTACATGCAATGGAGTGCTGCTCTGCCTTAATGAAAGACAATCTTGAGTCATTTGTAGATAAATGGATGCATATTGAAACCATGATGTTAAGTGAAATAAATCAGCCACACAAGCTTAAATACTGCATGGTTTCTCTTATATGAGAAACTCAAAATATAAAGAAAGAGCAAAATAAAAGATAATAAGAAGTAGGGGGACAAAGCTTTCTCACATGGGAAGGGGATCAACAGAATGAGGGAGGTGTGGGAAGGGGAATGAAAAAGGAATTTAGAAGTGTGATGTCCAGGTGCCAGCTTCTCGGGAGAAATGCACACATTACATACTGGAACCATGCACTGATGAAATGATCTGAAAATGATCAACCTCTTAAAAACAAGAAGACAGAGACATCGATCAGTGAGTCAGGTCTCCATGAAGAAAGGAAGCCACAGGTGGTGCACAGGTGAATTCTACCAGACTTTAAGAATTTGTCTCGTTCTCCTCTGCTCTCTGTTTCAAAGGCTAGAAGTAGAAGGACATTGTCTAACTCATTCTACCAACTGGGTTTATTCCGATACCAAAGGAGACAAAGGCATTACTAGAACAGGAAACCACAGAACAACACTTTTATGGTCGTGGTTGCAGAATCCTGAGCACAATTTATTAGTGTTCCATATAAAGACGCTTCCTTCAATGACAGACCACACGCATGACGGTTGTGTCACTAGACGGTCACCTTGTGGCATCATAGTCACCGTAGTCAGTGTGCATACACTCTGTCGCTGGGGTCTGCCTAGTGATGAAAATAACCCCAGGAGGCTTCCTCAGAACACACCCTGTCATCTGTGATGCGTGACTGTGCTGGACAGTTGAGAGCCACGTTTTATAGAAAGAATTATGCTGCACACAAAGCGAGATTTATCCCATATATGCATATGGGATAACTTTCAAGAAACAATGAACGCATTCCGTCACAGTTGTGTTAGAAAAAGAAAATGACATGAAAATGTCATGTCTATAGATGGAATGATCATTTTTCATATCCCACACTCACCACTGGGGAGACTGACAGGAAATGAGGAAATCAGTGTGGAGATCCCTGAAAAGCTAGGATTAGAGGTCCCATTTGGCCCAGCCATTCTCCCTCTGGGTATCTTCCCAGAAGAATTAAAAACATCATACCATAGTGATATATGTGTATCTGTGTTTATAGCAGCACAATTTGTCATAGTTAAATCTTGGAAACAACCCAAATGCCCATCCACGGAGGAATGGATAAAAAAGATGTGGTCTTTGTATACAATGGAGTACTCCTCAGCTGTAAAGAAGGATAAACTGGAGACTTTTATAGGTAAATGGATGCAACTCGAGACCATACTCATAAGTGAAATACATCAGACCTGCATGTGTAAACATCGTATTGTAAACATTCTCTCCTGAACCTACAGCTTGGGGTTGGGACCCTGAGTGTCCCCTCACCTGTCACCGCCAGCTCCAGGGGCTCACTGTAGTGTTACACTCCAGTAACAGCGATGTTGCCCTGCATGGCACTTTGTCACAGGATGAGAACATGGCTCTGTTCTTGAGTTCCCGTGGTGCTTGTCTTGTCCAGAGGGCCTGGGATGGCGGAGGACCCGACTGTGACGAGAAATCAGGACAGGGGCGTGGCCCCTGCTCTCCACTGTCAGGCTCAGTCTGCTTCCTGCGAGGTTTGCCCGGGTCTCATTCTGTCCCTCCCTACATTTTAATACCGTGTGAGCCTCTGCAGAATGGGGACCAGCTGGCACGGGAGCCAAAGTGGCAAAAGTCCTCTCTGTCTCAGAGCATCCCAGCTGGGAGGTTTTCTAAGTAGTCTCCTTCACAGCATCGAGACTTATGCTATCACACACTCCTGGATACAGGCCTTGATGAACCTCTAAGCTCAGGGAGGACAGGGTGAGGACTCTCACCTGAGGCTGCGAGCTCCACGGGGCACAGCTGTGGCAGCAAGTGGGGGAAGGGTCTGGGAGAGCCATAGCACCTGTAGCTCCTGAGGGCTGAGCTCACAGCTCTCATGGAGAATTCTGCCTGGGACTGCTGAGCTCGGGACTCTGATCTCAAATGTAGTGGGGTGGATTGGCTGCCCCTTCCTGGGACAGTAAGAAGTGTCCATCCAGGTCTGTGACTGACACAGCAGGGTCACACTCTCTCCTGAGGACACCGCGGGTCCCGGCTGCACCGAGAGGGAGGGTGTGCCCGGGAGCTGTCCTGCAGAGAAGGAGGGTGGTGAGGGCGGCCCCAGCTTGCTCTGAGCGGAGGCCGCAGCAGGGCTGTCTCTGAGGACCCTCGGTCTCTGCCTGTCTCTGCTTCCCCTGACTCTGCCCCTCCTGCCCTCCCCCGTCTCTCTCCCTCCCTCCCTGACACCCACCCCCACCCTGGCCATCACCTCCTGGGCTCCCCCAGCAGGGCCTGGGCAGGGTCTGGGTCCCTGACTGAGCCCTGGGCTCCTCACCTGTGATCAGGATGTCCAGGGGGTCACTGGGGGCCGACCACTCGGAGGGGAGGCTGTGTCCACCGTAGCATCTGTAGCGGCCCCCAGGGCACTGGGGAATGTCACCTGCTCCTTCCTTGGACAGAGGGAATCTGTCATAGCTGAGGGAAGAGCAACACTGGAGGGTCAGGTTGTGTCCAGGGTCCAGGACAGGGCCATGCTGGGTCAGGAGGGAGGGCTTCCTGGACAGCCCTGGAGGGAGGAGGAGCTGGGCTGAGGGGCTGGTTTCTGCCATGCCCCACCCCTCATGTTCTGCCTGTGTCTCTCTGACTGTCACATTGAGGTTCCTAGCTCTGTAGATGTCCTGAGCCAACCTCCTCTTAGGGGCCCTCTGAATTATAGCCCCTGTCAATTATTTTGGGACTCAATATGATTGAGTCAAAGAAGGGACATCCTTACCTGAGACCAGGAGCTCCAGGGTGTCCCTGGATTTTGACCACACTTGGGGTTTGCTCCTGTCACTGCTGTAGCACCTGAACAGCCACCTCTGCCTGGGGGTCACAGGGCCCACACGGAACAGGGCCTGGACCTGCCCAGCGAGGCTTTGCTGTGAGTCCAGGGACCAGGAGAGCTTGTCTCCTCCTTCCTCAGTCAGAACGAACCTGTCATATCCCAGCCTTGAGCCACACTGCAGGGTGACGTTCCCGCCTGAGGTCACCTCAGGGCTGGGCAGGGCTGAGAGGCTGGGTTTGCTGTAGACTCCCACGAGAGAAGGGGCAGCGTGTGAAATGGACTCACACCTCCCACACTGTCCCCAGGGCTGGGCTGTGAGAGGAGACACCCCTGAGAGCAGACCCCTTCCTGAGGGCAGAGCTTGGGGTTGGGACCCTGAGTGTCCCCTCACCTGTCACCACCAGCTCCAGGGGATCATTGTAGTGTTACACTCCAGTAACAGCGATGTTGCCCTGCATGGTGCTTTGTCACAGGATGAGAACATGGCTCTGTTCTTGAGCTCCAGTGGTGCTTGTCTTGTCCAGGGCGATCAGCTTCCCTCTTTGTATATCATATTCCTGGGCCCCAGCGTCCCCTCACACTGGAGGGTCACAGGTTCTCCCCATGGTATCACAGATCCTGGCACAGCCTAGAGCTCAGGTTTGGGCAGGGTCCCTGCAGGGAAATCACAGCTGGGTCCCAGGACCTTCCTCCTCCTCTCAGATCCCAGCTCTCAGCCCCAGGACCCTCCAGACCTCCCAGCACTGACCCTCACCTGCTGTGCTGCATCTCCACTGCCCAGCAGCAGCCCCTTGTTCCCAGGAGGAGGAGGACCCAGAATAGCTGGGCACACACTCACCTGCCTGCACTCGGCTCCTGGGGCCCGGACTCAGCCCTGGAAGAGAGTTCCCTGTGAGAGTTTCACCCTGGAGCCTGAGAAGGTCCTCTGCTCCCCAGAACCCTTGAGCTCCTCTTCACCTCATGGGCTAGGGCCTGGCTGTGGGGTTCCAGTCTAGGGGTTCCCATCCCACGTTCAGTTCTCACCAATACAGAGCAGGGCCGTGAGTGCGGCTGTCATGGCGTCTCCTACCTCCAGGTGAGACTGTGGACGGATGAGACCACAGTGCCTGACACACAGAGTTCTGCAGCTGGGGACTGGTGTCTGCCCTTCACAGGGTGGGCAGGCCAGGAGCCCACAGGAAGCGGAGCTGACATCCGCAGACACCCGGGCTGTTTTTTTCCAGGGCAGAGGCTGGCTGGGCTCCAGGTGGAGGTGGAGTTCCCCTTCCTTCCAAGTGTTCCTGACTGATCCTCACCGCATTGATGCCAGGACACAGCAGCCAATAGACCCGGAGCCCTCCCAAGTGGGCCCCTTCCAGGGCATGGTACCCTGAGCTGTTCCTTCTTCTCACAGCTTACTCACAGGTATCTTGAATTTATTAGTGGTAAGTCTCCCACTGGGAGGGCTTCTAACCCAGCATCCCCTAAGGTCAGGCGCAGGACTTGCACATTTCCTGTGTGGGGTCGAGAGTGATGGAGGCCCCTCAGTGTGCTCCCCTTTTGCTCCTGAGGCCGTGGATCCCACCAGTCAAGAGGCAGCATCTAGTGGCCGTTTAATCTCTAACAATATCAGTATTTAACTATATTTGCAAAGTCTGTGGTTACAGCCTCCACCCCTACATCCATTACATCAGAAAACACACCCGAGCTGCAGTGCTGCCCCAGCTCCTTGCCCCATCATTCCTGAGGGGACAGTCCCATGTCTGTCAGCCCATCAGCACCAGGGCTGCGCTGGGAGTTACCCTCCACCCAGCCTTCACACTGGGTATCATGGCCACGTGCTGCCTTCCCCCGAGTTCATGGGTAGCTGGTTGCCCTGACCGGAGAATAGGAGGTGGGATATTCCACCTAAGTCAGTCAGACATTCTGAGTCCTCAGACAGAGGTGCTAGGAGCTCAGTCATCGCATACTCAACACAGGCATCAGACCCAGAGGGGGGGATTTGCTGCCCCCTCCTGGTGGTTGTCTTCCTGGCTGTCTTGCTGGGACAAAGTTCTGGACACCAACAAGTTAAAGGAGGAAAGGGATATTCTGGCTCAGTTTGTAGAGGTTTCAGGGCACAGTCGGCTGGCCCCAAGGCAGGGGGAGTGGGGGAGGAGAAACAGTCCACGGTGTGGCGGGAAAGAAGCAGAGAGCGGGTCGGGGAGGCGGGAGGCTGTGAGCTTCCCGCCCACGCTCACGGTGACCACCTCTTCCCACCAGGCTGCCCTGCCGACATCACACCCAGCTGTGAACCCATCAGCGACGACTCCAGTGTCACACAGCCGCGATCCAGGCCCGCGGTCCAGGCTCCTCCCCGAAGCCGCACTTCTGAGTGCGTGAGGCTTTGGGGTCATCACCCGGACCTGAGGGGGAGGCGCATGTAGACCCTCTTCCCGCGGATGAGGCTTCTATACGCCAACTTGAAAGCTGTGCAGGCCCAGGACGAGTGACAGCGCTCACCTGCTCCAGCCGGGGGGGCTCATAACTCGGCCCAGCGCGGAGTGACACCCAGGGAAACGCGAGCGCCGGGCCGGCGTTGATGGCTCACGGAGCACGGTGAACGCAGTGTGAACACAGACGGTCACTCAGGGTGCTGGTGATTTACGTGCAGTGAGGAAAAGGTGAATACCAGCTCCTTCAGTGGACAGGGATCCTCCTCCACCCAATTTAACCTCACCTTCCCTCAGGTCTAGAGACCTCCGGTAAAAGAGGAGTGCGGTTCTTACTGAAGGAGCAACCAGCCCCTCCCACCAGGCATGAGGAGCGGTGCTTTGCTGGTGCCTGCACTGGATCCCAAGGGTAATCTTCACGCTGGGCCAAGGAGGACTCTAGCACGTTTTGAGGTCTAGGGCATAATGACTTTAGGTGATCCGTGTAAAATGGCACCAAATGGACACATCTGTCTCCTACTAGAAAGCCTCGTAGGACACATGCAGTCCTGGTTCAGGAAGATCTCACAGCAGGAGCCGTGGGCCCGCCCGTGCACCCAGGGCCACCTGTCTTCCTGCACACACGGGGACAGTGGACAGATGGGGCCCCCGCTGTGACCACTGGAGCTGCGCACTGAGATCTCTCTTCCCCGGGGGTACCTGGCAGCACCGCAAAGATCTGCCCAAGGAGAGCACGGTGGGAGAGCCCTCTGCGTGGCACAAGGGTGGCTGTGGCCGGAGCCGGTGCTGCTCTGCCCACGGACGGGAGCCGTCCACCCTGTGACCTTTCCTCCCAGGCCCCGCACGCCCGATAGCACCTGCACGGCCTGGATGCAGTGAACTCCCTGTGTCCTGCACACGAGGACCCTGCTGGAGACACCACTTGGGGTGCACTATCCCTTTGTCCCCTGAGAGACTGTCCTAGGTCACCTCCTGAGAGTTCGGTGATGCCCTTCTCTCTCTGGCTCTAACTTCCTGTCTGTCCTCTTCATCCTCTGCGAGCCTCTCTCTCCCCACCCGGAAACCCTTCCTAACACGTCCCTGTGTGCGCGTCCTCACCGCCTGGACTTCCTGGGAGCACAGGCTGAGGGGCTCCTTTGTTTCCCCTGCTGGGTGGGCTCTGTCTGCTTTTGCCGGAATCCACAAATGTCTGCAGTCACACATTTTCATTGTGAATCTAGTATATTGATACGTTTATTACCTTCTTTCCTCCTGGTTTTTGTTTCTGTTTTCTAGGTACAGAATCAAGGTGCCCTCACGGAATGACTTTTTCAGTTTCTGCAGTCACAGCTCCTTTAGCTGTCTCTGCCATCACTGCATAGCTATGTGTCATCATCATCTCACCTTCAGGCCATTGCCTGGGCCTTGGGAGAGAAGTTTACCAGAAGCCCAATGACTCAGTTCTTTCTGTCCTTGCTAATTCTTGGGGCAAAGATAAATATTTTTCCTTTCTGTCCAGGTTCTTTGTAAATTTCTTTCCAATTCAATTGAGCAGTTATCCTATTACTTGAAATTGTTTACAACTCTGGACTTTCTATAGAATTTTTTTTTCATCTGTTCTGGTGAACACATTTTTCCTTTTTTCTGTAAATGCAATAAAATACACTGGTGGTATAAATTACTCACACAGCCGTGATCCTTGGGGCAAGCCCACCTGGCTCACATTTTTACACACCAGGTAGTGTTATTTGTTCCTGTTTAACCCAGGGGTCCTGTGCTGTCATTTTCCTC
This sequence comes from Chinchilla lanigera, assembly GCF_000276665.1. Lineage (NCBI taxonomy): Eukaryota > Metazoa > Chordata > Mammalia > Rodentia > Chinchillidae > Chinchilla > Chinchilla lanigera. The sequence continues at coordinate 1,247,293 of NW_004955567.1, forward strand.
TAATTAAAAAAGGGGGAGAGTTTCTGGTGGGAACACTGTCTCCCGAACTGCACAGGCTGACACATGTTCCTCTGCATTTCTTTTGTGAATATTGGTTTATTTTCAATGTTCCCAGGTTGTTGTAAACTTTATTAGCTTTTAAGGGCAAGTTTATATCTATACTGTTTTAATTTAAGTTACTATTGGTTGCTATGATCTTTGTTTCTTTTTTGGTACGGAATCGACCTCAGGACCTTGCTCTTGACCGGTAGGGGCTTGTGCAAGTGAGCCACATCCCTGGCCCTGATCATTATTTCTCACTTTGTCAAAATTAGTGCCATTTTCATGAAACCGTAATGTTTTTCTGTTTCAATTTGTTTATTTAAGGCTTGCATTTATGTTAAAGTATAGATGCTTCGTAAGCTTGGTGTGTGCTCTTAATCTTATGATAAATTGATCACTTTGTAATTTCCTTGGGTGATTCTTAGTTAATTTTTAAGCTAATTTGTTATATTTAAATGTGTTGGTTCAGCTCCCTTGGACTACAGATTCAGGTGATGTCTAGAATCCCTCAGGGTCCCACGCAGGACCCCAGGCTGCCCGTGGTCCTTAGCTGAATGTGCATGGGGCTGCTTGTCTCCTTCCTGCGGCCCCCATGTGCCAGTCCCTGCTCTGCAGGGTCTGGCATTTCTCCTGGGCTCATGGACAGCCAGGCAAGAGTACACAATGGGCACAGCTGTGGTGTCCTCTTCCTGGGAGGAAGGGGCTGCAGTTGGCCCTTGTCTGAGCTTGAAGCTGTTCAGCTGGGCGTAGGTCACTCCCTGGGGGCCTTCAGGGTCAGCTGCCTGGGGGAAGTGAGAATGCCATCAGGAATGAGGGTGCAGCTTGGGACAGCCTGAGGACCTGCAGGGGACAGCACTCACCTGTCTGTCCTTCTGCCTGTCCTCTCCTGGCGGTCTGTCCTTCAGGTCCAGGAAAGGCCTTGACATGGGGGAAGCAAGGGAGACCCCGCCACATCTCCGTCTGGAAGGTTGCACTTGTGTGTAGGTCATTTCCTGCGGGTCCTCATACTCAGGGCTCTGCAGCAGGGAAGAGTGACAGAGGCTGCTCCTTGACTCTGCTCTGCACCATCGCTCAGTCCACAGGGACTCCAGAGTGAGCAGTGACAGCATCAGCTCGGACCCTCCCTGAGCAAACGACCAGTGGTTTCACGAGCTGCATGAACGGAGTGATGCATGGGACTGAGACCTGCAGAGCTCTGCACCTGGGCACTGACACTCCTGTCCTTTATCGGTCAATTCCAGTGAAGCGGACCTCAGGCAGCTCCTGGACAAGTGCGGTGTCCCCACCTGGCCTGGCCCTTGCTGTTCCCTGGACAGTCCCACGCGTGTCCTGGGTTCAGGTCTCTGCTGAGACACACGGGCTCAGAGGGTCCGCTCTGCACCTTTCCCGGTGGCCCTCCCTGCTCTTCCCCAGCCTCTCCGCCCTTCCCGCCCTGTGTCGCTCACAGCGCTGCGCACTGCCTGGGTCTCTGCCCTGCCTGGGCTCCGTCACCTCTGTCTGTCTGTCCGTGCACTGTGCTGCTCTGGGGACACAGACTGCTTGGTGCTGGTGGCCGTCCAGCCACACTCGCAGCCTCACAGACAGTGAACCCTGGCGGAGACGGCGCTCCCTGTGGGGCTGGCGATGGAGACTGCTGGGAGCAGAGGCCGGCTGACGGGATACCGCTCCTCACTCACTGGGTGCCAGCCTGCAGGAGCTTGGTGAGGCGCAGGGCTGAGACAGAGAAGAGGGTCCTTGCCCTTTGGGAGCTCATGGCCTTGCAAGTAAGGGGTGCAGGTTTAAGCAAGGAAACCACAAGGTGAGGAAGAATGGAAAAAAAAGGCAGTTGGGTGAGAGGAGATGGGTGCAGGGGAGGATAATTCACCTGGTGGCTGCAGGAGTCCTCTGGGGAGGTGGCAGCAGAGCTGGGTGCTGGGGACAAGAAGGAGGCCGCCCTGTGCCACCCGCATGGAGCCCTCGCTGCATCTGCAGTGGCTCCTGCAGCACAGGGTCAGACCCCAGCTCCTCTGGCTTGCGGGGCCCTAAGCACGGCTGCTGACCCCTCCCTGGGGTGAGCCCAGGCCGTCCTCTCCCTCCTCACCTGCCTTCCTGCATCGGCCATGGCGCCGGAGTCGTAAGATCACAAGGAGTGCGAGCAGGGGGAGTAAGGCCACCGAGACCCAAGTCAGAATGCTCAGCTTCCTTCCCAGACCTTGGCCAGGGGTGATGTCTGCATCAGGAAGTGATTCACTTAAATGATGACCCTCCCCTGTGTGGGGTTTGCATTCATCACCTCAAACTCACAGTCCTGCTACGTGGCACTGCTGTCCCCACCCAGACAGTCTACAGATGAGAACATCACGGACCAGAGGAAGATTCTCCTGCCCGGGTCCTGTCCACACCTCCACTTGAAGCTCGGGCTCTGGACACAGCAGAGCTGAGACTGGAATGAGGGCCGAGGTGGGCTGAGAGCCTCCAGGCAGCCTGGACGAAGGACACTCGGGACAGAGCCCGAGACTCACCTGCTGGGGAGCTGGGTGCTGAGGGTGTGGCGAGCGGGCCCCCAGAGCATCCTGTGGATGAGCCCGATGTGGTGGTGGGCGCTGAGGGTGGGGGACTGGGACCAGATGATCCTGGCAATGAAGACAAGAGAAGGTGACCTCTAGCGCTGCCATGGGCACCCTGCCATTGCTGGCTGTCCAAAATCACCCCTCAGTCTCCCCAACACCATCCCATGCCCACATGGCACTTTCCAAATTCAAATCAAGGGGCAGAGAAGGGCATTCCTTGGAGGAGCCCTGTTGGTTTAGAGGAAGGATCCGTCCCCAGCTGGAATCCCTAGGTCCTCCTCACTCCAACTGAGAAAAATTCCCTAGGGTTAAGGCCATGAGTGACACTCTGAGCTGAGAGAGGACAGGGACAGGGTCTTCCCACCTGAGACCAGAAGCTCCAGGGGGTCACAGAGTGTGGACCACACCTGGGGACTTCTCCTGTAATAGCCGTAGCATCTCAGGGTCCATCTTTGCTCGGTATTCACAGGGCCCACAGGGAACAGGGCCTGGAACGTTCCGTTGGGAAGTTGCTGTGAGCTCAGGATCCAGGGGAACTTGTCTTCTCCTTCCTTAGTCAGATGAACGTGTCGAATTGTTGCCTCGTGCTACCATGGAGGGTCACATTGTCTCCTGAGGTCACCTCAGGGCTGGGCAGGGCTGCGAGGCTGGGTTTGCTGGAGACTCCTAGGAGAGAAGGAGGCAGCGTGTGAAATGCACTCACACCTCCCACACTGTCCCCAGGGTTGGGCTGTGAGAGGGGGACACCCCTGAGGGCAGACCCCTTCCTGAGGACAGAGCCTGAGGCTGGGACCCTGAGTGTCCTCTCACCTGTCACCACCAGCTCCAGTGGGTCACTGTGGTTTGACCAGCCAGCAGGGCTGTGATAGGAGCAGCGATATCGCCCTGCATCATCTTTTGTCAGGGATGAGATGGGGAACTCGGCCTTGTTGGGGAGTAGGATTGATGGTTCCAAGGTCCTTGATCTTTCTTCTCTGTACAGATGGTACTTCTGGGCCCCCAGCATCCCCTCACACCAGATGCTCACAGAACTCCCCCAGGGGATCACAGAGTTCGGCTCGACCAAGTGCCTGGGTTTGGGGAGGGTCCCTGCAAGGAAGTCAGAGGCTGAGCCCAGGTCCTTCTCTGTGCCCTACATCACTCCAAGGCCTCTCCCAGTTCCTCACCCTCAGCCCAAGCCTGTGTCCGCCCAGTGAGCCCAGGGGCTGAGGATGGGGCAGGACACGGGGCCTGGGGAGGACTCATCTGCGGGTCCTTGCAGCCCCATTGGCAGATTCAGCCCTGGAAGAGAGTTTTCTGTGCTGTCAGAGGTTCCATCTGGTGCCTCAGCTGATTCCCCCCTCTCCGCCCCAGCCTGGTCCCCTCCTCCTCCCAGCGCTGACCCAGGCACAGCAGAACGGGCACGGTAGGCTTCATGTCGCCTACTCTGAGTGCTCCAGCTCTGAAAAAGGAGACCTCAGCGCTGCAGGACGCGCAGATGAACGGAAGTGGAAAGTCAGAGGCAGCACCGCCTCAGGGTCCCCGCCTCTGCGGACCCACCCAAAGGGGACAGACGGCTCCTCCCTGGGCCGGGCTCTGGCTTCTACAGGCTCAGTGTTCCGAGCTCCCTGGAAAAATCACAGCCCAGGTCTGAGCTCTCCCTTAGTCCCAGACCTTCCCACATGGCTAGAGCCCCAGTCATTAAAGGAAGGACCTGGGCTCTGTCCTTGATGACTGCAGAAGCCGGACTCCAACCAGGACACTCATTTTCAGAGAGCCTCCCTGGAGTGTCACTCCTGGGTAATTTTTAACTGAGTGTCTACTTAGGAAGGTTTTCCCAGACTCCAGAGATACCTCCCTGTCTACAGGTGCACATGGCTGCGTTCTGAGAGGGAGACCTTCCATGGAGACCCAGCCTCTGAATGCCTGTGGTGCAGGAACAGGAGTGGAGGGACCTCTGCCTGCATCAGTGTTTCCTCTTTCTACACGGCTGTCTCCAGTATTTCCCTACAGTAACAGCACACTGACTGACCCAACTGCTGAAATAAATGTGCGTTCCCTCCTGTGCTCCGATTCCCCTTTCCCATTTTAATAGTTTTCCTTCTAGGGACCTAAAGTTCAACTGCTGTCTCCTGCTGCAGTGTGAGTCACCACAGCTGTTCACACACTGTCCTGTGAGCTAAGAGCCCTGCTGATCTTCACTGCCCCGGGCCTGGGCTGTGAATAAAGAGAGTGCGGCCCTGTGTGAATAGGGGTGGGGGGCCAAGCCTCACATGTCAATCTTTTCTTTCCGTGTGAGCTTTACCATCAGGATCTCATCTGTGTTGGGTGACAGTGGTGTGCACATCCTATGTGAAGGAAGTGTGAAAGGCAACAGCACTGAGAGAACGCCCAGTTGTGAGGCTTCTCTGAGTGGCACAGGCAGGGTCACTGTCCTCGGAGTGGGAAGAGCCTCTGCTCACCGGGACAGCGCCTAGAGCTGGCAGGAGCTCTTGAAGGTGAAGCCCTCCTGTGGCCATGGGATGTGCCTAGTGACTGCTCTGCTGACAGGAGGCTCAGTGTCCTCACTCCAGGAAGTGCAGGGGCACAGTGGGCCGATGATCCTGTGTTCCAGTCTGAATCTCCAGAGTCCAGAGCCGCCAGAGGGCCTTACAGGTATGACCTGTGACCAGAGCAGTGTGAGCAGAGCTCGGGGAAACAGGAGGCGAACCTGAAATGGGAGCGGCTTCACTGGGTGGAGGGATCAGGAACAGCCCCCAGTCACATGAGCTATGGGCGCCACTGGGAGAGGCCATGGAGTTGGTCTAGGAGTGGAATTTGGAAAAGTGGGGAGGAGTGGGCAGGAGCAGCCTGGAGCGCTGCTGGGGAGTTCACCTGGGATTCTGGTGAGAGCTTAGAATATCAAACTCTGATAGAAATGCACAGTGAATGCTGTGCTCACGAGGCTTCAGATGGAAACAAGGACTGTCTCGGGAAGTGGGTTGAAAGCAGCTTGTTTAATAGTTTGGGGGAGCTGTTGTCTTTTTGCCAAACTAAAATTTAAACATCTCATGTCTCCCAGGAATTTAAAGTACTGCAGAAATTCTAAGAATAAAGTTAAATAGGATCAAAAGGACGTGCTAGGAATCTCAGGGAAAAGAACCTACAGAGAACACTGAAACAGACTGTGAAGAGAATTCCCTTCTCAAATAGTTCTTACCACTGTATTTTTGGGACAGGAGATCTTGCTTATAGGGAGGAAGAGAACAGTTGCAGAACTTCCACCAGTGGAAAATTGGTTAACATGTTTTCCCCACGTACAGTTTTGCAGCCACACTTGAGCACACAGTGGAAATATAGAGCACAGAAATGTGAAAGCTTTTTTTAGGCCCAATTCGTAATTTATTGTCAATCACTCTTGAAAAAGAAAACCCACAGTCTGTAACTCTGAAAGGTAGGTTGTGTTGTACACAAATCTAAGAGGATTTGTTGCTGGTGCAGCTTCCTCTTAGCACCAGGTGAGCTGCACCAGGCCTGGCTGCATGCACTGTCCAGGGAGAGAAAGGGTGTGGACGTCTGTCTGTACCTCCTCACCCCGTCCTGCTGCAACACGGGCCATGTGTGTCGTGCAGTGTGGGTGGGTCCTGCATGCACCAGGCCCTCGGTGTCTGTGGAGCATCTCAGCCCACTGAGCAGTGTGCCCCTCAGCCCCGACCTCAACCGGCAGAGGAAGTGCCGTGCCCCTACTGCCCCAGGGAGATGGAGAGCGACTGGGTCACATGAGGGTTGTGGGGTTTGGACAGTCTTCCTGTTGGGGGTTGGTCATCAGCATTGTTCCCCAGGCACATGTTGCTGAAACCTCCTGTGGATAGGATCCTCGGTGGACACCTGGCTCAGAGAAGTGAAAGGGAAGCACCTTGGCCTCGAGCACTGTTATTCCAGGCATGAGAGGCCAGGCAGATCAGGTACTGAACAGTGAATGGTGCACCGTGTGCCATCAACACTGTGGGGTCCACAGACCTCCTAGTTGAGGCTGAGAGATAAAGGTGCTTGTGTGAAACTGCATGTCTACACTGAGATGCCCCAGAAATACAGGAATTCCATGTGAAGGAACACCACATGCTAATTCCAACAGCTAGGGAACCCCTAATTCAGAGCAGTGGGCTAGGACTTATTCTGCACAGATACTGATTTCAGGGAAGAAGAGGGATGAATGGTTTCCTGGGCTGGTCAGCAGAAACTGCTTCCAGAACATACTGTGTGCAGATAGTGGCCGAGTCTCCCTGTCCGTCGGATGCTGGGCTGGAGAACAGGTTCACAGTATTGGTGCTTGGGCAAAGTCTCTGTTCTAGCAAATTCCAGGAGGGCGGGAGGTCATGAGACAGGGCAGGAGGGATTCTGCTTGTTACCTGACATCTGCAGACAAAGTCCTCTTACCATCGACGTCAATATTATGTCCTGTGATTCTCTTGTGTGAGATCTGGCTCCTTGTCAAAATGGACCTGTGTTTCTGAATTCCCACCATTGACCTAGAGCAAGAGGGAAATTGCTGCAAAAAAAGGGCTGAATTCCTGTTTTCCTACATCGCAGCCTCCACTCCTGTGTGGCCTGTGAGCTCCAGAGTTCTGGCAGATTGGAGTGATGAGCTTAATTTTAGCTTTTATTCCTTTATTCTAACTTTAATGTAGTGGTATCCACGACTAAGCACTGCCCTATTTGATAGCTCAGATACAGAATGCACTTCATTGCATTACATTTTATTGCATAATTTTAAGAAAAAGTGGGCTGGCCATCTGCATCAAGCACTATGGGATTATTTCAGGAGGATTTCAGAATATTTAGCTGCCAGCAATGAGAACTCAAGTGTGACTCACGCCCTCACATGTTTAATATCACTAACGGAGTCACAGGAGTCTGGGTATTGCCAAGGGACTCCGGAATGTTAAACATGGTCCCATCCTGTGCAGATTTGGCTGGTGCTACCTCGAGAAGGAGAAATGTTGTTGTGGAGGAAACCTACCCAGGAGAGGCTCAGGTCTTCCCCGAGGTGCTCCATGGGCCCAGAGCTTGGCTTAGCCTGGCCTCGATGTGTGCTTTGTGGGTGCTGAGTTCTAGGCAATGCTCAGCTCGGCTCATAGTCCTTTGAGCACAGGGCAGTGGAGTGGACCCTGCTGGGAAGGGTTGGTTGCTCACATCTTTTTCACCTCCTGTGTCTTTGGCTGCAGGGTCATGACAGGAGGAAGGGGATGGATAAGAGCTGAACACTGCACCCTTGGAGGTAGGATCACGGAACATACGAGTGTTGACAGCTGCAGGTAGGTTGTGGGCTGAGAGTGCTCCTGTCCCACCCACCATTCGGTCTTCTTTGGGTTGTGGTGTCAGATACAGTTCTCAGTGAGCTTGTGGTTTAAAAATCCATGGTGGAGCTCAGAGATGAGGGCCCCACCTTTTTGAGTATGGCTGAGCACATAGAATCACATCATTCCTAGGGAAAACAGGGTGTAGCCAAGCTGGTAGAAAGATTGTCGTGACCACGTGGGAGAGCAGGGGACCAGGCTTAGAGAGGGAACGTGGAGCCACTGTCCCCCTCAGGGCCATCAATGGCTTCTTTATTTATATTCCTGCAAGGTTTTCTCCCATCCCAGAGCCTCCATGTGTTCAGAGCTGCCTGGTGTTTGGTCAACATGAAGGTTGCCCCAGCATGGACATGGCAGGTCTCCCAGAACAGCAATTCCCTTACAGTGCTTATCAAACCTGAACAAGTTTCTCAGGAAATTTTCTTTATTAATAATACTGTATGAATGGGAGAATAGGCTGAAATGTACCAGATTCAAACAATAGAATCTAAATATGGAACTTATAACAATTCTCCAGAGGCTCCTCTCAGACTCTGCAGCAGGGAAGCCCTTTAGCTCTGCACAGTGGACAGGCAGGAGAGCAGCAGGCAGCTCTGGGTCTTCAGAGGCTCTTAGTTGCCAGTACTGGGGATTACTCCTCACAGAGGTGATTCCAGCTCACCCCAGAGGCCCCAAACTCTGAACATCACAGGCTTCTGAAGGAGATTGGCTTAACACAAGGCAGAGCTGTTTTAGCTCCCTGAACAGAATGATACCTTCAGGTACCCTCAGGTACTGGGACACCTTGCATGTGTGCTAGAAAGACTCCTATGTCACCTGCACCTGCCCCATACCTCCCACCTGGGAAGCTCTTTGTGTTTGAGAGACAAGCCGGGACAGAGAGGACACAGCATATGGCAAGAAGATCTGGGCCCAGCAGCATCCTGGAGAGACAATCACATGGAAGATGACCCAAGCCTATATGGGCTCTGCCCTCCATCACTGTGCCATGTCTTGGTGTTGGCTTAGGATGATCAGTCTGGGTACCAACAGTGCATGAACTCAGCCTCCCAAGAGTCCCCCCTCTAGTCTGGATCCTGTAGACCCCATATGTTCAGGACAGGCTTTGCTACCATGACCCTCTGCTGCCTTCCCTTCCAGGAGTTACAAGACACAGGAGGCTGACTGATTTGAGGCATGATGTTTCTTCTGCAAGACAGGATGCAGGACCTGAGCAAAGTTAGAAAACAAACAGAATGTCATTGTCACGGCCCCAAGTCACACTCTGCAAAGGTCACTGCTTGCTGCCCACACAGGAACATGACCAGCTCCTTCTCACCACAGCACAGTGGGGGGCCAGCGTGAGGGAAACTTTCAGATGAGGCCCAGGTGCAACACCTCTAACCAAGGCCACCCCGAACCCACTGCCAAACAATCCCAGTGTGTGCACACTGCACATCCCACACTGCTGCCCCGGAACCACAGGGAGATGTTGCTATGTCCTCCATGCCCTTGGGAGATCCAGATGTGATTCTGCTTCTAAAGCAGCATTCCCCTGCCACATGCACATATTGATCAATATTGCAGTTTAGTAGAGGATTATGCTTTTGATCTGCCATTCATTTCCATTTTATCCTTGGTCAGTATTGTTACTTATTTGTACAATTCCAGCCCTTTTTCCATGCTCTGTGAAAGTTTTAAACTCTGATTAACCGGTCCTCTGTATAATTTACTATGTAAAGATTTCTTTAAAATCTTTGAAAATTAATCTTGAGGACAGCATTGCAGCTAACGATCGCAAAAAGAAAGATCTCTTAAAACTAACAAGGAACCAGGAAATATCAATTCAACAACTGCAAGACAGTGCAAAGAGAAACAACATTAGACTAATAGGTGTCAACGAAACATCAGGATGACATAAATGACATAAAACACAAATGACATAAAAAGAATATTTGCAGAAGTAATAGCACAACAGCGGCAAAAGCGCCTGCCTGGCAAGTGCAAGGTCGTGAGTTCGGTTCCCGGTACCGGAGAAAAACCAAAAAAAAAAAAAAAAAAAAAAAAAAGAAGTAATAGCACAAAATTTCCCAAGCATGGAAAAAGAATCTGACATACAAGTAAATGAGGCATATAGAACTCCAACTAGACATAACAAAAATAAAACTACACCCAGACAAATAATAATCAAGATCCCTGAAATTCACCCAAAGAACACAATATTAGAAGCTGTTAGAGAAAAGAAACAGATCACCTATAAAGGAAAGCCCATCAGAATCATGGCAGATTTCTCAACACAAACCATCAAATCAAGAAGAGCTTAGAATGAAGTATTCCAGGTCCCAAAACAAAACAATTTCCAACCCAGATTGATGTATCCTACAAAACTGTCCTTCAAATTTAATGGAGAAATAAAATATTTCAGTGACAAAAAACAAGTGAAGAGCTTTATGAGTGCCAAACCACCCCTACAGAGCACTAAAAGATATTCTAGAAAAAGATAACAATGACCACAATTCCAAGAACACTGATAGAAAGGAACCAACTAGCACAGCAAACAATTAAACAGGGACTAAAAGTAGGAAACCAATAATATGCAAACAATATGATAAAGATAAGCCAAAAAAAATGTAAGCACAACTCCCAGAATCTGTGGGATATATTGAAAGCAGTCCTTAGAGGGAAGTTTATAGTGATAAACTCACATGTCAGGAAAACAGATGAGAACAAATACATAGCCTAATGCTGCTCCTCAAATTTTTAGAAAAGGAAGAACAAGTCAAGCCCAAAGCCCACAAAAGGGAGGAAATTATAAAGATCAGAGGAGAAATTAATGTAATGGAGACTAAGAAAACACTACAAAGAATTACTGAATCAAAGACGTGATTCTTTGAAAGCATAAATAAAATTGATAAACCCTAGCCAACATTATCAAAAAAGGAAATAAAAACTCAAATTCATGCAATAAGGAATGAAAAAGGTGAAATCCTTACAGATCCTATAGAAATTCAGAGATCATCAATACTTTGAAAATCTTTACTCCCATATGATGGAAAACACAGAAAAATTGGCAGATTCCTAGACATGTACAAATTACCAAAGTTGAGTCAAGAAGATATAAAAATCCCGAATAATCCAATATCAATTAAGGAAATTGAAAACATGATTAAAAACCTACCAACAAAGAAAAGTCCAGGTCCTGATGGATTCACAGCTGAATTCTACAAAACATTCAGACAAGATTTAATGCCAACACTCCTCAAACTCCCTAACTCATGTCTGGAAGCAAGTATGATACTGATACCAAAACCAAAGAAAGACCCAACCAAAGAAGAGAACAACAGGTCAATGCAAATATACTCAATACAATACTGGCAAACAGAATTCAATGAATCATCAAGAAGATAATACACCATGACCAACTACAGTTTATCCCAGGGATGCAGGGATGGTTCAATATTCATAAATCAATCAATGTAATACACCATATCAACAGAGCCAAAGACAAAACTACATAATCATCTGAATAGATGCAGAAAAAGCTTTTGACAATGTCCAGCACTCATTCATGAGAAAAACCCTACAGAAAGTAGGAATAGATGGCCTTTACCTCAACCTGATCAAAGCCATCTATGACAAACCAACAGCCAACATCGTACTAAATGGACAAAACCTGAAAGCTTTCACTTTAAAATCAGAAGCAACACAAGGATGAACACTGTTGCCAGTCTTATTCAATATAGTTCTGAAATATTAGCCAGAGCAATAAGACAAGAGAGAGAAATAAATAAAGAAGGATAGGAAAAGAAATGAAATTATATTTATTTGCAGATGACATGATACTCTCCACAGAAGACCCCAAACACTCCATCCAAAGGCTTATGGAATTAATTACCAATTTCAGTAGCATAGCTGGATACAAAGTCAGCACTCAAAAATTAATAGCATTCCTGTACACAAACAACAAATAGACTGAGAGGGAAATTAGGGAAACCATACTTTTCACAAGAGCATCTACAAAGATGAAATACTTAGTAATCAATCTAACAAAAGAAGCAAAAGATCTATACAGTGAAAATTATAGTACTCTGAAAAAAGAGATCGAAGAGGGTTTCAGAAAATGGAAAGATATTTCTTGCTCATGGATAGCAAGAAGTAAAAAAAACACTGTGAAAACAGCCATACTCCCAAAATTGTTGTACAGGTTCAATGCAATCCCAATTAAAATACCATTAGTATACCTCACAGATCTGGAGAAAGCACTTCTGAAGTTCATCTGGAACCAGAAGAGGCCTAGAATAGCAAAAGCATTCCTGAACAACAAAGGAAAGGCAGGAGGCATCAAAATCCCTGACTTGAAATTATAGTACTGTGATAAAATCAGCATGGTACTGGCAAAAAAATAGACCTGAAGATCAATGGAACAGACTAGAAGATTCAGACACAACTAGAAACACACTCACCCACCTTATTTTTGACAAAGGGACCAAACATATTCACTGGAAGAAAGATAACCTCTTTAATAAATGGTGCTGGGGGCTGGAGATTTAGCTCAGTGGCAAAAGTGCCTGCCTGGCAAGTACAAGGTCATGAGTTCGGTTCCCGGTACTTGAGAAAAACCAAAAATAAAAAATAAAAATAAAAATAAATGGTGCTGGTTCCAAGATCTCAATATTAAAACAGAAACACTAAATTTACTGGTAGAAAAAGGAAGTATAAATCTTGAAGATGTTGGGGTAGGCAGAGAGTTCATGAACAAAAACAAAACTGCATGGGAAATACTTCAAAGATTCAACAACTGTGATCTCCTCTTATTGAAATGTTTTTGAACGTGAAAAGAAATCACCAGCAGAATAAAAAGAAAACCCACGAATTGGGAAAACATTTTAGCCAATTGTCTTTCAGACAAAGGACTTCTATCTAGAACATAGAAGAATTAAAAAAAAATCAAACTGAAACACCCAGTCCAAAAATGGACATCTGAGATGAACACACACTTCTCTGATGAAGGTATATAAATGGCAAATAAACATCTGAAAAAATGTTCAACATCATTAGTCATTTGAGAAATGCAAATTAAAACAACACTGAAATTCCATCTCACCCCAGAAAGAATGGCTATCGTCAATCAATAATAAATCAATAACAAATGCTTGAAATGCTATGGGGAAAAAGAAACATTTCTCCACTGCTAATCAGAGTGTAAATTTGTGAAACTACTATGGAAATCAGTCTGGAGATTCCCCACAAAACTAGGATTAGAGGTCCCACTTAACCCCACTATTCCCCTTATGGATATTTTCCCAGAAGAATTAAAAACACCATACCCCAGTGATATATGTGTACCCATGTTTATAGCAGCACAATTTGTTATAGCTAAATCTTGGAAACAACCCAAATGCCCATCTGCTGAGGAATGCATAAAAAAGATGTGGTATTGTATACAATGGAGTATTACTCAGGTATAAAAAAGATAAACTCAAAGCTTTTACAGGTAAATGGATGCAACTAGAGGCCATACTCATAAATGAAATAAATCGGATCCACATGTGTAAATATCACATTGTCTCCCTAGTGTACAAAACTGAAAGTGTAAAAAAACTCAAATGGTACAATAGATAATATGAAAGGGAAAGAAATTGCTCAAGGGAAGGAACAACTGGGGAGAAAGAAAGAAGAAAGACAGTAGCAAAATACTTATTTTAAAAATATTTTTAAATGTTTAGGAATATGTGTATATAGAAGGATAGCTGGGATAGCTGTCCTGCTGTAAACTGGTGGTTTACTCAAAGGAACAGTTAATGCTTAAATTTTTTTATATTTTGACCCATTTTGTGTAATTATATCTGGTAATCTGAGCAACTGATTTGAAATAAACAATGTACAATATAACAACCATTGATGAATTCCTACCATCTTGTCTAGTGAAACTCTGTATTGTCTCTAGTGTTTTTTAAATTTCTTTTTTAATCTCTTTAATGGTTTGATCAGTCTCCCCTTCTTACACCTGGTAATCTGAGCAACTCCGCTGAAGATAACAATATGTAATATAACAACCACTGTTAATTTCTAGCGTGTTGTTTTGAAACCCAGTATCATTCTTAATGTTCTTGCATTATTTTGTTTATGTCTGTGGTGTTGGTAGTTTGCTATTGTTCTTTTTTTTTCACTATTCTCTTTAAAATAAAAAAAATCCAAATTTCAAGCAACCATGCCAGAAGAAAGACTGAACTGTGTTTGTATTCTCCCTAGAGAAAATTTTATTACAAAAACATTTCCTATGAAGAAAACAACCACAGAATATGCCATCAAAAATTTGAAAAAGAAAAATGTATAAATAAAAGTGTGAATAAAAGAATTATTTTCTGGCCCAAAAAAATTTTGATCCCATTGACTAAAGTATATCGTTGATTTAAGGAATGATGTGTGCCTGTGAGTACTGTTGTGAGACAGTCTTTAAAGCTTGAGCCACAAAATGGTGAGACAAAACGGGGCTTTTTGTCATTCCCTGAGGTAAGACCATCAATTGATACATGCTCATAGGTTCTTTAAAATTGAGGCTATGTACAGACAAAGCAAAACGCTGGTCATCCGGGTATTTAACAAGATAGTAAAAAAGCAACCTTTAAGGTCAATAATGATATGACCATTCCCATGGGATGGCTGCAAGAGATGGGAGGCCAGCCTGTAAAGTCCTCATCAGCTGCAACCAAGTGTTACTATTCTTAAATCTTGTAATAACTTCTATTTCTCAAATTTCTTTGGGATAACAAACGTGGGAGTATCCCAAGGACTGGGAGGTGATTCTAAATTTCTCAACTGAATTTGTTTCTGTATCAGGTCATATAGATGGAGTAGCTTCTCTTTGTTCAGGGGTAATTAATCCACCTAGACAGGGGTGTCTGTTATCCACTGAGGTGACAGCTGTTTTGATGGGAGAAGCACCAATGTACTAGAAAGTACAGGCCATTGGTTCTATTCCCATGCAGTTCATTTCGGAGCAACTGCCAAGGGCTAGGGGTTTTCCTTGTAGATTTTTTCTCAAGCCTGTGCCTGATTGAAAGCCCATTTTACTCATCATTTGCCCTGCCACAGAAGCAGGTTCATTAAGTAACACAATTTTCTATTCTTTTAACAGATCCCTCCCTCATAGGTTTACCAGAGTGGGAGCTGTGTAAGGCTGGGAAGTTCTAACCATTTTTCTGACTCTAGATAAGATAAAGGAGTTGCATTTTGCTACACTTGCTCAGGTGACCCAAAACCCATCAATGAGGGTGTAGCCATCCTAACAGGCCAAGTACAGGGCCATTGTTCTTTAGCTATCATGGACCCAGCACCAGTGTCAATTAACCCCTGAACGTATTTTCATCCTACCTTAATAGTACACAAATGTCTTTCTTCTGTCAATTCCTGAGTGAAATAAATTCCCCTCTTAGACGTACTTGTGAAGTTTCCCTTTTTTCTTTGTTGTTTCCTAAAGCATATCAAAGAAAGTTTTGTTGCTGAGAGTAATTTTAACTGAACAAAATAATCACCTGGTTTAAAAACCCAGTATCCATAGAATTTGAATTCTTTCATAATCAGGATCAATTATCTCAGGCATTACAGTTATGCATTTTAAGTTGGAACTACAATGGCCCGTAAATAAACCAATAGTGCTCTCAGGCAGTGGCCCCAAAATTCTGGTAAGTATCCAGAGAGGCTCATCTCCCCATGGAGGGTTACTCTTTGGGCCCCAGGAGATCTAACCCTATGCTTCTTGGAGTCTCATAAATGAAGGATGCCGGGCTCAGGGGCTGGTTCCTGCCATGCCCCTGCCTTCCTGCCCTGCCCTGCGGGTCTCCCTGACTGTCATACTGAGGTTTCCTGCTCTGTAGATGTCCTGACCCAACCTCCTCCTAGGATCCTCTGTAGTACGGTCCCTGTCAATTGCTTCAGGACTCAGATATGATTGGGTCAAGGAAAAGACTTCCTCACCTGAGACCAGGAGCTCCAGGGCATCTCTGGATCCTGACCACACCAGGTGTTTGTTGCTGTCATAGCCGTAGCACCTGAATGTTCACTTCTTCCTGGGAGTCACAGGGCCTACAGAGAACAGGGCCTGGACCTGCCCACTGGAGTCTTGTGATTCCAGGGACCAGGAGAGCTTGTCTCCTTCTTCCTTAGTCAGAATGAACCTATGAAATCCCAGCCTTGAGCCACACTGGAGGGTCATGTTCACTCCTGAGGTCACCTCAGGGCTGGGCAGGGCTGAGAGGCTGGGTTTGCTGGAGACTCCTAGGAGAGAAGGAGGCAGCGTGTGAAATGGACTCCCACCTCCCATGCTGTCCCTGGGCTGGGCTGTGAGAGGGGGACAACCCTGAGAGCAGACCCCTTCCCGAGGGCAGAGCCTGGGGCTGGGACCCTGAGTGTCCTCTCACCTGTCACCACCAGCTCCAGGGTGTCACTGGGCTGTGACCAGCCCAAAGGAGTTCAGTAGTAACAGCGATGTCACCCTGCATGCTGCTCTGCCACGGATGGGATGGAGAACACGGCCCTGTTTTTGAGTTCCAGTGATGTTTCTCTTCTCCAGGGCGCTTGGCTTCCCTCCTTCCACAGATCATATTCCTGGGCTCCCAGCATCCCCTCCCACCAGAGGATCACACGGTCCCCCATGGTATCACAGATCCTGGCTCAGCGGAGAGCTCGGGTTTGGGCTGGGTACCTGCTGGGAAATCACAGCTGGGTTCCATGACCTTCTTCCTCCCCTGAGATCCCAGCTCTCAGCCGCAGGACCCTGCACACCTCCTCAGCACCAGCCCACCCCTGCTGTGGCTCGGGTACCCTGGGCTGGTCCTTCCTCTCACAGCCACCGCATGGGTCTCCTCCCTCCCTCAGCCCGTCCATCTGCAGAGCACTGTCTTCCTCACCATGGCTGTCCCCCCGCCAGGCCTGGAGATGCTCTGGGGAAGATGCAGGTTCGTGCTGCAGGTGGATGAGAGCAGAAACATGCTGGATCCTGACTGGAGAAAGCATGAGGAGCAGGAGTGGGGGAGGGAGAGACGCCCACCGCACCGGACAGTGCATAGAGCGTTAAGGAAACCTGGGCAATGAGGAAGGAGGGAGGCTATGGATTGAACTTAGGCCCACAGGCATCCTAGGAAAATGCTCTATCACTGAGCTCCATCCCAACCCCTTGTCAAATTTTACACTGATGCGGCGTTTCTCCAAGATGCCAGCATGGCTCTACCTCTTCCCTCTCCCAAGTGTTTTGTAGATTTTTACTGTGTGCTTGCTGTGAGGTTACAGAAGACATGCTACTCTCCTAAGTTCACTTCAAGCACATACAGTCTATCTTTAATTGCTTGCCATACATTGTGTTATTGCTTAATTGACATGTTTTAATTCAGTTATCTACTAATCTACTTTATAGCTATAGGTTTTAAAAATTTGTGGGGTTTTTTGTTCGTTTTTTTGAGGGAGGATTTCACTTTGTAGTTCAGGCTGGCCTTGAACTTGCTTATGTGGCCCAGGTTGTGTAGAACTCATGGTGATCCTCCTGCCTCAGCCTCCCATGTGCTGGGATTATAAACGTTTTTCTACTGTGCCCAGCAGCTATATTTGACATAGAGCCATCTTTTAAATACATTTGCAGTGCAGTGAACCAAACCCAGGGAATTGCACTTGCTAGGCAAATGCTCTATCAGTGAGCTCCACCCCAGCTGTGCTGTATTTACTTTACACCCTAGAGTTAGTGCGACTGACACCCCACAGCTATGGTGCAGCCGTGTTCTGCATTTCCATTTCCTGATCACAGCAAGGGCCTCACGGATGCTGTACAGACGCCTTACACTGAGCCACACCAAGCCCCGTGCTGTTGTCCAGTCTCAACGTGAAGAATTCTCTTCAGCTCTCTTTGTAAGGTAGATGTGTTAGCTTTTTGTCGGTGTGACAAAATACCTGAGAACTCTTAGATGAGGAAAGGCTGATTTCACCTGATAGCTGCAGGGATTGCAGTGTACACTCCCAACTCCACTGCTTTTAAGGCTGTGGGGAGACAGAAGCATCATAGCAAAAAGTCAGGGGAAGGTGCTCACAGTGGCCAGTAAGGGAGTTGAGGGAGACGCAGAGAAACAGAGACAGAGATGCAGACAGAGATAGAGACTGAGAGACAGACAACTATCCATGCTTCCATTTTTAGCGTTTTTTTCTTTTTAAAATATTTTACAGCTACAGGTTTGCAGTAAATATGGTTTACATTCACCCTGGGAGTTAATACATGTATTCAACACATCGTAATTCTTTTACTCCCCTTCGCCTCCCTCTCCCCGCTTCTCTGCATCTCCTTTTCATTTGAGAGGGATCTCTCCTTGTTTCCTGCTGTCTTTCACGTTCCTTTCTGAAGTGCACCCTTCCTGCGTGTGTGGTCTGCGCCATCAGTTCCCTCGTGTGACCTCTCCCCCGTGTCCTTCTCTCACCTCTTCCTTATCTGTGGCTTCTTGTGTGAGGTGGGATTCTCCACAGTATGGAACTTGGGGTGGGAAGACATAGTCCACAGTTTCACAGACACTTACGCCTAAGAGTGTCCATCCCTCTATATTGTTGAAATTTCCAATTTCAGGATATCTCACCCAGGTTCAAGTATATTTATAGCTGGAAAAATGTCAGCCCACGGGGTGTCACTTCCTCATTTCCTCATGAGCAGTGTGCTTTTCTTCATGACATGAGCTCACATTCATGAGGACTGCAGCCCACGACAGGACACATGCGTACTGTGGGGTGCGACTCAGCCCACAGCACCCGCCTGTGGGGAGATCCAGACACGGAGCCTGGTGAGCTATCTCAGCTCCAAATCCTCATGATCATTAAACAAAACTATCCAGCACAGAGGATTTCACTAAACATTTTCCTCACTACTGATCCAGTGTGATGAAGAAACCAGAGCAAAAGCAACTTCTTGAATTTATCAGTGGTGTAAATCTCCCACTGGGAGGGCTTCTAACCCAGCATCCCCTAAGGTCAGGCGCAGGACTTGCACATTTCCTGTGTGAGGTCGAGAGTGATGGAGGCCACTCACTGTGCTCCCCTTTTGCTCCTCAGGCCGTGGTTTCCACCATTCAAGAGGGAGCATCTAGTGGCCGTTTAATCTGGTCTTGGCGATGGGACCTGTGACCAGAGCAGTGTAACCACAGTATGGGGAAGCAGGAGCTGAACCTGAGGCAGAATTTTCACTGGGTTGAGAGCACTAGGAACAGCCCCCAGCCACATGAGCTCTGGCCACCACTGGGAGTGACTCTGGAATTGGTCTAGGAGTGGAATTTGGAAAACTAGGGAGGAGCGGGCAGGAGGCAGCCTGGAGCGCTGCTGGGGAGTTTACCTGGGATTCTGGTGAAAGCTTAGAGCGTCAGACACTGATAGAAATGCAGACAGTGAATGCTGTGCTCAGGAGGATGGAAACAAGGACTGTCTCGGGAAGTGGGTTAAAGGCAGCTTTTTTAGTAGTTTGGGGGAGCTGTTGTCTTTCTGCAAAACTAAAATTTAAACAGCTCACGTTTCTTAAGAATTTCAAGTATTCCAGAAATACTAAGAAAAACTCATATAGAATCAAAAGAATTGATTTGGAACCTCAGAAAAAAGAAACAACAGAGAGTACTGAAATAGATTTCAAAGAGAATTCCCTTCCCAGCAGTTTTTACCAATATATTTTCAGGTCAGGAGATCCTTGCTTATAGGGAGGAAGATAATGTTTGCAAAACTTCTACCAGTAGAAGATGGGTCAGCACGTTTTCCCCACATACAGTGGTTTGCAGCCACACTTGAGCACACAGTGGAAATGTTGAGCACAGAAAATGTGAAAGATTTTTTTAAATCCCAATTTGTAATTTATTTTCAATCACCCTTGAAAAAGAAAACCCACAGTCTGTAACTTGAGAGGCTGGTTGTGTTGTACCTCAAGGCTAAGAGGATTTGTTGGTGGTGCAGCTTCCTCTTAGCACCAGGTGAGTGCACCAGGCCTGGCTGCATGCAGTGCCCGGGAGAGAAAGGGTGTGGGCGTCTGTCTGTACCTCCTCACCCCGTCCCGCTGCAGCACGGGCCGTGTGTGTCCTGCAGCATGGGTGGGTCCTGCACGCACCAGGCTCTCGGTGTCTGAGGAACCTCTCCGCCCACTGAGCGGTGTGCCCCTCAGCCCCGACCTCGGCCGGCAGGGAAGTGCCGTCCTCCTACTGCCCCAGGGAGATGGAGAGCGACTGGGTCACGTTAGGGGGTCCTGGGGTTTGGACAGTCTTCCTGGGGGGGTGGACATCAGCGCAATTCCCAGGCACATGTTGCTGAATCCTCCTGTGGACAGGATCCCTGGAGGACGCCTGGCCCAGAGAGGTGAGTGGGAATCATCTTAGCTTCAGAGCACTGATGTTCCAGGCATAAGCGGCCAGGGAGATTGAGCATTGAGCAGTGAACTGCACACCATGTGCCACACACACTGTGGGGTCCACAGACCTCCTAACTGAGGCTGAGAGATGAGGGTGCTTGTGTGACACTGGGTGTCCACACTGAGCTGCCCCCGAAATACGGGAATTCCATGTGAAGGAACATCGCGAGCTAATTCCAGCAGCTAGGGAACCTCTAGGTCAGAGTAGCGGGCTACGGCTTGTTTTGCACAGATACTGATCTCAGGGAAGAAGAGGGATGAAGGTCCCTGGGCCGGTCATCAGGAACCGCTTCCAGAGCATGCAGTGTGCAGAGAGCGACCATGGCTCCCTGTCCACAGGACGCTGGGCTCGAGGACAGGTTCACAGTCTCAGCGCTTGGGCACAGTCTCTGCACCAGCACTTTCGAGTAGGGCGGGAGGTCATGAGACATGGCAGGAGGGATTCTGCTTGTTACCTGACACCAGGAGACAAAGTCATCTTGCCATCGATGTCAATGTTACGGCTTGTGAGTCTCTCAGGTGAGACCCAGCTCCGTGACAGGATGGACCTGTGATTCTGAGTTCCCAACATCAACCTACAGCAGGATGGAAATTGCCGCAAAAAGGGGCTGAATTCCTGCTGTTCTACATCGCAGCCTCTAATCTCTTGTTGCCTGTGAGCGCCTGACTTCTGCCAGACAGGGGCAGTGAGCTAAATCTTAGCTTTTATTCATTTACTCTAATTTCAATGTAAGTGGTAACCATTACGAGGCACCGGCCGATTTGACAGCTCAGATACAGAATATGCTTCCTCACTGTAAAATTTTATTGCATAATTTTAAGAAAGAGAGACCTGCCCATCTGCATCAAGCACTTCAGGGTTATTTCAGGAGAGTTGCAGAATATTTAGCTGCCAGCAGTGAGAACTCGAGTGTGGCTCACGTCCTCACACGTCTAACGTCACTGATGGAGTCACAGGAGGCTGGGTACTGCCAAGGGACTCTGGAGAATTAAACACGGTCCCACCCTGTGCTGATTTAGCTGGCGCCACTTCGAGGGGAAGCATGGCTGTGGAGGAAACTTGCCCAGGAGAGGCCCAGGTCCTTGCCCGAGGTGCTCCGTGGAATTAGAGCCCAGTGCGTCCCGGCCTCCCTGTGGCTTGGTGCATGCTCAGTTCCGGGCAGTGCTGGGCTCAGCTCACGGTCCCGGGTGCACAGAGCAGCAGAGTGAATCCTGCTGTGAGTGGCCTGTGGTCTCATGTCTTTGTTGCCTTCTGCGTGTCTTTGGCTGCAGGGTCCTGGCAGGAGGAAGGGGATGAATAACAGCCCAAGACTGCGTAGTTGGAGGCAGGACCATGAGACAGGTGAGGGCCGGCGGCTGCAGGGAGGTTGTGGGGTCAGCGAGTTCCTGTCCCACCCACCATGTGGTCTTCTTTGGGTTGTGGTGTCAGTTACTGAACAGCTCTCAGTGAGCTTGTTGTTTAAAAATCCACTGTGGAGCTCAGAGGTGAGGGTCCCACCTTTTTTGAGCATGACTGAGCACATGGAATAACACCATTCCTAGGGGGAAACGGCGTAGCCAAGCTGATAGAAGGATTGTCGTGACCTCGTGGGAGAGCAGGGGCCCAGGCTTAGAGAGGGAGTGTGGAGCCGTTCTCCCCCTCATGCCATCAGTGGTTTCTTCCTTTACATTCCTGCGAGGTTTCCCCCATCCCAGAGCCTCCCTATGTCCAGGGCCGACTGTGTTTGGGCAACACGAAGCTCACCCCAGCATGGACACGGCAGGTCTCCCAGAACAGCAATTCCCTTAGAGTGCTGATCGAACCTGAACAAGTTTCTCTTGATAATTTCTTTATTAACACTACTGTATGCATGGAAGAATGAACTCTACCAGATTCAAGCAACAGCACACAAGTGTGGGATTATTTATACCAATTCTCTCACAGAGGCTCCTCTCAGACTCTGCAGCAGGGAAGCCCTTCAGCTCCGCATCGTGTGCAGAGTGGAGAGCAGCAGGAGCTCCGGGTCTCAGCTGCCAGCACAGAGGCTTCCTCCTCACAGAGTTGATCACAGCTCACCCCAGAGACCCCAGACTCTGAGCATCACAGGCTCCTGCAGGACACCGGCTTAGCACAAGGCGGGGCCACTTCAGCTCCCCAAAAAGACTGAGACCCTCAGGTACCTGGGCACCTTGCATGTGTGCTAACAGGAGTTCCTGGACAGCCTCCTATACCACTGGAGCCCTCTGAGGGGCAGGCAGGGACGGGGGGACGCAGCACGTGGCACAGGGGAACCATGCTGTACACCCCGCTGCAGAGACAGTGACATGGGAGATGACCCGTGCACGTGTGGTCCCTGCCATACACGACTGTGTCTGGGCTCGGTGCTGGCCTGGGCCGACTGGGCTGGGCGCCGGCAGTGCATGAACTCAGCCTCCCACGGCTCCCTTCTCCAGCCTGGGTTCTGTGGGCCCCATGTCTTCAGGACAGGCTTTCCCACCATGATGCCTGGTTGCCTTCCCTCCCAGGATCTACAGGACACAAGGGGCTGACTGATTTGGGGCATGTTGTTTTCTCTGAAAGACAGGATGCAGGACCTGAGAAACCTTGGAAAACAAAGAGGATGTGATTGTCATGGCCCCAGGCCACTCTGCAAAGTTCACTGCTTGCTGCCCACACAGGAGGCTGACCAGCGCCTTCTCACCTTAGCACAGTGGGGGAGGTGTGAGGGAAGCTTTCAGATGAGGCCCAGGTGCACAACAGCTCTAACCAAGGCCGCCCTGAACCCATTGCCCGACAATCCCAGGGTGTGCACACTGCACACCCCGCACTGCTGCTCTGGAACCACAGGGAGATGTTGCTACGTACTCCCTGCCCTTGGGAGATGCAGATGTGATTCTGCTTCTAAGGCAGCATTCCTCTGCCATGTGAACGTGTTTATCAACATGCAAATGTATCAATTTATCAAATAAGTGTGCTTTTCTATTACATGCACCTTCTTCAAAGATTGTAGTTGAGTAGGGGATGATATTATTGGTGCGTCTTGCATTTCCTTTTTAGCCTGGGTCACTCTCATTTGTGCATTTCGTTTCACCACACTCTGTCAGAGTGTTCAGCCCTGGTTACCCCGTCCTGTGTATGATTTACCATGTTAGGATTTCTTTAAAATCTTTGAAAATTAAGTAGTTTATATCGTTTACTTTATTTTAGATGTCAGTACAATGAATAAAATATCTTCTGTGAACTCATATTATTTTTGCAATTTGGTGCTATTTCACAGGGTTTCATATTTTGGAGAAAATCATGGTGCATCTATCTCCTCAGAGGCTTTCACATATTTTTATGTCTGTCATGTTATGAACAGTTGCTATGCTTATATGCAGCACTTTGCTGTCATCGGTTGGTACAGTTCATTGTTGACAATACTAGAGAAGTTTAAATTCTGCTTGATTATCATAAGTTTTCATTTTTACCAAAGGAGACCTGCTCCAGACATGACAGCATGAGGCAGACAGTACACTGGGCAGTGGAGTTCTCCTGTCTTCAGTCAGAGGAAGGCACACAGCACAGCTCTTCCCACAACACAACTGCTCTTGAGTTGTCTCTTGTGGATAATTTCTTCCTCAATTTCATTATCTTGACAGAGAACATACTTCGCCCAAAAGACAGAAGAAAACTCTTATCCACCGCTGTGTGAGGGTGGTCAACACGGTGTGGACAGATCTCCATGACTCATTCGCCCTGCGTTTACATTTGGACCTGTGACCCGCATCCCTCCACTTCCCCATCAGAGTTGTGCTTTACTGTACTTATCAAAATGGTACTGCATCCTTGAAATCTGCCAAGGAGCTCAGAGTAGGTGTTTTCAAGGCAGGAAGAAAAAAGGAGAAGAAAGGACACAAATGGTATCTACACCTATGTTGGTATAGGGTGTGTCAATCAACTAGACTGTAGCAATATTTTACATTGTAGATGTACAGAGATGTCAACTTCTATACTTCAAATAAATGAATGTCATCTCAATAATGTGGTAATAAATGTTATTGTGAAGCTGGATAAAATCTGACTGAATTTTGGGAACTCAAATGTAAATGTTCTTTAATTTTCTTCATTTAGTATACATAATATTTAAATATTATACTAAACGTTTATTCGAAAGAGGGGCTGGAGTTTCCCTGTAGTAGCAGAAAGTTTTCCTTTTATGATGTATTCAAGGCTTTCATTTGTTGATATCATGGAAATTTAAATCAACCCCTGAAGAGAGCCTGATATACACATGCATAACTGTTATTTGTATTTGCTGGAGTAAAAGCCATGACAGGCGTCACTTTGTGGTTACTGCTGCCCTCCGTTGACTCCCCTAACCCTTCCCAGGCAGTGTGGTCCTGGGCCCTAACACATCAGCTCTGCCCGACTCCTCCTCCTCTCTCTCTTCTGGGCACTGGTGTCCATGCACCCAGCCAGGGTCTCCCTGTTTCCAGCGATGGCTCGGTGTCCTCCTCTGCACCCCTTGCCACATTTTTGCAGAAGGACCTCTCATGTTGTGCAAAGCACATTTAAATGTTCACATCTGCTGAGAGGATTCAGAAGTAGAAAATCTTATCAGAACTTTTTCTACCACTGGGTCCAAATAGCCCATCCAGGTCATGATTTCCTCTGTCAACTTATCTTACTGAAGCTGAAGTCTACTCACACTGTTTGTACAATCTGTGCACTTTAGTTGCTTTGAAAGATGTTAGTGTACCAAGAAAAACATCAAAAGATTTCAGATTAAAGGTTAGGAGCATAATGTAGCCTGTCCAGGACAAGGAAGTCAGACAGCTGGAGAACAATGACTGAGGGAAGTGAAAAGGAAGAACAGCCGTGGGAATGAAGGACGAGCAATCAAAGAAAACTATAAATCACAGAGAAACTAGAAAAACTGAGCACAATGTGGAGAAAAGAAGAAAGCAGTCTGGTATGCTAAGCCCAACTCCCGGGAAAGGATCCTGTCTTTGCAAACAGAACATGAATCTGCACAGGTTTGGCAGCCTCAGGGAGAGACAATGGACTGAACCGGCAGTGCTCGCCCCAAGGATACCCCGTGGGTATTGTCAACTGCAAATTCAGTGTTGGGTTTTCTTGCACATGGCTGGCTAGAGTTGAAGAAGAAATCCTTTGCAGCCTCCATCATATTTGGGAGTGATTAATCATGAGCCATTTGGGGAAGAGCTTAATTGCTTAGGACTAAACTGTTCCAAGAAAGAGATGTCATAGAGTAACTACATTCAAGATTCCTGGGTCACCCTACCATAGATTCTGGGTGGGAGACAGCCAGAAAAGGCAGTCACAGACACAAACTCCCTGAGAAGTTAAAGCAGGGGTGAGCTCAGATGAGACTGGACTTAGTGCTGTGTCTCTGGTGATGAGCCAGACTGTTTGCACGTGACTTTCTAAGAGGTTTGTGTGTGAAAGTGCTGGCATGACCTCCAGCAGACTGCCTGATTCCACCCCTTGCTGCCTGAGAAAGCACAGAGCTTGGAGATCCGTTTGTGTTTCCCATATGCCAGTGTTATCAAGGACGTGCTTCAGCTTGGACCCATGCCACATTCTGGTATGTACGGACAGAGAGAGCTTTCGAGCAAGGGGGTTTCAGAAGCCCATAGGTCATGAACCTAGGAGAAGTTAGCAGTGGATTTGGGCACAGAGGGCCACAAACACTAAGAGCTGTTAGAACGAGCACGGTCATAAACGCAGACACCACTCATTGATTGACACTGCCCAATACAAAGCACAGGGCAGGGCTCAGCACACACACGAAAGCAGTGGGTGGACACTGAATAAGCTCTTGCTGTGACTCACTGCTCCCCCAGGATCTGGTGTATTCCAGTCTACAGGCCTTGGTAAGAAACCACTCTCCCAAACACAAACAGCAAGAGTTTGGATTGGTTTTTTTTTTTTTTTTGTGGCTTTAGGGTTTTTTTGGTTTGCTTTGTTTTTCTTTTCTTTTTTTTTTGTTTTATTCTTTTTATTTATTTTTCTTTTCTTTTCTGATTTACTTTTATCTGGCACTTTTACCTTAATTCTACTGAGGTGTTTTACTTTTCAGTTGGATAGTTCACCCCATGTTTCTCATCTCCCTCTAATCTCAATTTTCAAACTTTATTCCATTCTGTTGTGCTTTTCCACACCCCTTCCACATAAATTTGTATTACTTATAAGCTTTATCAGTCTTTTAGCTGCATAGTTGATTTTAGACTCTTATTGCTGAGGTTTTTTTCCACTGTTAATGATGTTTGCATTGATGCATGGACTAGATATTTGCTGAATGTCAAAATGTGATTTGTCATAGCAATGTTGGACATTGCTATGTGTAGTGGATTGACAACTGGTGGTCAACTTATAACACCCAGCTGAACTGAGTGTGGTGCTGGTTGTGGGAGGCCCACCTGAGGATTGTTGCCAGCAGCATAAGAGGCAGAACTGGAGAAGAACTTATGCTGTTGGGAGCTGAGAAAGGCTGTTAGGAGCTGGTCGAAGCTGTAAGGAGCTGTTGGTTCTGTTGGAGGAGCTCGTCATGCTGGCTTTCCTGATGAACTTGGCTGTTTTCATCCTCTGAGGAGCTCGGGACCTCATTGGCACTGAGAATAGCTTCAGTTCACTTTGGGGGAGCTCTGGTCCTCACTTGGAGCATCACTTCCTGGCTCCACAGGGGAAGATGGTGCACTGCCGGTCTTCTGGAGAAGCTTGCTGCATTGGCTTTCCTCAATGAATTAGTGACAAAGGAAAGGTGGCAACTCAGTTGTCTTCACCATTAGAGGAGCTCGGGACCTCACTGTTGCTGACGATGGCTGTGGTACTTTTAGGGGGAGCTCTGGTTCTTACTTTGCATGTTGCTTCCTGGATCCAGTGTAGATCCCTCAGCCTGCTAGCACAGATCCATCATCCCGCTGGCAGAGACTTCCTAAATTCCACCACTGATCTTTGGGTCTTCCCAGTGCACATCCGTGAAACAGACCTGCAGGAGATATTGTTATGGGTTCTAGGCTTCCAGTTGGACATGTGGGCTGCACTGTTATGAGCTCTAGGTCTTCAGCTGGACTCATGCAGGACATTTCAGGGGACCCAGGTCCTCCGCTGGATTCTTTGATCTTTAGTGTGTAGACAGATTTCCTGCACCCTTTTGTATATCATTCTTTGGGTGACTTTTATAAGTAATATTATTAAAATGTGTCCTGTATTATATTGTTCACCTTTGAAAAACCCCAAACAACTTCAAAATGGTAGATTGCTTCTCTAGAGTTAAGAGTGGTATAGCAATAGCTTTTATTTATTCTTATGGTGTGTCAATATCTGTGTACTTTGGGCTCTAGTATTTGCACTTATTTCTTTTATATTGTTAATGGTGGCATGACTATTGCTGTTTATTGGTTTTTACTGTAGGCTAGTAACTATCTTCCTATCAGAAACTCTAGTGCTGTTCTTCTGTCCTCTCTGTGTGGTGGTGGGGGTCAAACCCTCATGAGAATGTTGGACATTGTGAAAATCCTGAAATACTATGCTGAATAGGTTGGACATGGTTATGAACACACATACATAATGAATCCAAAACACTTACCAGGAGGACACATTTATTTCAAAGTCTCCACCACTATGAGTGCTCAGTGAATGTTCTCCCTCACTTGGTCAGCTCCTGGCTGCATGAGGATCCTTCTCTGGGGGTGCCAGTCTGGAAGGGTGGAATCCTGAGGAGCAGCAGGACCAGGTCAGCCAGTCCGTCCAGATGAGATTGTCCACGGTGTGATCCTGGGGTTTGAGGCTAGGAATTAGCAGCAAAGAGGTCAGAAGAGACCAAAATTACCACGGGATCCTGAATACCCACCCAGCGCACCTGCCTTCCCTGAAGAGGATTTCACCTTGTGAAGCCAGCCCCAGAATTGAGAATACTCTTGCTCACCAGGTTTGGAGTGTGACTGGGTTTGTGATGGGCTGAGGGTCTCCACTGCTCCTGAGAATCAAGGAAGAGACACAGATGTATGAATCACTGAAGGACCAGAGCCTGTCCTCTGGGTTCACAACCATGTATCTTCCCAGCGGGACATGACATCATGAATCCATGGGGGTCCTTTCCCTGTTAGGGCAGGTTTTCCTCTATCTCCCAGTGGATTCTTCCCCCCACCCCACGCCCCCGTACGGGAAATCGAACTCACGACCTTGCACTTGCCAGGCAGGTTCTATGCCCCTGAGCTAAATCCCCAGCCCCCTCCCAGTGGATTCCTCACCCTCACTGCACTCTGTGAATTCAGAACTTGGGTCTGAGTCACTTGCGAATGAAGGTTGTCTGTGTTCAAAGAGCCCAGAACTGGCAACAAACATGATTTCCAGTTCAGAAATAACCAAGCACCAGGAGGTCTTGGTTCATCTGGAACACAGAACCATGGACACTGATTCTCCCCAAGGTGAGTTTCCCTTCATTCTCTAGCTGAGGATCCAGGGTCCAGATATGAGGCTCTGGTTCTCAGGTCTCCTGCAGTCAGGGTCATGAAGAGGTGAATGTTCGGGTATGTGACCCAGCCAGCGACCCTGGTGCCCCATCATCCCTGTAATCTTGTGTTAACTGATTGTCTCATGCTTTGAGACACCTACAGTGCAACACACACACGTGCACACACACACACACACACGTCTGTACTTTACATGGTGGAAATGTCAGTGGTTCCTAAACTCAGTGCTTCTCATTTATAGATGTGTAAACCCATGTAGAGTGACCTATGATAAACACGGGAAAAGGTACAATTGGAATAAATGAAGAATGTGGATGAAAGTGAAAACACACAAATATTAAACACATAATATGAGGACAATTAGGGGCTGGGGATTTAGCTTAGCGGCAAAAGCGCCTGCCTGGCAAGCGCAAGGTCGTGAGTTTGGTTCCCGGTACCGGAGAAAAACCAAAAAAAAAAATATATATATATATATATATATGAGGACAATTATTATATATGTCCTCCTAGAACATTCATGCCATGGTAATCTCCTGATTTGTAGACCTCTGCCTAAGTTATTTTCCTGAAGAAATGATCTCTCATGTTTTTTCAGTTACAAAATTATGAAGACAGGAAGGACTGAGAATTCAATCTGTGCAGTAAAGTCCTTGCTCTAGTTCAGTGAAAAAAAAAAAGGAGAATATGGATGAATATTCTTGGATATGAATTATGTAGATTTAGATATATATCAAAATCTTTATATAATAATTAGGGTAGGTGTGCAACTGAGAAGTTAATTTTGCTTGATATGTATTTTCTCATGAATCATAGGAGAACATTCAAGAGTTATTGGAAGAGAATCTTAAAATAATAGGAAATAAAATTACTACACAAACCAATAGCTTTCCCATATAATTAATTATTATTCAGAAAACTTAAAGCTATCAAGAAAACCCATTTGTAAAACAGTGGATTGTATTACACATTTCCTGTGAATGTAAACAATTCAAATAAATAAAACTTCGAAGTGTTGCTAAAGCCCCTTAATAAGACTCAATTTTAAACATCTTGAATAAAACCACTTGGTGTTAACTTATTCTCTGCAATTATTGTATAAATCTAACAAAATTCCTAGAAAATAGGGGCATAATTACTAACACTTTTAAGTATAAGATCATGTCTTTAAATTTTCACAGGAAATTGTCATTTTTAAGTTTTAGGAAAGGACAGCAGCAGCACATAAGTGTAAAATCAGAATGCATAACAGAATTAAACAGAACTGCACGCAAGGCCTGCTGGGCAAGACCCGGGGTGACCCGGAGCAGTGCGCGGCACCTCGGGAGCCTCAGGGGCGCCCTGAGCGCAGAGCCCCCCAGGGGCTCAGGCGGGGCCGTGCCCAGCAGCGCCCGCAGCCTGGTGCTTCTCTCTGCAGGAGCCGCTGTGCTGGGGCTCAGCCTCACAGTCGGACCCCAGCGAGCTGAGCAGCCTCCTGCCTGGTCTGAGAGGCGTGGGGGACCGCAGCTGTGGTGAGGGGCTGCAGCCTCAGGCTCTCTCAGGAATGAAGAACGAGTGTGGCTGATCAGCAGCTCCCCAAAATGCCTCTCCGCTCCCCTCAGCCCTGCAGTGTTTCCCAGCAGGCCTGGGGGACACCGGCGAATCCCCACGAGGGTAGAAGCGAAGGGCCCTGGAGGTCACACCCGGCTAGCTCCGCGCCATGGGGAGGGTGCGGAGGGTGAGGTGCGCCGTCCTCTCTCTCGCTCAGCGGGGCTGTGCTTGGCTCCAGGTGTATCTGGGACTCTCTGCTGGGCTCCACAGAGCTGCTCTCATCCCTGGTGTTGGTCAAAGGCGCTGACTCTGCAGGGGCTCATTCTGGAGGTGGCCGAGGGCTCCCATGCTGCCACTTGTCCTGTCCCTGCCTCACGGGGATTTCCTGTGACCCTGGACGCTTCGTTTCCTGTTCACAGGCAGCTTCTCCCCTGCTGCCCTTTGTCTCCTAGGACTCAGGTGAAGCTGACCGGGCAGATTCAGATCACGTCTGATGAAAACCCGACAGCAGCACTGACGCTCAGCGCCTCCTGCAGCCCACGCCCGATTCCGCACTGCACCGCAACCACACCGGACCAAAGCTCGCACAGCCGGGGTGGCTGTGAGCTGGGGGTGCAGCACTGCCGCCTGCAGCAAGTGGGCGGTGAGACCCAGGGGCCGGGCGGGGACAGCCCTGCAGCGTTCTAGCAGCGCTGTGGTTTCCACCTTGAGTCAGAGCTCCCAACACGGAGCTGTCTCACATCAGAGCGAACCGTGCGGGCCTCTCCCCTTTCCTTCATGCGCGGGGCTTATGTTCGGACACTCCCTAAGTCACGTCTCCTCGTTTCCTCATAGCGCAGTGCTTTTCAAGTTGTACTGGTTTGCTCGGCATCATGCTTCAGACGTGGTCGTAGTGTCAGCGTCTGCAGTTTCTCTTTGTGCATAATATACCCATGTGTGTGCGCAGTGTCAGACTGTCACTTTAAGATAATTATTGGATAGACTTGACTTTATACGTCTTTGTAAGCAGACAACACTCTGACCAGTGTCCCTGTGTCTATCTTGGTGCACCTGAGCATGTTTTCCTCCAGGGTGAATACTGAGGAGTCAGTGACCGGGTCTCTTTCGGTTCACTACAAGATTCCCATCAGCTCCCTGATTTTATTGTCAGTTGATAAACCTGGCATTAATTCATGAAAGTTATAAGTGATTCTTATTTTGTCCCAATATGATGCTGCTAATTTCTTTTACCTCCCATGTGGACCTCATGGGCGTCTGTAGCGTTATTTATTGAATCCCTGCATCACAGTGGGGTGGAAATTGAGGCAGAGACAGCAGGGAGCCCAGGCACATGCTGAGCCACCAGAGAGGTGAGGTGAGGATCCTCAGCCTCCCCCACATTAGAGATGTCACACTGCCGCCCGGAATAGGGGAGGAAATATTCATACCACAGAAATGTGCTTTCTGATAATGCTGTTTTCAAAGCATGATCTACCAGTGCAGCACTGAGCAGGTGCCATAAACACCAGCATCTTGACTCCAGTTCCCTTCTACAGAAACCTCCCAGGGCCATTTCATGAAATGTGTGTGTCTCAGGGCGCCATTTTGGATTTAACTGTTAGATGTTGGAATCTGATTTTTGGTTAGCACCTGTCGGCTGCTCATTGGGCATAGTGAATACATTCATTATGGGCATCTGTACAGGTACATTATGCATCTTAATTCTCTTCTGTCCCCCACCCCACAGATGTCTACCTGCTCCTTCCACATCTGGGTCCCCTTCCTATTTTCAAATGCTCGATTTCCATTTTCTTACATTCCTTTCCCCCCATGCCCTCAGCCTCCCCTGTATCCTGGAATCTGATTTCTGCCATTTGTTGTGTTACTGAGACCAGATTCTGTGTAGGGACTGAAGAAATGGACTCAACGTCATGCACTGAGGAATGCGGTGACTGCAAGGAAGGTGGGTCCATTACGGGAAAGAGCAGCAGAGAGTGGTGAGTGCAGATGTGCTCAGGGCTGGTGGAGGACGGGACCATCCAAGGAAAGCCATTCAGTGGAGAGAGAGTTCTCTGCACAGAGCACCACAGACTCCCCTGCACCCAACCTTGTCACCTCCCCCAGGTCTCCTAGTGGATGGGGCCCCAACTTGAATCCAGGACTTTCTCCTAGAATCACCTTGGCATGTAGGGTTTCTTTCCAATGCCCAGCCACTGCGAGCACTTGTGGGAGACCCAGGCTGTGCTCTGTGGAGAAAGGAAGCTCCCTGCCCCCATCATACCATGCCCTCCTCATCACCCTATTCACTGAGATGCGCAGAACTGGATATCTTGAAACAGATGTTCCCTGAGTTGGCCGATTGAATGTTATCTGGTCTGACCGAGGCTCTGGTAGATTCATTAACAGCAAGGCCGGAACATGAAGGTGGGTATAGCCTCCATTTTGAAGGCTGGAATGGAGGCTCAAGCGAGAACCTGTGAGATTTCAGGGTAAGACATGAGATAACATTTCTTCTGAGGTCTTGGGACTCAGAAAAAAAAATTACACTTTCCTGGCAGTAAGGGGCCAGCCTTGCATTCGTCATTGGTAATATGTATACCAGCATGGTTAATATGCTTATATTGCTAATTAGAGGCCTTATTCATGGGACACACTTTCTCTATTTCTCCTTATACCCAGACCTGCAAAGATTGCTTTCCCTAACTCTCTGCCAGGAGCCCCACCCACCTCCCTGACCTATACCAATAAAAGCCATGAGCTTTTGGACACAAGGTCTGTTGTTCCATAGAGAACACTGGGTCATGCCGGAGCTCCTCAACTGCAGAACTTTCTCCTTTTGTCTTTATTTTGCATCCATGTGCCATACTGCTGGGTGGGATAGACTGATACCATCCACAGGGGTTTCAGCAAGCACTGACTGCTATTTCTTCATCTCCCGGCTGCATCTTGGGTCCTTCTCTGACTGCACTGATCCTTGAAGAGCAGAATCCCCAGGGCCACCAGGACCAGGCCAGCCAGGCCCATGCGGATGAGGTTCTCCATGGTGTAATCCTGAGGCTGTGAGGCTGGGGATGGAGACAAAGAGGTCAGAGAGGTCAGAACAGACTAGAATCTCCCCTGCAGCCCTGCATGTCCACCTGCGCTCCTGGACATGGCTTGACCCCCTGTGTCCAGCCCTACACCTGGGAGTTCTTCTTACCTGTGTTGGGCTCTGAATTATTCTGTGATGTGTTGATTGTCTCTGCTTCTCCTGAGAACCAAGGAAGACAAGTGGGACACGTGAAGCTTTGAACACATGAGCCTTTCCCCCAGCCCCACATCCTTGTGTCTCCATATCATGACAGATGTGATGCAGACGCTTAGTGAGCCCTTGCCTGCTACAGCAGTGTTGCCTCTGGTGGCTTAGATTCTTCATCCTCACCTGCTGCTTGCATTCAGGATTTGCATCTCTGTCTCTTTGGAGCAAAGGTTAGTTGAGTTTAAAAAGCTTAGGATTCATGACAAAAGTGATCTCCCATTCATCAGTAGCCAGGCCTGTGAGCTCTGTGTTCAGTGTGGGACACAGAATGATATGAGCGAACTCCCCTGGAGAGGAGTTTCCTGATCCACCAGCTGAGGACCCAGGGCCCAGGGGCAAAGGCCGGTCCTCAGGGCTCTGGAGCATCAGGAGACAAGGGCTGGAGTCTGGGGCGGCCCCGTCACCACCCAGGTGGGTCCTCTGCTGCTTCATCCTCCCTGTAACTTCTGCTAACTCATCGTCATGCAGTTAGAGACACCTAAAATGCGGTGCACACACTCAGACACAGACACGCGTGTACAAGTGCATGTGTGTTCTACATGGCAGTAGCATCAGTGCTTCATGGAAACAGGGCTTCTACTTTTCAGGACGGAAGTCCATGTTGGAGGACCAGTAATGAACAAGGAAAAATGTATCTACAGAACAACATTGAGAATACAGATGAAAAGCTGTAGAAAACACACATAAATACAGCTAGATATAGGAAAAGTTATCCATTTGTACATATTTAGATTACAGTGGATACATGTCTGACCACCTACATACAAAGCTGAAGCAGGAACATCGGTGTGAAACTGAGACGTTAAGGAATAGAATTTCCACTTCAGTGTACTAGACATAAATTTATCAGTAATCAGAACAGATTGGCTGAAAGCCTTTGGAGAGGGGGAAAATAAAAAATTAGTCTGAAATAAAAAGATTATACTTAAATCAATGTCTTTTGTTTTTATACTTTTTTTCAGAAGATAGAAACCAAGGAATTAACTCTCAAATAATAAATCAATTTTAAAATTGCCTATAAATATTACTAATTATTATGAATGGAACTTTGAAATGTTTCCAAAGTTCATAAAGCTCAATTTAAACATCTTAGATGAGATTTGATATTAAGCAGTTATTCTTTATAACTGATATACAAATATAATCTATTCCTGTGAAACAGAAATGCAATTAATTATATTTAAAGTATAAATCAGTATGCCTATAAATATATTTCCATAGAAAGGTACCACTTGGGGCTGGGGATTTAGATCAGTGGCACAGCAACTGCCTGGCAAGCGCAAGGTCGTGAGTTCAATTCCAGGTACTGGAAAAAAAAAAAGCAAAAAAAAAGGTACCACTTTACATTTCAAAAAGCATAGCAACAGCACAGAAGTATAAACAGAAAATGCGCAATGAATCAAACAGGACTGTACAGAACACCTGTGTGGTGGGGACCCTGAGTGAGCCCGAGAGCAGTGCAGGACCCATCCTGAGTCTCAGGGGCGCCCTGAGCGCAGAGGCCGCCAGGTGGCGCAGGAGGGGCCGTGCCCAGCGGTGCCCCCAGCCTGGTGCTTCTCTCTACAGGAGCGGCCCTGCTGGGGGCTCAGCCTCACTCACAGTTGGAGCCCAGCGAGGCTGCTCTCTGTCCACCAGGGCCCTCCTTCCTGCCTGGACCTCAGACACCTCCACTGCTCTGACCCCCGGGCAGTGTCACCCTGTCCTCAGAGCCCCAGGGAGCCACCAGGCTCCCTCACTGTCCCCGTCCCTGGTCCTCTGGGACTGATCCTGTCCTGAGAATTGCACACAGTGCTGCGCTGCATCTGGACTCCCGTGGGTCAGGGGAGCGTGTCTCCACCAGCCATGCGGCAGGGCCTGTTGTTGAGCCGCTGGGAACACAGGCGCTGCCTGTGAGGTGGGGACATCAGGAGAGGGCTGGGCCCTGTCCTCCCCTCAGTCCAGCCCCGCCTCCTCTGATCTCACCTGTGTCTCCCGTGCCCCTCTCCTCTTAGCTCCGTGGGAGATGTCTGGGTGGGAGCCCCGGGCAGGGAGCTCCGTCTGCCTCGGCCTCCTCATGGGGGACGCTCCCCTGTGCACCTCCCCTCCACCTCCGCCATGTCCTGGGCTCAGACCCGAGCTGGGACAGGACACAGAGTGACCT
>NW_004955567.1:1283249-1310256 GCF_000276665.1 Chinchilla lanigera
ATCTGAACGCTGCTGCTCTGCCGGGCACCCTCCCCACTGTCACCGTCCCTGCACAGCGGGACAGGACCGCTGCAGAGTCACATCCTGGAGGCTCCCCTGGGAGGCCGCCTCTCCAGGGCTCACAGCAAGCTCAGCAGGAGAGGGACTTGAAGGTCGGGCCCAGGCCTCCCTTTTACCCCTGGAGAAGCTGAGGCCCGCACAGGAGCGGCTGGTCCAAGTCAGCGTCTCCAGAGGAGGCTGCACCCGCCCCACAGCCCCGCCCCGCCCCGCCCAGACCCTCCCAGCAGCGCCCTCACTCACCACCCTGGGGTTCTGGATGCTGGCGTGAGGGGCTGATGCTCAGGGCCTCCCAGGAGGGCTGGGGAGGTGAGGGGCTGGACTCCCTTCAGCTGCAGCTCCTCTCCCAGGTTGGACTTCAACATCTCTCTCAGCTTTGAAACCACCCATGCAGCCTGGATTCCCAGCCTCTGGGCATCATGGTTCCTTTCCCGCTTCTCTGTCCCTGGACACCAGCACAGCTGAGATTGATACCAGACTGCGATGGGCTGGGAGTCTCCAGGCAGCCTGGACACAGCACACTGGGACAGAGCCCGAGACTCCTGCTGTGGGGCTGGGCACTGAGGGCCGGGACAGGGCTCATACTAGGGATGAGGATTCAAGGGCGGCGGGGCTGGGCCACCCCAAGGATGGACCTCTGCCCTCTCCTCTCACTGTGTGGTGGCCTCTGCACACGGAACTTTCTGCACAGGAAGGACGGGTGGCAACAAGATGCCTAGGAAGAGTCCAGTACTGGCCCGTTCTCCCAGAGACCCCCCCAGTCACCGAGCTCAGGGCTGCCCAGGGAGGTGGTCAGAGGGACCCCAAGCTCAGCCATGCTGGGGTCACAGCCACCTCACCTGACACTGTGAGCTCCGGGGGGGGTCCCCTGGGCTGTGACAACAGGTGGGGGAAGGGTCTGTGAGAGCCACAGCACCTGTAGGTCCCGAGGGCTGAGCTCACAGCTCTCATGGAGAATTCTGCCTGGGACTCCTGAGCTCGGGATTCTGATCTCAGACACAACAGGGAATCAGATGCCCCCTCCTTGGAGAGAAAGAAAGTGTCCATTGGGTTCTGTGACTGACACAGCAGGGTCACACTCTTTCCTGCGGACACCGCGGGTCCCGGCTGCACCGAGAGGGAGGGTGTGCCCGGGAGCTGTCCTGCAGAGAAGGAGGCTGGTGAGGGCGGCCCCAGCTTGCTCTGAGCTGAGGCCGCAGCAGGGCTGTCTCTGAGGACCCTCGGTCTCTGCCTGTTTGTTTCCTTTGACTCTGCCCCTCCTGCCCTCCCCATCTCTCTGTCTCTCTCCCTCCCTGACACCCACCCTCACCCTGGCCATCACCTCCTGGGCTCCCCAGCAGGGCCTGGGCAGGATCTGGGTCCCTGACTGAGCCCTGGGCTCCTCACCTGTGATCAGGATGCCCAGGGGGTCAGTAGGGGCCACACTTGGAGGAGATTCTGTGTAGAGGCTCCTATAGGTGGGGCGCCCGGGCCCAGGGAAAAGTTGGCTTAGGAGAGCCCATCCTGGGGCTGCCGGCCAGGGTGATGGGGAGGTCACCTGTCCCCTCCTTGGACAGAGCAAATCTGTCATAGCAGAGGTCAGAGTGACACTGGAGGGTCAGGTTGTGTCCAGGGTCCAGGACAGGGCCCTGCTGGGTCAGGAGGGAGGGCTTCCTGGCAGCCCTGGAGGGAGGAGGAGCCCGGCTGAAGGGCTGGGTCTTGCCATGTACCTGCCCTCCTGCCCTGCGGGTCTCCCTGACTGTCATTTTGAGGTTTCCTGCTCTGTAGATGTTCTGACCCAAACTGCTCCTAGGATCCTCTGTAGTCCGGCCCCTGTCAATTGCTTCAGGACTCAGATATGATTGGGAAAAGAAAGGACTTCCTCACCTGAGACCAGGAGCTCCAGGACGTCACTGGGCTCCGACCACACCTGCGGTTTCCTCCTGTCATAGCCGTAGCATCTGAACGTCCACCTCTGCCTGGGGGTCACGGGGCTCACACGGAACAGGGCCTGGACCTGCCCATTGGAGTCTTGCTGTGAGTCCAGTGTCCAGGAGAGCTTGTCTCCTCCTTCCTCAGTCAGAACGAACCTGTCATATCCCAGCCTTGAGCCACACTGGAGGGTGACGTTCCCTCCTGAGGTCACAACAGGGCTGGGCAGGGCTGAGAGGCTGGGTTTGCTGGAGACTCCTAGGAGAGAAGGAGGCAGCGTGTGAAATGGACTCACACCTCCCACATTTTCCCAGGGCTGGGCTATGAGAGGGGGACGCCCCTGAGAGCAGACCCCTTCCAGGGAACAGAGCCTGGGGCTGGGACTCAGCGTGTCCCCTCACCTATCACCACCACCTCCAGGGGCTCACTGTGCTGAGACCAGCCAGCAGGGCTGCGATAGTAACAGCGATAGCGCCCTGCATCACCTTCTGTCATGGATGGGATGGAGAACTCGGCCTTGTTCCGGGGCTCGGGTGAGGTCTGTGTGACTGAGAATGCCGGGCTGCCCTCTCTGTACAGATGGTATCGCTGGGCCTCCAGGGTCCCCTCACACCACGGGGTCACAGGAGTCCTCCGTGGTATCACAGAGCCTGGCTGAGCCTGGAGCTTGGGTTTTGGGTGGATCCCTGAAAGGAAGCAGATGAAAAGGGGGTGGTGTGTTCAGAATATGCAGAGACTCCCACATGGAGATGACTTTTAGGTTGATCCGTCATAAGCAGAAGACACCCAAGGAGCTTCCTGTGGACAAATTCTCTTCTGGGCCTTCTGATTTGTACTTTCCCTGTTTTACCCTGGTTCCCACATCTCTGGTCTCATTGTCCCCGACACCCTCTCACTGAATTCAACATCCCCAACCCCTCCCAATCTCACGACTAGGTGCTTCCAAGGTCTCAGGGTCAAGTTCTCAATCAGTAAAGGAAGAAGATGGGGCTTACTCACTTGAAAACAGGAGCTCCAGGGGGTCACTGGGCTCCGACCACACCTGGGGTTGGTTCCAGTAACAGCCGTAGCATCTGAATTCCCACCTGTGGTTGGGGGTCACAGGACCCACAAGGAACAAGGCCTGGACCTGCCCACTGGGGCCTCGCTGTGCATCCAGGGTCCAGAAGGGCTTGTCTCCTCCTTCCTCAGTCAGAACGAACCTGTCAAATCCCAGCTGTGAGCCACACTGGAGGGTGACGCTCCCTCCTGAGGTCACCTCAGGGCCGGGCAGGGCTGAGAGGCTGGGTTTGCTGTAGACTCCTAGGAGAGAAGGAGGCAGCATGGGAAATGGACTCGCACCTCCCATACTGTCCCCAGGGCTGGGCTGTGAGAAGTGGACACCCTTGAGAGCAGACCTCTTCCTGAGGGCAGAGCCTGGGGCTGGGACTACGAGTGTCCTCTCACCTGTCACCACCAGCTCCAGGGGATCACTGGGCTTTGACTCCCCAGAAGGGGTTCGGTAGAAACAGCGATGCCGCCCTGCATGCTGCTCTGTCATGGATGGGATGGAGAACACGACCCTGCTCTTGAGTTCCAGTGATGTTTGTCTTGTCCAGGGCGCTTGGCTTCCCCCTTTGTACAGACCGTACTCCTGGGCCCCCAGAGGCCCCTCACACCAGAGGGTCACATGTTCCCCCCGCGGTATCACAGATCCTGGCTCAGCGGAGAGCTTCGGTTTGGGGAGGGTCCCTGCAGGGAAATCACAACTGGGTCCCACGAGCTTCCTCCCCTCACATCCCAGCCCTCAGCCCCAGGACATTTCAGACCTCCCCAGCACCAGCCCACACCTGCTGTGCTCCATCCCCACTGCCCAGGGGTGGCCCCTTGTCCCCAGGTGTAGGAGGGACCCATTATAGCTGGGGACACACTCACCTGCCTGCACTTGGGTCCTGGGGCCCATATTCAGCCCTGGAAGAGATTTCCCTCTGAGAGGTTTGCCCTGGGGCCTGAGCTGGTCCTCTGCTTCCCAGATCCTCCTGACACCTTGGTTTCCTGATGGCCCAGGCCCTGGCTATGGGGTTCCAGTCTAGCAGTTCCCATTCCCAGGTTCAATTCTTACCAATGCAGAGCAGGCCATGAGTGTGGTGGTCATGGCGTCTCCTACCTCCAGGTGAGACTGTGTGGATGGATGAGACCACAGTGCCTGACACAGTTTCACAGCTAGGGATTGGTTTCTGCCCTTCACACGGAGGTCACACGAGGAGCCCCACAGGAAGCGGAACTGACATCCGCAGGCACCCGGGCTGTTTTCTCCTATTGCTGAACCTGGCTGGGCTCCAGGCTGGAGAGCCCCTTCTGAGTGTTCCTGATTTGTCCTCACCTCATCGATTCCAGGGCACAGTAGCCAATAGACCTGGAGCCCTCCCAAGCTGTTCCCCTCCAGTGCACAGTTACCCCGGGCTGGTGTTTCTCACAGCCTCCAATCGGTCTCCTCCCTCCCTCAGCATGTCCATCGGCACAGCAAGGTCGTCCTCACTGTGGCAGTCCCCACCGCCCTGGAGATGCTCCGGGGAAGATGCAGGTTCCTGCTGCAGGTGGAAGAGAGCAGAGATGCGCTGAGCCCCGACTGGAGAAACCTCCACGAAGGTCAGGGGCAGGGATCAGAGACGCCCACTGCACCGGACAGCGCACAGGGAGCTAAGGGACTTGAAGGCAGTGGACACACATTTCAGCAAGGAAACCATGTGGTGAAGAACTTTGGAGAAAATACTGCATTGGGATGACAGGCTGTGGGTGGAGGAGAGAATGATTTATGTCTTTGTGTCTGTGGGAGTCCTCTGGGGAGGTGGCAGCAGAGCTGGGTCCTGGGGACAAGAAGGAGGCCGCCCTGTGACACCTGCATGGAGCCCTCGCTGCATCTGCAGTGGCTCCTGCTGGTTGGTGTCAGACTCAGACTCCTCTGGCTTGCGGGGCCCTAAGCACAGCTGCTGACCCCTCCCTGGGGCGAGCCCAGGCCGTCCTCTCCCTCCTCACTTGCCTTCCTGCATCGGCCATGACGGTGGAGTTGCAAGAGCACAAGGAGTGCGAGCACGATGAACAAGGCCTGCAAGACCCACGTCAGAATATTCAGGTTCCTTCCTGGACCTTGGGCAGAAGTGATGTCTGAATCAGGAACTGATTCACTTAAATGCTGACCCTGCCCTGTCCTGGGTGGGGTTTGCATTCATCACCTCAAACTCTCACAGTCCCGCGACATGGCACTGCCGTCCCCACCCAGGCAGTCTACAGATGAGAACATCAAGGACCAGAGAAAGATTCTCCTGCCCGGGTCCTGTCCACACCTCCACTTGAAGACACTCACTTTCTGAGACCCTCCCTGGAGTGTCACTTTGGGCCATCTTTAAAGGAGGGTTTACTTAGGACAGTTTCCCAGACTCCAGAGATACCTTCTGGTCTAGAGGTGCACACGGCTGCATTCTGAGAGGGAGACCTTCCATGGAGACCCAGCGAGTGATGGCTCATGGTGCAGGAACAGGAGGTGGAGGGACCTCTCCCTGCATCAGTGTTTCCTGTTTCTACGTTGCTGTCTTGAATAATTTGCTACAGTAACAGCACATTGACTGACCCAGCAGCTGAAATAAATGTGCGCTTCTTCCTGCGCTCCAGTTCCCATTTCCCATTTTAATGGTTTTCCTTTCCTTTTCTATGGACGTGAAGGATGACTCCCACCACCTGCTCCAGAGGAAGTCACCCCAGCTGTTCACACACTGTCCTGTGGGCTGACAGCTACACTGAGCTTCACTGCCCCAGGCCTGGGCTGCCGTTGAGGAGAGTGCGGCCCTGTGCACATAGGCAGTGGCACACCGTGCCCCACGTGTAGGCCTTTTCTTTCTGTGTGTGCTTTGCCATCACAATGCTCACTGTGTTGGGTGACAGTGACAGGCGGGGGTGCGCACATCCAGGGAAAGTGGCTGCTCCTGCTGTTCCCTGATGTGCTCCCTCCAGGGCTGAGGGCTTGGCTGGGGCTACAGACGCTTGGCCCGCCCAGTGGCCTGTGTTGTACCTGAGGAGGAGAAGGGCTGCAGGAGTCACCACAGCATGGTGAGCAACACTCCCCTAATTACAGTGCCTGGAGAGTAGCGTAATTCCCCCGGCATGTATTTTTGAAACGTCCTGTGCCCTGGATCCTTGGAGGACACTTGGCTCAGAGAGGATCATAGGAATCATGTCTGCCTCAGAGCACTGATGCTCCAGGTATGAGAGACCAGGGAGACTGCGTACTAAACTGTGAATTGTGCACAGAGTGCCACAGATACTGTGGTGAGGAGTGACAGGTATAGACAGTTGTAACTGGAGACTGCCAGCTGGGCTGGTGTAGTTTGCAGCCTAATTTGTCTACTAATACTCTTACTCTGTATAGCTTCTGTATTATACTTTTCTGCTGGGTGCTTAAAACCAAGTCACACTAAGACTTGTGTTAAGTAATACTGTTTGCTCTATCTATCTATCTATCCATCCATCTATCTATCATCTATCTATCTATCCATCTATGTATCTATTTATCTATCTATCATCTATCTATCCATCATCTATCTATCTATTCATCTGTCTCAAGGTCAATAAAGGCTCCTTAAGGATTACTTTGGAGCCATGTGAAGAGC
The DNA here is from genome assembly GCF_000276665.1 of Chinchilla lanigera. Taxonomy (NCBI): domain Eukaryota; kingdom Metazoa; phylum Chordata; class Mammalia; order Rodentia; family Chinchillidae; genus Chinchilla; species Chinchilla lanigera. Next base: position 1,289,861 of record NW_004955567.1, read on the forward strand.
TCATTAACTCTCCTATAGCATTTCACTGTCCAGTGTCATCTGTCAGGATGGCCATGATCTGCCCATGTGGCTTCTCTTGGAAGCCTGGGCTACTTTCCCTCTCTTATGACCCTCCTTTTACCATAAGGTACCATGGTTAGCTCCTGTCCTCTAAAGTCCAACAGGCTCCTGCTTGGGAGGTTGGGTGACTCACTGGACCTGTCTGATTATGCCTGGGTCCTGGCTGACCTTAAAGACCAAGGGCTACATTACTGGACGTTCCCTTGGCCCACTTGTGTTTGTTCAGCTTTGGTCCCCCAGCCTCAGTGGTTGAACGGCCAGGAGGTGCACTAGTACTGAAGTGCAAGAGGTAGGTTCAGCCATTATAATCTATTCTGAGTACTGAGCACTATGAAGTAAAAGTATGGCGGAGAACTGTGATTTCTTTTATCAGCACAACAATCTTTCAGAAGACAAAGTCCTGTGCAATGTTAGCAGATAACCATTATAAAGCTTTATAGGGAAAATTTGAAATTAAATGTTAATAGCATTTTAAACAGCATTTTGGTAGAACAATTATGATGACATTATTATACTAGAAACATCAGGGTTTTGCTCTTATCTCTGAAATATGTTGAAATCTTCACTTTACCAGTTGGCTAGCTTTGTCTAGTTATTAAATATTAAAGGTCACAAAAACTTTTATCGAGATTTCCTACCTTTTAGTAAACAGACTTTCATGGAGAATGTACTTGTTTGCAGACATCTGTCACTGGTTATTATTTCCTCATCATTAGATGGACTCTCCTTAGATTGTATAGTGCTTAGATTTGCATAACAGCCATAGCACAATAATACAAAATCTCACAAACATAAACCTGAAAAAGTTCAGCATCATAAACAACTTCCGTCTGGAGATTGTTAGCTGACAAGATAGTTTCCAGAGCTCTGCATCTTTGAGGCCTGTGCACCCCTTCCTGTCTTGGAGGGAACTTCAATTGGAAACAGCAGTCACTGTGCAAACTGAGCCCATTGTCTTGAGGAGCTGAAGGATGAAGTTGCAGACAGAAAGGAGGTTAAAGGAGAAACGAAATAAGAGAAGAGAAAAATGCTCCTGGTTGGAAGTCTTTCCAGAAAGCGGAAGCGCCCTGTGTTTCTATTTTTAGAAGTGTAATCTGTGTAGAATAGCCAATAGTAAACAAAGTGTTTGCTTGAACAGCATTAAAAATTTATCTAAACATTTACAGTTATCAGTGTATGTACATATAGACATACAAAATAGTGTATATAATTACAGATGTATCTATACAACTTCTGTATATGTTGTAACTATATACATATGTTAAGCAAGAACACTAGGTAGGAAATCTAAAAATTTACATTCATCGTATATTGAGATACAAATCTTATCAATAACAAATGGAAGTGACTTAGATGTGATTACAAGAGAAAGGTATCTACGCTGACATGAAGTAAAGCATATGTACCAAAAACAACTTCTTGCCTGTGTAGACTTAACCTGTGTTTGTTTTCTTCTTTATTGCTAGGTGATTCCAGTGCATAGTAATGGCATTCAGTGTGCGGCGCTGGAGCACACACGTAATACAGCTGAGTCACGTCTCATCCCTTTCCGCACCCCCGTCCTTTCTCCATCTCTTGGTCTCTTCCCTTTTACCAAACACCTATCACCTTTGTTATGGTCTATCTTTTATTTTGCTCTTTAATTTATTTATACTTTGTGTTTCTTCTTTATTTCATTTTAAACTTTTGATAATTTTATTTCTTTGCTTCATGCAATGTTTAAATTTTGTATAGATTTATTTCTCTGAAAATTCTGATGTCAAGGTTCACCCATTTTCCTAAAAATAAACCAAATTTGCTTTGTTATACCAAAGTAATACTCCATAGTATATAAATGCCACATTTTCTTTCTTTCTTTTTGCTCGTTATTTGTACTTTGGCTTCCTTATATGAGAGAAACCATGTGAGATTCCAGCTTGTGTGACTGGTTTATTTTATTTAGCCTTATGTTTTCAAGGTGCATCCATTTTCCTACCAATGTTTCAAATTCATCCTTCTTAATAGAAGAATATTATTTCACTGCACATAATTACCATTTTTCTTGTTTTTTGTTTGTTTGTTTGTGTTTGGAGACAGGGTTCTACATAGCTTAAAATGGCCTTGAACTCAATAGGTAGCCCAGGCTGCCCTCGAATTGGTAGTGATTCTCTTGCCTCAGCCTCCTAAGTGCTGGAATTAAAGGCATGTGCCATCACTCCTGGCTTCCACCTTTTCTTCATCCATTTATCTGGTGATGGACATATAAGGCCCTTCCAAGGTTTAGTTATTAGGACAAGTGTTGCTGTAACTACTGGTATGCATGTAATATATCTTTAAATAATTTGGGGAGATGCTTAGAATGGGAGTACCTGAATAAATGAAATTTCTGTTTTTAGTTTTTTTGAAGAATATTTATATTTATTTATTTACTAGTTTATCTATTTAGTAGTTTACATTCCTCCCAACAATGTAGGAGGTTCCCTTTTATTATACTCTTGACAGAATTTTTTGTTTTGTTTTGTTTTGTTTTTTTGTTTTTGGTAGCAGGAATTGAACTCAGGACCTTGCACTTGCCAGGCAGGTGCTGTTCTGCTGAGGTATATCCCCAGTCCAGCATTTTTTGTCAGTACTTGATTTCCTGATGTGTACCATTCTTTTTGCAGTAAGATGAAATCTCAGTGTTGCTTAATTTTCATTTTTCTGATGGCCAGGGTTGTTGAATATTTTCTCAAGTATTTATTGGTCTTTCTACTGCTTCTACTGAGAATTGTCTGTTCATTTCAGTTGCCCATTTTTGAGTGGGTCTTTCATTTGGGAGCTAATTCTGTGCTCTTTATGCATTCTAAACCTTAGTCCTTTCTCTCAGGTGTAGCTGGTAAAAAATGTTCCTTTTTTAATATTGCCTCTTCAGGCTGTGGGTTGTTTCCTTTGCTTTCCAAAGCTTTTGGATTTCATACACTCCAGTTTGTTGGTTCTGAAAGTTATATCTTGGGCAGTTCAGAAGATTTTTGCCTGCACCCATGACTATAGTTTTGCCTACGTGTTCTTGTAGCAGGCTAAGTGTTTCTGTTTTACTATTTAGATTTTAAAACTATTTTGATTTCAGTTTAGTACACACTGAGAGACGTGGCTCTGGCTGCCCTCCTCTGCATATGTAGCCAGTTCTCCCAGCCCCATTTGCTAAAGAGGATGTCTGTCTTGGTTACTTTTCTCTCGTTGCTGGGACAAAATACCTGACGCCCAAAATTAAGGAAGGAAAGGTTTATTTCGCTTACAGTTTGTAGAGGTTTTAGTCCATACTTGGCAGGTGACAAGGCAGAGTGGCACATGGCAGAGAGCTACAGCTCATGGTGGCAGAACACAGCAAAAACAACAACCACTGAAAGGGAGGAATGGTGGCAAGCAGCCTGTTCCTCTCCTTTATATATGCAAACTATCTACCCCGGGGCGGGTGTAGCTCTCACACCCACAATCAATCAAACTCTAAAAGCCTGCCCCATGACCGCATGAGGCTTTGAGGGGACACACAGACACAAACCATAACATTCCACCCCTCTGCATATGTAGCCAGTTCTCCTAGCCCCATTTGCTAAAGAGGACGTCTTTTCTCCATTGTGTGTTTATGGCCTATTTATCAGAGACCAGGTGGCAGAATGTGTCTGGGTTGTTTCTGCATCTTCTAGTCTGGTCCATTGATCCACATGCTCATTTTGTGTCAGCCTTTTTAAAAACCATTGTAACTTTGGAGTAGAATTGAAATCTGAGGTGGTGATGCCTTTTGCTCCTAGCATTGTATTTGCTATTCTGGGCCAGTGTCTTGGCTACTTTTCTTTCATTGCTGAGGCAAAATACCTGACCCCCAGAATTAAGGAAGGAAAGGTTTATTTTGTTCACACTTTGTGGATGTTTTAGTCCATACTCAGTTGGCTCCAAGGCAGAGTGGCACATGGCAGAGGGCAACCATTCACGGCAGTGGAAGACAGCAAAAGCAGCAAGAGCCAAAAGGGGAGGGGGGAGGCATGCCTCTTTTCCTCCCTTACAGTGTATACAAACTACGCAGACTAGTGCAGGTTTAGCACTCACACCCATAATCCCAACACTGGACCATGAGTCAATCATAAACTCTAGAAGCTCGCCCCATGAATGCACGAGGCTTTGAGGGGCCATCCAGACACAAACCATAACAACCACTATTTTTTCAAGTGAATTTGGGGATTGTTTCCTAGTTCTATGAAAAGTTCTACCAGTATTTTGATTGAGATAACACTAAATCACCATGACAGTTTTGGGAGTATGGGCATTTTGTCAATATTGGTTCTGCCTATCCAGGAAAGTCCATTTTTGGACATCCTTTTCTATCTCTTTTTTCAGGGTTCTGTGATTTTGTCTTAGAGCTCTTTTCTCTTCTTGGTTAGGTTAATTCCTATATAATTTTTTTTATACTAGTGGAAATACATATATATTTTTATTTCTTCTTTGGTGTGCTTATTATTGGTATAAAGAAATGTTATTGTCTTATGTGTGCAGATATTGTGTCATGCTACGCTGTTGAATTTGGTTGTTAATTCTAAAGGCTTTTGGTGAAAATTTGTCACATCATCTACAAATAGTGATAATTTGCATTCTTCCTTTTTATACAAATCATTTTTATTTTGTCCTTGCCTCATCACTAGCTAACCTTTCAAGTACTGTATTTAACAGAAGTAGTGAGAGTAGATATTCTTCTCCTGTTCCGAATTTTAGAGGGGAAGCTTCCAGCTTCACTCCATTGGATATGGTTTTGGCCAGTGGTTTGTCATAAATGGCTATCATTAGATTGAGGAAAAGTCCTTCTATACCTACTTTCTTCAGGGTTTTGATTGTGAATGGGTGGTGGATTTCATGAAAAGCCTTTTCTGCATCTATTGTTATGAGCATGTGGATTTTGTCTTTGCTGCTTTCTATGTGGAATGCTCAATTTGTTGATTTGCATATGTTGAACCATCCTTGCATCCTTGGGATAAAACCTACTTGGTCACAATGTATGATGCTGATGATCATACACTGTGATTTGTTGACTTCTATTTGCCAATATCTTAGGGAGGATTTTCATGTCTATGTTCATGAACGTGACTGGACTACAGTTTTCTTTTTTAGTTGGATCCTTGTATTCTTTTTTTAGAATAAGATTAATGATGGCTTAAAGGGATCAATTTGAAAGTACTCCTCCTTTTTCAATTTCATTAAAGCATTTGAGGGATATTGGTGTCATGACCTCCATGAAGGTCTTGTGGGATTCAGCATTGTATCCATCAGGTCATGAGCTTGGCTTAGTTGGTAGTCTGTTATTCTGCCACAGTTCCATTCCTTCTTATAGAATTGTTCAGCATTCTTATGTCTTCTGGATTCAAATTTGAGAACTCAAATGTGTTTTGGACTCTGTCCATTTCTTCACATTCTCCATTTTGTTGGAGTACAACTTCCACCGTAGTTACTAATGACCTGCATTTTGGCTGTGTCCACAGTGACTTTGCCTTTTTATTTCTCATTGTCTTGATGAGTCTTTTCATCCCTTCTTTCAGTCAGGCTGGCTGAAGCTTTCCTTATTTTATTTATTCCTTGAAACAATGAACTCTTCAAGTAACTGATTTTTTTTTTCACTTTTTGGTCTCAATTTCAAGTTCCCACCCAGATTTTTATGACTCCCCTTCTCAGACTAGGTTTAGGTTTGGACATTTGATTTTAGGTTTGGACATTTCTTTTCTGTCTTGTGGTACTTCCTCAGATTATTTATTTAAGTTCGCTCTGTTCTTCTAATGTGAGCACTGACTGCAGTACATTTCCCTCTTGAGCCTGCTTTCACTGTGTCACATGGGTTCTGGTGTGTGATACTGGCATTGTCATCTGATTCCAGAAAGTGTTTCCTTTCTTCCGTGAGTTATCCTATGATCATTTGGTGTTCAAGAGTGTTTCATTGAGTTTTTGGATGTTTAGAAATTTTCTGTGGTTTCTTTTGGAACTGATTTCATATGTCACTGCAGAATGATCTGATACATACACATACATGCAGTGATTTAAATTTTTTGATATTTATTCATGCCTGCTTTGTAGAATAGAAAGTAATTTATTTTGGAGGCTATGTGCTATGTGCTGCTGAGAAGAATATGCATGATGTTGTAGTAGGGAAGGACCCTCTGTAGATGTCTATTAAAACTATTTATGGGCTTAAAAATGGGCTTCATCTCATATATTTCTCTGTTTTTTGCTTGTTTGCTTGTTTAGCAGATCTGACTCTTTGTGAAAATGGACAATTGAGGTCACCCACTATGATTGCATTGATCTGTATTTGATTTTTTAATGTTCAGCATTGTTTGTTTCATGAAGTCATTTCTCTAATATTTGGTGCATATATATTTATAATTGTTCTCTCTTCCTGTGGAATTGTTCCCTGAACTAATATATAGTGGCCTTCTTAGCCAGGTGTGACAATTTTAACTTGAAGGTTATTTTATCTGCAAAAACAGTCATAAACTTTTCTTGCTTTTGAGATCCTGGTACATGGAATATTTTTTCCACTTTTGATGTTCTGTCTGGAATTCTTTCTGGATGGGATGAGTTTCTTGGATGCAACAGGCAATCTGAGGCTGCCTCCCCTTCACCACCCTGCCTGGGCTATGGTGCCTCCTTTTCCCTGTTGTCTCTTGTTACCAAATCACCACATACTTAGAAACATGTGCAGGTAACACACACACACACACACACACACACACACACACACACACACACACACTAGTGGGAATGTGGGTGCCTTATGAAAACTTTCCTTTATCCTTATGAAGGTGTAAATCTGTGTCTCCTGACAAGAGAAAGAGGAAGGATAAAAGCATGAGGTTGAACCTTTGAATGCAGCACCATGGGCTGTGAGGGAATCAGCATCCCTGGGAAGGGTTTGAGCGTGGACAACGGACCCCCACCCAGACATCTTGCAGTCTGTTCCACATCTTCAGGACCGTGAGGACGATGAGGGGACTAAGGTACTTGCTGCAGCTCCTCCTTGTCCTCCCATCAATGCGAGAGTGAACAAGAGCATGCCTTAGATGACTCTGACCACCTCCCTTCTCTATGCAAAGCACAGTGCCCTCGGTTCCCTTCTAATCCCACGCTCCCATGCACCCTCCCGTCTTATGGACCATCTCCTTGTGCAGCTGGGCAGCCTGGCTGGGGCTGAGGGGCAGGTGGGAGTAGCGGATCAGTTAAAGGAAGGGGCAGGGTTCCTAGAGAGTAGGTGCATGGTGATCCTCAATGGTATCCCACAGATCAGACCAGCTCCTGGAAGTGGACACACACATTGCCATTTGTACTCACGTTCCTATTTGTTCTCATGACACTTCTCTGTCCCCTGCAGACTTATGACTTTGACAGAACAGAGTAACCAGTGAAAACTGGAAGGAGGGTTGCAGGGTAGATGAAGGCTCCTGCACATCTATGGAGAAAGCTCAGCTTGTTGCACCCTGTTCACAACCCTGTGCTTCTGTCAGGAGGCAAATTACAGCAGCAGTCTTTTGTATGCTAACTTCTCTATTTCAAGTCAGGCTGTCCTGGTGTGGAAAGTTGCTTGTTTCCTTCAACTCTCCCCAAGATGATAAACCTGACCCATGGCTTTCTCCACTCTCCAGCACGTGTGAAACTCTCTAGGAGTTAAGGTAACAACTGTGCACATCAACGAACCAACAACACATCGGTGGATATCTGAAGCCAAGACTCTCCCAGATCCCAGCGTACTCTTCTTGTCCCACTGCGACAGGCACTTTGCTTCGCAGTGGACAGGAAATGCCCTCATCTACCACAGCTGAGCAGCATTTCTGTGGTTTCCTTGCCACGACTGCCCTTTCTGAGAACTGAAGCGGAGGTGGCCAGAGGTTGGGGTTATTTATAGCACAGACTTCATAGATTAAATTTTTGAAAAGAACCTTTATTCTCTACTTCAGGAATGACTGAGAGTGGGGAGGGGGAGGGTCAGGAGACAGGAAGTGAGATGGCAAGGGATGGCTCAATGGTGCACACCGTCACTGCTCCAGGACCATTGGGTGAGAGCGGGATTTCACATTTGTGAGCACAACTTATCCACAGGGCCAGGAGGAAGGGATCCTTAGCCCCATATTTGAGTCAAGGAAATGGGTACTTCAGGCGCTTAACGACCAGAACTAGCAGGGCCATGTGTTGAACCCCAGAGTCTGACCCCAGCTTTCCCTGTCAGGACTGTGCTACCACCATCCCACATGAGGGCTCTACTGGCTCCCCTGGAGCTGGGCCTGAGCAGGGCCTCCGGACACAGGGTGGACAAGAACAGATGTGCATTTCTCCTACCTGTGAGTGTGGTGTCCAAGGCATCTCTGTATGAAGAGCACGAAAAAAAGTTGTGAGTGTCTGGTGTAGAACAGCTGTAGGTCCACTTGTACACCATGGTCACAGGGTCACACTGAGCTTGTTGACAAGCCCGTGCTGGACCTCAGGACTGAGGGGCTCCTCTGTTTGGGTAATTTGAATACCATTTTATTTATTTTATTTTATTTTATTTTATTTTATTTTTTTGGTTTTTCTCCGGTATCGGGAACCGAACTCATGACCTTGTGCTTGCCAGGCAGGTGCTTTTGCCGCTGAGCTAAATCCCCAGCCCCTTGAATACCATTTTATTGAGAAAATACGGTGACATCGTTCCTCAGGGCGCTAAGGTTTTGCAAGGATGACCAGGAGGCTCGTTATGAGCACCTAAGAGAGAAGGAGGCACAGACGTTAGAGAAAGAGATATGGGCCTCTGCTCCCCTCACATCCCTGAGGGGCTTTTCCTCCTTCATATTCTTCAAAATATTGTTTATCTTCCAAACCTGAGTCCCTTCATGCCCAGGGCTACCTGGTACTTGGTCAGTGTCAATCCCTCCCCAGAGTGGAAACACAGTGTACCCTAGAGTAAAAATTTTGTTTAGAAAATTAAAATGAGTCATCTGTCTTAAAATATACTGTATCATTATTAATGCCTGCATGAGGGTATAGAGTGAAATCTTCCAGGTTCAAGACAAATGGGAAATTAACAGATGAATGGATAAAAATATGCTATTTATACACAAAGGAGTTCTACCTTACCATAAAGAAGGACAGATGTAAGTCATTTATGGACAACTTTGAGAATATAATGTCAAGTGAAATAAACCAGACTCATGAGCTTAAATAGCACATGGTTTTTGTTGGATGAGGAAACCAAAATGTAAATAAAGAGCAAAATGAAAGATAGGTAATAGGAAGTGTGCAGTTAGATCTTTTCCAAATGGGAAGGAGAAAAAGGCAGAGGGAGAGTGGAGGGAGAAGAAAAGAAAAGCAGAATTGAGCTGTGTTCAGTCCACGGACCACCTCCTCAGAAAGGAATGCAATCACCATGTAATGCAAACGTGTCCACCTAAAAAATAAAAACTGAAGCAATAAAATGGAAGGGAATAATTCCCATACACACAGATGTGCTGTGTGATCTGGGAGGTCACTGCCTGCTGACCGGTCCCCTCAGACTCCGCAGCATGAAGCCCTCCCCGGTGCACGGTGGACGAGGTGCAGAATGAGAGAAGCAGCTCCTGCTCTGTGCTGCGAGCACTGGGTGGAGGTGAGCTTCCTCCTCCCAGAGGTGATTCCAGCTCAGCCGAGAGCCCCAGACTCTGAGCATCACAGGCTCCTTCAGGAGGCTACGGAAACCTCATAGACGTCTAGGAAAGGTCTGCATAACAGAAAGAGAGCCCTGGGGTTGCAGGGAATCCACTTCTAAGCTGCCGGTAGAGTCCCCCATGCCATCTGCCTCAGCCCCACACCATTCAACTGGGAAGCCCTTTGTGTGTGGTGAGCACAGCACCCTGGGGTAGGTAGGATTCACCAGTGTGCATGGAGTATCTGCCCCCAGATCCTGGAGGGAAGCCACACCAAAGACAGCCCAGCCCCAGGGGGACTGTGCCCTCAGTGACTGCACCTGGTCTTGGTGTCAGCCTTAGCAGCTCAGCCTGGGCTTGAACAGTGCGTGAACTCATGCTCCTGAGGGCTCCCTCCTTGAGTCTGGGCTCTGGAGATCCCGAGTCTCTGTGGTGGGGTTTTCCACTATCATCCTCTGCAGCCCTCCCTCCTAGAACCTTCCAAGATGCAGAAGGAGGGTGAATTGGGGGTCTATTGCTTAGTCTGTGGGACAGGACCAGAAGTAAAGCAAGGCTGGCAAATGGAAAGGGTGTGGTTGCCATGGCCGAATGTCACACTCTGCCAATCGCTGTGGTGCCAACCTCACAGGAAGTGAGCAGCTTCTTCTTACCCTAAGGCAGCGGGGCAGTGAGCTGTGGCAACCTTGCAGGTGAGATCCAGGGTTCAACACCCTCAGGACAGGCCCCACTGTATACCTTTGCTGAGCAATGCCACGAGTCTACACTGTGAATTTAATGCTGCTTTGTCCTCAACTCTATAAATACATTTTAATATATCTCACTGCCATTTATGACATCTGTGTGTGATTCACTTCACATTGTTCAGTGGTCTTCTGTCATATGAACATATTGATCAGTACTGAAATACTGATTGTGTGTAAATAAAATGACTGCTCTTTATTCAATTCACCTGTGTTCTTCAAAACTGCAATTTAGTAGACGATGGGTTTTCTGGACCTTCTGGATTCATTCTGTCCTGGTTCATTACTTTTTTCTGTAGAAATTATGTCCATGACCTTATGTTTCGTTTGTTCTCTGGTCCTCTCTTAATATCTTTCTGGAGTGTGACCAAACATGTGTTATATTTTTCATTATAACTTGAAGTTTTACAATTCTTATTTTTTATTAATACATGTTAGCAGTACATAATGATTCCATTATCATGGGGACTGGCACATGTACCGACATAGTTAATTCCTTTATCATTCTTCTTCCCCTGCCCTCCCTTCCCTTCCCACCATCTCTTGATCCCCTTGACACTGAGAAAGTTTATCTCCCTACTTCCTATTATCTATCTTCTATTTCACAATTTATGTGTATGTTGGGTTTCTCACTGAAGAGAAATACACAGCACCCTCAGCCTGGGGTGAGGAGAATCATCACCTGGGTGTGCTGTGTATGGGACGCAGACAGAGTCCTGGAGGGGCGTCCACATGGAGAGGACCCAGCCATGCAGACACCTGGGGTTGAGTTTTAGCTGAGGCAGCTCAGCTTGGGCCCCGACAGTGAAGGCAGCCTGCTCCTCAAGGGATCCCTGCTCCACTCTGGGTTCTGGAGGTGCCACATCTTCAGCATGGAAATTTTCTCCATAACTCTGCTGCCTTCTCGGCCAGGACTTACCATGATGCAGTGGGGAGGAGGGGTTGGCTGTATATTGCTTTTTCCATAGGACAGGATGCGGGAGCTAAGCAAAGTGTGGAAATGCATAGGACGTGGTGTCCGTGCTCTCAGTTCACAAGCTTCCAAAGTCCGTGCTCGCTGACCACACAGCAAGCAACCAGCTTTTCTGTACCTTAACGCTGAGGGCGGGTGCTGTGGGAAACTTTCAGACGAGACCCAGGGCTCAACACCCTCCTAACAAAAACCCGTGAAGCCCATCGCTGAACAATTTCTTGGCCAAATTGCAAATTTAATGCAAAGGTAGTTTACTATATCTCACAGGTATTTTCAAATTAAAGTGATTCATTTCAAAGCATACAACATGCCCCTGCCATTTTGTATTGGTGAATGTTTGCAATACATAGATTTTGCATTCCTTTGTATAGGTAATGCCTATATATGTACATAATTATGTTTCATAGAACATATCTTGATAGCTTTGATCCCTCTGCTCTCCTCCCTTCTCTTCTCCCTCTTTTTCACTCTGGATTCCCTTCTCTTTCTCCAAGAAGTCTGCCTTCATTTTACTCTTTAATTTATTTATGATTTTGTTTTTTTGTCTACATCTGACACTTTCTGTGCCTCACTTATGTCACTTAACATTATTGCCTCATGACCAATCCATTTTCCTGCAAACAATGTTCATTAGTCTGTAGTGCTGAGTAAAGGATATGGCAGAACACAACATACAGTGACTCTTTAAATATTTAAAAAATGATCACCCTGAAGACACATTGCCACTAATTACCCTCAGAATGCTTCCCTTCACTTTGAACGCTCTTATCTCATTGTGGTTGCCATTTTCTGAAGCATTTCTGGAAGTTCTCTTTCCTGGCCTTAGCTGCAGTGCGGTGGCTGCCTCCGTGTCCTACATCGATTCTAAACATTTCTCTTTCATGGTCTTCTGACTGAAGAAGAACCGGAAGTTGCACAGGGCCGGACTGGTGAGTAAGGTGGATGAGGACCCAGCATCCTGTGTTTATGAGACAGAAACTGCTGATTTGGACAATGAGGGCTGATAAAAGCATACGGTAAATGTTTAAATTGACAATACTCATTACATGAGAACACGGTGCCATCGATCCCCTCTAAATACTCCTCACTTGGAGCCCAATTACTGCGTCGCTCTTGGCCATGTCTCTCTCACTGTCATGTGCTATTTTGGGTCACTCCTTGCATACAATTTGTGTGTTGCTTTTTCTCCTTGGATAATCTTAATTTCCCTTTCGATTTCTTCTTAAAACCAAGTGGTTATTTAAAATTGCATTTCACTTGTATGGACTTTTGAGATTTGCCTTTTCCCTTTTATTGTTCAAGCCTGGTTTCATTCTACTGTGGTCTGTAAAGGTATTTGACATGGCCACAGTCCTCCCGAATGCGTTCATATTTGCTGTGACCCAGGGCGAGCTGTCCCGGAGAGAGCCCCGTGTGAGCCGGAGATGAGCGCTGCGCACGGCTGACTGGTGTGTTCTTACCGTCCCTGAGGCAGTGGATCCGCACTTAGTGCGGTTCCTGGCCGCTGTTTCCTCTCTGACTTTTCTCTGAGTGGTTTATCTGATACTAAGGCGGGACACGAGAGCCTCCCATGTCATGGTTTGTGTCTAGATGTCCCCCAACGGCCCGTGCACTCAGGTGGGGCTTTTGGAAGGTGAGTGAATCCTGGGGCTGCTACACATGACTTGGGGGTAGGAGGTGGTCAGGGGAGGTGGGACCCTGGGGGCATGAGCTGGAGAACCTTAGCTTCCTTCCTGGCTCCTCCGCTCTCCCTCCCGCTCTCTGCCCTCTGCCCCCATGATGTTAGCAGCTTCCTAGGCCCAGTCCCTGCCACCCAGGGGTGTTGTGTGAGCTGCCAGACATGGATTGAACGTCTGAAATGTGAGCACAGTAGGCCTCTCGTTCCCTCTCGTGGAACTTACTGGTGTCGTGGGCGGAGTCCCACAGTGAGAAGGTGACTAAGATGCCTATGATTGCTGTACTGCCCTCTGCTTCTCCCTTCATGTCTGTCAGTGTTTGTCTCAAGCAAACACATTCCCTCAAAACTGACATAGAGGCAGAATTTTTTAAAGGCTAGGACCACTGTTTTAAGTACAAGATATCGTATAAAATTTGCAATAACCACAAAGATAAATTTACAGAAGACATACAAGATAAAAGTAAAAAGATAAAACAGCTGGGTGAGGCAGCACATCTGTAATCCTATCCATTTGGCAAGCTGAGGCAGGGGGATCACGGTTTGAGGCCAGGGTGGATGGACACTCAGTGAGACCCTATCGTAAAATGCACATTTAAAGAGGGCTGCAGTGCGGATCAATGCAAGCAGAAGACAGAGACAAAAGACCTACATGACTGAAGTCACTTAACAGTACTGCCCCAAGCCCTTACTTATTCATATCCTAACCTTCTTTTGTTGATTTTTTTCACTATTTTCTTTGATTTGTTGAGTCGTTGGTTGTTTTTGTAGTGACAAACTTGATCCTCTCTCTCTCCCCATCTCTACCTCCATCTCCTCTCTTTTTCCGCCTTCCTCCCTTCCCGTAGTAGGTTGTGAACCCACGACCTCCTGCCTGCTAGGCTACTGCTCTACCAGTGATGTATATCTCAGCCTTTGAGAAGGTTCATAGGACTGAGGAATGAAGTCAGGGTCTTTGCACTGAGCTGCATCCAAGCCCCCAAAACAAAGGTGAGTCTCTGGTAGACAGTGTATATTTGCAACGTCTTTTAAAATCCACTGAGTGCCTGTTGTGTCTTTGGATTGCCAAGTTTTGAGACTCGGTCTCACTAACTATCCAGGCTGGCCTCAGATGTCTGAGTCCCCACCCCAGCCTCTGTGTAGATGGGATCACAAGCATGTGCCACTGCAGACGGCTCTTTTTTACTTTTCACTTGCGTATCTTCTGTGACTTTTCCTTCATGGTTCCTGTTTTGTATGAGAAATTTTCTATCCAAATAATGTGAAAAGTAAGTAATGAACTTAAAGCTCCATAAAATTGTAAATATTTTACTTCCATCATATGCTCTGTGATAGTCATAAATAATTTATGTGTATGTATTTTATATATTGTATAATTACACTTCAATACATTCCTAGAATAGGTGAATTCTTAGAACCTGAGATGCCATACAGATCACCAGAGACTGAAGGTTTGGGGAAAGGGACACATGTTGTTTAATCTGTACAGCGTTTCTGTCTGAGATGGCGAAAAGATTATAGAAAAGGAATGGTTACACTAATCCTACTCCTGTCACCAATATCACAAAGCCACAGATGGGATGAGTTTTACTGGAGAGGTTTCGGCTGGTGGCTCTGGGGGTGAAGGTGAGGAGCTGCCGCTGCCTGCTGTCTTCTTATTGTCAGAATCTGGAAGGGTGCAGGGCAGCGTGGACGGGACAGGGCACGTCTGTGTCCTCTGGTCATACCCTTTTCATGGAAAGGCACCCGGATTTGGGATGGGGCTCCACCTTGAGGCCCTCATCCAGTCCTAACCACCTCCCAAAGGCCCAACCTCCAGCCTCCATGGAGTGAGCATTCTCCCACACACCTCTCAGTTCTCTGGGCAACACACACACGGGCCTCAGACTCCTGGAGCCCAGTTTACACATTCTTTTCCCTAACTCTTCCCCCTTTATGTTTTTGTAGTTGCAAAAGCTAAACAGCGTGAGTTTTGGTTGGAGAGCGTCTGAAGTTTGGTGAGTCTGAGATGCTCTGCCACAGACTAAAAATAAAATCCAAAGACATAAACAGGGGCTGGGGGTTTAGCTCAGTGGCAAAGCGCCTGCCTGGCAAGTGAAAGGTCGTGAGTTCGGTTCCCAGTACTGAAGAAAAACCAAAAAAAAAAAAAAAAGACATAAACAAATTACTGCACTAAACTAACATAAAACAAGAAATGGGCCTTGAGATATTTTCATGGATTAACCTGGTCCAAGGTGCCAGTAAATTCTTCAGAGTGTTGGATCTGTTCATCAACATCTCTTGTTTTTTGAGACACAGAAAGTACCTCTCTTTGTAAGGCTTCCAGATCTATAGTTAAATTCTGGTGTGTAGCCCCTTAGATATGTTCTCAAGGATGAGCAGATGGGGTTAAAGGTAAAGGGCTTGCACAGTGTGAATAACACTGAACTAACATTTAAGGCCTTCTGGGAGCTGCACCCTCTCTATCTGACACCCCCTCCTACATTACTGTGGTTTCTAAAGGACTGATCTGAGCCTGTAGCTTCATATTAATGGAACGCTGTATAGTCCCAGCCTTGTCTGCCATTTTAGCGCAATTATGTACAAAACAGGCTGACTAGATAGAATGAGCGAGAGCAACAGAAGAAACAGCTACACTTGAAATCAACAGCACTAATGAAACAATTCTAACAATAATCAAGTCTACAATTCTTTTTGCTCTATTATAAGATGGTCCATCAAGGTTTGTAGAATATGCATCACATGGTATTAGCCAAAGATTCAGTAAGATTAACTGACACCCATAACCTGGGCATGCACCCTAGGAAAAGCAAGGTTCCGTATATCAGAGTTCCGGTGGGCAGGCAGCGATTTAGAGAGAGTCTTGGCGTGTGAGTGTAGTAAGGTTCCATTCAACAGCACCATCGAGAAACACATATGGACTATAAATGCATATAGAGACCTGGATAGTTTTATTTATATTTTTTGAAGGAGAATAGTAGTAGCTTTAGAAGTGGGCCTGACTTCCTTTTCATATCTCCAGTACAAATAGGTGAAAGCTAATTTCTGGGTGGTCTTCTGTTTGTTTGTTTGTTTTTTTTCCCGGTACCAGGAATCGAACTCACAACGTCACGCTTGCCAGGCAGGCGCTGTGCCGCTGAGCTAAATCCCCAGCCTCTGGGTGGTCTTCTGTATAGGTCCAGGTTTACCACTAATAACGGCCTGTGGCAACAGGGGCTGAAAGCTGCCCCCCCCCCTGCCCCCGTGTCAGCTGTGCTTCAGGCAGGGTCTGTTTGACAGACGCTTTAGTATAACTCCAGGACACATCATGCCAATCTGACTGGTTAGCTTTTTTCCTCTGCTTAATTTTCCTTGGGGCTCCCCTATCAACAAATTCAAAATGATTTAATCTCATCTTTTGGCCGTGCTTCCTTTATAAATGGTCCAAGGAGGAGAAGTATGGTCAACTGAGGCAGCCCAATATTTCATGGTTACCCAAGGAGGTGCAGGGGGAGCAAATGAATCAACCCATTCCCTGGAGCTATTCATGGAGCTCCTTCCCAAGAAAACAAGCTGATTTCCATCATGGGCCGTGCAGAGCTAGGGTGGAGCCAGAAGACAATAATTATATTGTTAGGTTCTATATTCAAGCATACAGGTGGATATACAGAGGGAGAAGTATAACTTATAGTAGCATTAGAATCTACGTCCTCTAAGGTCAGGAAAAGACTAAAGGCCGAATCTAATTAATTATGGTAGATTTTAGGAGGAAGTGAACCCACGTAATGCATGTATGCAAAGTAGGACTAGGCACGTAAACCCAATATTAAACCTCTTGCAATTGGGGTTATCTGTACAGTGTGCTGTGATGGTGATTGTAACAACAAACATATTATGGGGGGCAATGGGAGGCCTTTGTCAAGCTACCAGCATGCTGGCCTCCTGAGGTGTCTTCTTTATCTGCCCCCAGGTTATAGGTCTTGCAACCTGTGTCCTCTTCAGCAGTCGGGGTGTTGAGTTCTCCTCCAGTACCAGCCTCAACAATGCTTGCTCTGAGACTGTGGGGGAAAAGAGACCCTTCTCCTCTGTTGGTGGGAGTGTAGACTGGTGCAACCCCTGTGGAAATCAGTGTGGAGATTCCTCAAACAACTAGGATTATAGGTCACATTTGACCCAGCCAGACCCCTTCCTGATATTTTTCCAGAAGAACTGAAAACATCATACCACAGTGATATATGTGCACCCATGTTTATAGCTGCTCAATTTGTAATAGCTAAATCGTGGAAGCAACCTAAATGACCATCAACTGAGGAATGGATAAAAAAGATGGGGTACTTTCACATAATGGAATATTGCTCAGCTATAAAGAAAGATAAACTTGAGGCTTTCATAGATAAATGGATGCAACTAGAATCCACACTCATAAGTGAAATAAATCAGACCCACATGTGTAATTACCATATTGTCTCAATAGTGCAGGAACCTGCAAGAGTAAATAAAATCTGAAAGGTATAGATATTGTGAATGAGAAATAAACTCAAAGGGAGGGAACAACTGGGATGAGGGAAAAGAGAAAAAGAAAGAAGGGAAAAATATGTGTGTATGTACTTATATATATATATGTATATACATATATATACATACACACACAGGGTAACTGAGAGAGTCATGCTACTGGCTTCTATTGCTTTATTGAAAGGAGCAGTTAATGATTAACTGTGTGATCAATCTTGCATGACTGTATTTGTTTAACTGGGCAACCAATTTGAAGATAACAATATGTAATACAATAGCTATTGTTAATTTCCTATCACCTTGTCTGAAACTCTGCATTGCTTCTGTTGTTTAGGTGTTGTTTTGTTGATGTCTGTTTGTTTGTTAATGTGCTTTCATTCTTTATCTTTAAAAATAAAAAAAAAATTGAAAGAGTAAACAAAATCCGAGAAGTACAATAGATACTGTGAAAGGGAAAGAAACTGCTCAAAATGAAAAAACAGTTGAGATGAGGGAAAGAAGAGATAGAAAGAAAGAAGGAAGGGATACATATAGACAATACAGCTAAGATAATTGTACTACTAATTACTATTGCTTTATTGAAAGCAACAGTTGATGTTTGATTGTTTGATCAATCTTGCACACCTGTATCTGGTAATCTGAGCAACTACTTTGAAGATAACAATATGTAATATAACAACTATCATGAATTTCCTATCATTCTGTTTTGAAATTCTGCATAGTTTTTATTGTTTCTGTGTTGTTTTGTTTTTGTACTTGTTTTGTTAGTTTGTTTTTGTTCTCTTTCTTTAACATAAAAGATAACATTATCTCTTGGACAGAAGGGCAGGCAATAGCAGCGAGAGTCTGCACTCTGTGCTTCCTCCATTGTCTTGGGGACAGCAGGGTCTTCAAGAGGAGTGTAAGGACACACATCTTTGTTGAGTAGACTGACAGAAACCCCAAGACCTGAGACCCAGGAAAACAGTCGGGCCCCAGGTGCATGGATGCACACACACCTTTGGAGGGCAGAGTAATTAGCCAGACCAGCAGTGTGGAAGAGTCTGAAGCAGCAGTGAGGATCTGGCAGTTGGCCTCCAGAAAACTCCACCAGCAGAAGTCCAGTCCCAGGTCCCACACCCAGAGGCCAAGATTAGCTCCATACCCAGCATATTTCTGGGATGAAATATGGACACTATCACAGAACTGTGAACACCAGAGGTATTTTACTACTTACATTCTCCTTTGTTTGACTGATTGGCTATCCCTCTCCTGTCTGGTTGGACGTCATTTTGTTTTCTTCTGTATTCTGTAGTTATTTTTGTATTTGAGATTTTTTTATTTTTCTTTTTTTCTCTCATCTCCTTTTTCTTTCTTCTCTTCTGTTCATTTGCATTCTCTTTCTCTTTTTCCTTTCTTTCTGTAACATTTAGGTTTCCAGCCTTTTCTTTTCATTCTCTTCCATAGACCCTCTTTCACTCTTTCTCAACTACTTACGAATTTAAACTTTCAATTAAGTAAACATTGTCTCTGTCCTTTTTGATTACTCCTTTGTATTGTGTTTTATTCTTTCTCTTCTGTGTCCTCCAGTTTCCCAAAACTTGGGTGATCATCCTTTAATCTCCAGCCTTGACTCTATTATATTTGACATCACTCATCACTTTACCCTATCCCCTACCTATTTTAACCCGCTTGCTCTGGACAGAAGTGAAAATCACCTGACTAAGGGTAAAAATCACTGCATACAAGGGCACAGTATAGGTTTGATTTTGTTATATAATTTTAGAGTTTACTCCTGCAGTCAGAGGTAACAGGTTAATGGTTACCATAGTTTATCAGTAGTTAAGCTGTACTTGACTCTACTGTTATTACTAATTGTACTACATTAGCCAGGATGTCAGACAAGTTATGAACAGTTTTTCTCCCATCCATGGTAACACTGTGACCGTATATGGTCATAATCACCACCACAGCCTAGTATCAAAGGATTAGGAGCTGAGGCAAATAGTAATATAGCATCCTTCACAAGTAGAGAAGGTAGGGTCTTGGGATAGTGATAAAAAGACATCTAGAAGACATCCCTGAAGAACAGGCATCCTCTAGAGAAACCTCAATACTAGCAATAAAGCTATACATCAGAATAAGCCAGCAATTATCAAGATAGAAAACAAAATTAAAAAGACAAAATAAAAAATGACAAGATGCAGAAGAAAAATGCATCTTCAGTCCCCCAGCTCACCAAGGATAAGTCTGGAAGTCAAGGAGATAGTTGAAATTGGAAGACAAACACTGGAGCTTTCTAAAATGATAGCACAGAAGTGAAAAAACAAGTGGAAAAAGCTGTGGACAAAATAATCTCTTAGGTACAGAAAGAAATGATGCTTAAAATCCAAAACAAGAGAAAAAACACAAAGAAAAGAATAGATAAGCTTAGAAAAGTGATTGAAACAGAAAATGCCCAATGTAGGAAAGAAATGTAACCCATGAAACAGAGCCAAAGAGAAATCCAAGAGATTAAAAACTCCACTGAAAGTACATGCAACAGGTTGAATGAAAGAGAGGATAGGATTTCAGATCTTTAAGACAGGATTACAGCTAGTGATGATTAAAAGAAAGATATCTTAAAATTACCAAGAGACCATGAAAAATCAATCCAACAGCTACAAGATGAAGTAAAAAAGGATAATATAAGATTGACTGGGGACAGTGGGAAAACTGAAGACAGTACAATTGAGATTTAAAAAAAAAAACTCTTCACAGAAATAATAGCAGAAACTTCCCAAGTATGGATAAAGAATTTGTTTTTTGTTTTTTTGTTTATTTATTTATTT
>NW_004955567.1:1311532-1337807 GCF_000276665.1 Chinchilla lanigera
CCCACAACCAGTTAGTGTCCTCTCCTCAACTGTCAGCACAGGCAGCAGGAATCCTGCTGCAGACTTCTCCGTAGCTGAACTGTCAGGGGAAGAATGGCTTCCAATGAGTCTCTGCAGGTATTGTGCAAGGTCCTCCTGGTTTACAGCTTCCGAGCGTCTCTTGTGACCCCAGTCCATTGGACCTCTGACTCCGTGGACTTAGACTGCATTCTCATGTTCTCTGAGTCCTTGTTCAGCAGCTGCTCCTCCGCTGACTCTGGACCTTTCTGGTTCCCAATGGCAGGAGCAAGAGTGGCCCATTGTGTGGCATGTATTCCCAGGGGTTGTTCAAAGTTTCAATGATTCACACACATCCGTGGGTGGGCAGCTGCAGTTGGTGCATGGTGGGCCAATTGTGTCACTGTTTCTCTGTGTCATGATAGATCTCAACTGAGCGGCGGCCCATGCGCTGGGGGCCCACCCTCCGGGAGCCACCAGGCAGGAAGCTAGCCAGCCAGAAGACTGGCGCTCCCCACCCGTGGCTCCCTGTGGGCCGGAAGCCCTCCTTCCGGGGAACGACGAGGCCAGGAGTGAGCTGCCGGTCTGAAGACCGGCGCTCCCTGCCCGAGGCTCCCCATGCGCTGGGGGCCCACCCTCCGGGAGCCACCAGGCAGGTGGATAAAGAATTTGACACACAAATAAATGGAGCATTTAGAACTCCAAACATTCATGCCCAAAATAAAACTACACCAAGATATATAATAAAATAGATTCAAGAAATTTAGCACAAGAACAGAATATTAAAAACTGTTAGAGAAAAGAAACAGATCACCTACAAAGGAAAACCCATCAAAATCATGGTAGACTTCTGAACACAAATGCTCAAGTCAAGAAGAGCTCGGAGGGAATATTTCAAGTCCTGGAAGAAAACAACTTCCAACCCAGATTGGTATACCCTGCAAAACTATCTTTCAAAATTAATGGAGAAATAACATACTTCTATGACAAAGAACAACTGAGGAGATTTATGAAAACCAAACTGATGCTACAAAGACAGAGATGGAAATGACTACAAAGAAAGAGATAGAAATGACTACATTTCCAAGAACAACTGCAGAAAGAGACCGCCAGGCAAGGCAAGCAATTAAACAGAGGGGAAATGCAGGGAACCAAGAGCAGGAAAATACCATGACGAAGATAAGCCAATACATATCAGTTATAACCATCAATGTAAATGGCCTCAACTCACCAACCAAAAGAAACAGACCAGCAGAGTGGATCAAGATCCAGCAATATGCTGTATACAAGAAACACATTTAATGCAAAAAGAAATTCATAGACTGAAAATCAAAGGGTGGAAAACAATCTTCCATACAACAGGAACCCTGAAAAAAGGAGGGGTAGCTATCCCTTTTGCAGACAGTGTCAACTTCAAACCAAGAATGATCAAAAGGGATAAAAAAAATGTCAATACATGCTTGTTAGGAGAAAATTTCAAGAGGAAGAGATAACAGTCATAAATATATATGCACCAAATACAGGAGCACACAACTATATAAGACAGTTATTAATAGACACAAAAAATCAAATAAACAATAACACAATTGTAATGGGAGACCGCAATACCCCATTATCACGAAGAGATAAATCAACTAGATAAAAAAATTAGCAAAGAAATAACAGAACTGAACCAAGCCTGTGAACAAAAGTACTTAGTAGATGTTTACAGAGTATTGCATCCCACAGTATCAGAATACATATTCTTCTCAGCAGCACACAGGACATTCTCTAAAATAGGCCATATACCAGCTCACAGAACATGGTTTAGTAAATGCAAAGGAATTCAAATTATCCCATGCATAACATCTGACCACAGTGCAATGAAATTAGAATGTAAGGGCAAAAGAAACTGCAACCCTCCCAAACCATTTAATTAATGGAAATTAAATAATACCTTCTTGAATAACCAATGGGTCACATGTGAAACAGAGGAAGAAATTAAACAATATCTAAAACTAAATGAGAATGCACATAAAACATACGAGAACCTATGGGATGCAATGAAAGCAGTCCTAAGAGAAATTTATAGCAGTGAATTCTCACATAAGGAAAACAGAATGAGCACTAATAAATAATCTAATGTTACATCTCAAGATTCTAGAAAAAGGAGAGCAAGACAAACCCAAAGCCCATAGAAGGGAGGAAGTTATAAAGATGAGAGCAGAAGTTAACACAATGGAAACCAAGAAATCATTACAAAGAATTAATGAATTGAAGAGTTGGTTCTTTGAAAAAAATAAATAAAATTGATTAACCCTTAGCCAACCTTATGAAAAGGACAGAAAAGACTCAAATTCATGCACTGAGGGATGATAAGGGTGAAGTCACTACAGATCCTGTGGAAATTTAGAAGATCATCAATACCTACTTCAAAATCTTTATCCTTATAGGATGGAATACACAGAAGAAATGGACAGATTCCTAGATACATATAAATTACCAAAGCTGAATCAAGAATATATGAAAATTCTTAATAGGCCAATATCAGTTAATGAGATTGAAGATGTAATTAAAAACTTACCAAGAAAAAAAGCCCAGGTTCTGATGGATTCACTGCTGAATTCTACAAGAAATTTAGAGAAGATCTAATGCCAATACTTCTCAAACTTTAATGCAGTTGAAAGGGAAACAACACTCACTAACTCATTCCTGGAGGCAAGTATTATCCTGATACCAAAACCAGAGAAATACCCAACCAAAAGAGAGAACTACAGGCCAATCTTGCTAAAGCATATAGATGCAAAAATTCTCAATAAAATACAAGCAAACAGAATCACCAATAGAGTGAAAAGACAACCCACAGAATGAGAATATATTTCAGCTAACGGTCCCTTGGACAGAGGACTTATATCTAGAACATATAAAGAATTGAAAAAAATCAGACCCTTAAATTCAAAGGCCCAATCCAAAGATGGGCATCTGAGGTGAATACACATTTCTTAGATGAAGAAATACAAGGAGCTGATCAAGTCCACTGCTGGCTGCTCAGGGATAGTGAGGGATGAAGAAGAGAAAGACAGCTTCTGAAAGTACAAAGGGTCCAGGAGTTCAGTGACTCAGGTGAGGCAAAGACAAAGGCCGCCCGGTTGGCCGCCTTTTTTTAGCAAGTGTAGGAGTAAGGGAGACGTGGTGATGGGTTCAGGGAAGAGCTGGGCGGTGGTCAAAGCAGGTTAGTAAGATAAAGAACAAAGCATGACCAAAGAACAGGGAACAGGTTAGTGGGGAGTCTATTTTCTTCCCCCAAGAACAGGCCTGTGTCTATAGCATTGTTTCTGAGGGTCAGAGCACCTTTAGCACATGTTATCTTGCCCTGAGTGACACAGTTCTGTGGGGTGTCCTGTCATGACTGGGGGTAGCATCTTCTGCATACCTCTGCGCTCTCTGCCTGGGACTTCCAGGGCCCGATTCACACATTCTGGTTCCCAACAAATAGTACTACATAATATTAATATCAGCACTGAAAGAGTATGTGGTTGTATGTGTTTCTTATTTGCTGCTATAAAAGATGATCACAAACTCAAGTGAGATCGATGCAACATGTTACCTTACAATGTGAGAGGTCACGTGTCCAGATCAACCTTGTTGGGTAAAGTCAAAGGAGCGGGGAGACATCCTTCCACTTTATCTCGGTGTGCAGCTGGACAGTTGGTGTGCACTTGATCCTGACATACTGGCCTAGCATCCCAGGGATGTTGAAAACGCCCCTTTATGACTTGAGTAAAGTGACTTTGTGTCATTTTGTGTCCCATTTACACTATTGTCTGGCTGTGAGTGACGCAGTGTGACGCTCACCCACACCCGCGCTCTCCAGCCGCGCTTGTGTAACCGGCTGTGCTGAAGAGAAGCCCACAGGGAGCACCCTCGGGCTGTTCCCCGCCTGGGGGCAGACGTCAGGGTCTCACGCTAAGCGGAGGGGGAGGGGTTTTAAACAATCTTGTAACTGGTGGCAAATTCTCCTTCAGTGTGATGAATTTTATTTTTATTACGAGTGATTTATGAAAGGCTTCTCTGCACCTATTGATAGCATACTTGTGCGAGTAGTGTGAATGTGTCCCATTATGTCTACGTACTTTTAAATTTTAAGCTACTCTTGCCTTTCAAATGAAAAATAAGGGTCTGGGGATTTAGCTCAGTGGCAAAAGCGCCTGCCTGGCAAGCGCAAGGTCATGAGTTCGATTCCTGGTACCGGAGAAAAACCAAAAAAAAAAAAAATGAAAAACAAAACTGAAAAACCCCATAAGTGTTATCATGATGTATTCTTTTACATGTATCACTGAAAATTATTCTATTTTTTGAGGGGTGACTTTGAATTGAACACAGAGAGCATTTATTTCTGTCCCTAGTCCTTATTTTCTGACAGGGTCTAATTGAGTTGCCCAGGCTGGGCTCAAGCTTTGGACCCTCCTGCCTCAGCCTCCTGAATAGCTTGGATGACGGATGAGGGCCACCACATGTGACTGAAGAGGTATTTTTAGAGACTCAAATCTAGGTGGATATACAAGTTATGAGTGTGATTTTCCCATTTTGTAGTTTCCTTGTCAAGTACAATAATTTCCCTGGTCTGATAAAATATGTTGGGCTATCTTTTCTCTTTTTCTATTTGCAAGAAATGTCTGTGGAACTTTGTGATTTGTATTTCTTCAGTGTGATAGAACTCACCAGCAAAGATTATTGAATTAGAGTTTGCATGGGGAGTGTTTTAATTTCAGGGTCCAAGTGGTCAACACACATTCACAATTCAGATTTTCTGGTTTTTGTTTATCTGCGCTTAGTACATTGTGTCTGTGGGATTTTGTCCTTTTCATCTGTATCTTGTGACATGTTGGCATAAAATTATTCACTGTATCCTGCTGCTATTTTCTGTAAAACACATGTGGGATCTGTCTTAATGTCTGCCATTTTCTAATGTTGAAATGTGTGCCAACTCTTTCTAAGCCCTCATTAGTAGCTAATATTATTAGTTTTTTCTTTTTTTTACTATAGAGTTATTTCACATACTTTTTCCAAACTTTTTTATGTGATATCATGGCTCAAAGAATTATACAGAGTGTTTTCCAATATATTCACCCATGGTTCTTAACTTTCTCATTTCCTACCTGCGTTATGTCATGCTGCCATTAACACTATCATTCATTTCCCACATCCTCTCCCATGAGTCCATTTCTCACTCACTCGGTGGGTATTGGGGAATCTCTGGTTTTATTTCCAGCACACAGAGGTGTGAGCTCTCTCTGACCGCAGGGTCAGGTGAGTCTCAGAAGGTCCTGGAATCTCTGGAGTCTCTGTCGGGTGTCCCTGGCTGAGATGTCACTTACTGCCCTTTGAAACAGCTCTGGGCGAGTGGACGCCAGGGCAGTGTACACGCTGGGCTCTTCAGGGAGGGCCCCCGATGGAAGGAGGGAGGTGCAGCTGCCCCCTGTCTGAGGGTCCACCTGCACGGCACGGCATAGGTCACGTCCTGGGGACCCTCAGGGGCAGCAGTCTGCGGAGGAGAGGGAGAGGGGAGGTTCACACTTGGCGCAGGGGAAGCCTGGGGTCAGGGGAGCCAAGGACCCACCTTAGTGCTCGTCAGCCTGTCCTCCTCAGCCTGTCCATCCTTGGTGTCCAGGAGCTGCCCCGACATGGCTGAAGGAGGGGAGGCCCCTCTCCTGGGTGCTGAGTGCTTCACCTGGGCGTATGTCACTCCCTGGGGGTCCTCAGCAGGTGGGCTCTGCAGCAGGGAGACAGAGACAGAGACGGGGTCTCCTTGGTTCCACGCTGGTCTCCTCTAGCCAGTTTCCCACAGGGCAGCCACAGGGATCCTTTAGAAATTAGACCACACTCTGTCCCTTCCTCATGGACCTTCAGGGGCTTCCTAAGCCCTTGGAGGTCTGGCCACTTCCTTCCTGTAGTGCTGCCCTTACATCCTGACACTAGGACCGTGCTCCCTGGCTGCAGTCACACGGCCCATCTTCGTAAAGGAGCCTTTCCCTGCCTCAGGACCTTTGTACTTGCTGTGTGCTCTGCCTGCTCTTCTTGTGCATTAGAGGCCCGTGTAGCCCTCTCCAAGCAGGATTCTGCTCAGCGGTCACCTTACCAGAGTCCCACCTGTGATTCTCACTGGTCTTCCTGCCCCTGTTCCCCTTTCTCTGTATTGTTTTCTTTCCCAGCTCTGTGCTCTCTGACACTGGCCTCCCACCTCGAGGTGACTAAGGGTGGGAGGGGGCTGCGCTCACTGCTGTATCTGCAGCCCCCATGGAGCCAGGTCAGGAGGGAGCCCCCCACCCCCATGAATGCTGCATGAATGAGGGAGGGGCCTCGGGGGTGTGGGGTGCTCATTCACTCAGGGTCCTTCTGAGACCCAGGCAGGGAACAGCCAGAGAGAAGCTGAGGGCCAGGAAGGGAAAAGAAGAGGACCCTGAGTCACAGGAAACTAGCAGAGGGTGGGGTCACAGCAGGCGGAGGCCAGGGCTTCCAGAAGGGAGGCGCAGCTGTGAGGTCCCTGAGAGCTGAGTGGTGGAGGACAGAGCAGCATCCTGGACTGAACTGGGGGACAGGAAGTCCCTGTGCCCTGGATGGGGGGGTCTCACCTGAGCGTCCAGCTCCATCCAGTCCTCAGGCTCTGTGTCCTTCACGTTGGCATCTGCAGGGACAGAAGAGGGATCACCTCGTGGTCAGTCCCTGGGGTGTCTCAGCCTCACAGCCCTGCCCTGTCCAGCTGGGGACACAGAGCCAGGCAGCTGTGTGATGTCCCCAGGCCCAGTGTCAGGGTTCTGCCTGACTCAGCCCTGAGCCCCAGCCTCCCCCTGCCCCCCTGATGCAGAGAACTTAGGGCATCCCCCACCCACACCCCTCTTCCTCTCACAGAGGCTTCCTTCCTGGGCAGCAACTGCTGGGCTGGAGCTGGGGAGACAAGGGGGTATCAGGTGTCCATGAGGGGCAGCAGGCAGGGAGTCTCGGTCCTCGGGCAGAAATGATGTCTGCTGCAGGCCTCGGTCCCAGGGCGCTGGCTCCACTTTCCCTGCAGGATGTGAGAAGCTGGCCTCTCTCTGTGCTGGGAGATGGACAGAGGCTCAGCCAGGAGATCAGAACCACCCTGTCCGAGGGACACACAGGGCAGGAGGAAGCCTTGGACCACAGGGACCAGGGAGCCAGTGCGGCCTGAGGTGGAGAAGCTCAGACCACATCGGAGACTTCTCCAGGATGGGGCCGTGTGCTCTGAGCCGGATTCTCTGCTCTGGGTTCTGCACAGGAGATTGAGTGCAGACTGGTCCCCTGGGACAGGTTTCCCTGGGGACCTCGGCACCCACCACTTTCTGAGGCCCAGGTCCCACCCTCCCTGCTCACCTGCCTTCCTGCTTCTTCCCTGGCGCCAGCATAAGAAGAAGAGGAGGAGGAGGAGCAGCAGCAGGGAGGCCACGGAGACCCCGATCACAGCCTTACGGTTCCCTTCAAGGCCCGGGCCGGGAGTGCTGCCTTAAAGGAAGGGTTTGCCACTTCACTGAGCCCCTGGTGTGCAGCCCATGAGGGGACTTAGCATTCCCCGCCTCACAACCTCACAGTCCTGCACACAGGGTCGCCACCCCCTCATGCAGGTCACCGAGGAGGAGACAGAGACTGATGCAGGAGGGCTGACACCCCCAGAGAACCAACAAGAAGCCCAGATGGGGATGAACTCGGGGAGCTGGACTTCCGGCCCTGCTCTCCCCAGGTGAGCTGAGCGCCCTCAGCTGGAGGGAAGGAGCCTGGACACCCTGCCCAGGGCCTGAGCCCTTCTCTGCACACTGTCTCCTTCACCAGACAGAGGGGCAGGACCGCTGCAGAGTCACATCCTGGAGGCTCCCCTGGGAGGCCGCCTTTCCAGGGCTCACAGCACGGTCAGCAGCAGCGGAAATTGAAGATCAAAGCAGGCCTCCCCATTACCCCGGAGGAACTGAGGCCCACACAGGAGGGGCTGGTCCGAGTCAGCATCTCCAGAGGAGGCTGCAACCGCCCCACAGCCCCGCCCCGCCCCGGACCCTCCAGCACTCACCACCCTGGGGTCTGGTCTCTGGCGTGAGAGGCTGATCCTCAGGGCCTCCTAGGAGGGATGGGGAGGTGAGGGGCTGGGCTCCTTGCTCCCCACTTCAGTGGCTGCTCCTCTCCCAGGCTGGACCCCAGCATCTCCCTCAGCTTGGAAACCACCCATGCAGCCCACATTCCCAGCCTCTGGGCATCTAGGTGCCTGTCCCACTTCTCTGTCCCCGGACACCAGCGGAGCTGAGACTGGAACCAGGACTGAAATGGCTGAGAGTCTCCAGCAGCCTGGACACAGGACATGGGACAGAGCCCGAGACTCTCCTGCTGTGGAGCTGGGTGCTGAGGGTGGGGACAGAGTCACCCTGACGATGAGGACTCGAGGGGGTGTGGGGCTGAGCTGCCTCGGGGAAGGTCTCTGCCCTCTCTTCTACCCGAGCTGTGGCCTCTGCCCACAGGGCACATTCTAAACAGGAAGGATGGGTTTTGATGACACGCCTAGGAATAAAAGCCTCTGGCTGGTTCTCCCAGAGACCCTCACACACACCCAGCCAGGGCTGCCCATGCGGAAGGTCAGAGGGACCCTGAGCTCAGCCTTGCTGGGGTCCCAGGCAGCGCACCTGACACTATGAGCTCCAGAGGCTCGCTGGGCACTGACGACAGATAGAGAAGAGTTCCGGGAGCCATAGCACCTGTAGGGTCCCCGAGGGCTGAGCTCACAGCTCTCATGGAGAATTCCGCCTGGGACTGCTGAGCTCGGGGCTCTGATCGCAGATGCAAGGGGGGATCGGTTGTCCCCTCCTTGGACAGAAGGAAAGTGTCCATCGGGGTCCGGGACTGACACAGCAGGGTCACATTCTCTCCTGAGGACACCGCGGGTCCCGGCTGCACCGAGAGGGAGGGTGTGCCCGGGAGCTGTCCTGCAGAGAAGGAGGGTGGTGAGGGCGGCCCCACCTTGCTCTGAGCGGAGGCCTCAGCAGGGCTGTCTCTGAGGACCCTCGGTCTCTGTCTGTCTCTGTTTCCCCTGACTCTGCCCCTCCTGCCCTGCCCTGTCTCTCTGCCTCTCTCCCTCCCTGACACCCACCCTCACCCTGGCCATCACCTCCCGGGCTCCCCCAGCGGGGCCTGGGCAGGGTCTGGGTCCCTGACTGAGCCCTGGGCTCTTTTGCTGTGATCAGGATGTCCAGGTGGTCACTGGGAGGTGACCACTCAGAGGAGAGGCTGTGTCCACCATAGCATCAGTTGTGGCCCCTGTGGTTGGAGCTCCAAGGGCCCAGGGGAACGCTGGCCTGAGAGAGCCCAGCCTGGAGCTGCCAGCAGGGCAATAGAGGAGGCCACATGCCCCCTCCGTGGACAGAGCGAATCTGTCATAGCTGAGGTCAGCGCAACGCTGGAAGGTCAGGTTGTGTCCAGGGTCCAGGACGGGGCCCTGCTGGGTCAGGAGGGAGGGCTTCCTGGACAGCCCTGGAGGGAGCAGGAGCCAGGCTGAGTGGCTAGTTCCTGCCAGACCTTGGCCCTGTCCTGCCCCGTGTGTCTCTCTGACTGTCATGTTAAAGTTTTTAGCTCTGTAAATGTCTTGAATCAACTTCTTCCTAGGAATCCTCTGTGTTACGGCCCCTGAAAAAGAAAGGACTTCCTCACCTGAGACCGGGAGCTCCAGGCCATCACTGGGCTCTGACCACACCTGGAGCTGGCTCCTGTAAGAGCCGTAGCATCTGAACGTCCACCTCTGCCCGGGGGTCACAGGGCCCACACGGAACAGGGCCTGGAGCTGCCCACTGGGGCCTCGCTGTGAGTCCAGAGTCCAGCAGAATTTCTCTCCTCCTTCCTTAGTCAGAATGAACCTGTCAAATCCCCTCTGTGAGCCACACTGGAGGGTGACGTTCCCTCCTGAGGTCACCTCAGGGCTGGGCAGGGCTGCGAGGCTGGGTTTGCGGTAGAATCCTAGGAGAGAAGAAGGCAGAGTGTGAAATTGACTCACACCTCCCACACTGTCTCCAGGGCTGGGCTGTGAGAGGGGGACACCCCTGAGAGCAGAGCCCTTCCTGAGGGCAGAGCCTGGGGCTGGGACCCTGAGTGTCCCCTCACCTGTCACCACCAGCTCCAGGGGCTCACTGTGCTGAGACCAGCCAGCAGAGCTGCGATAGTAACAGCGATATCTTCCTGCATCACCTTCTGTCATGGACGGGATGGAGAACCTGGCCTTGTTCCGGGGCTCGGGTGAGGTCTGTGTGACTGAGAATGCCGGGCTGCCCTCTCTGTACAGATAGTATCGCTGGGCCTCCAGGGTCCCCTCACACCACAGGGTCACAGGACTCCTCCGTGGTACCACAGAGGCTGGCTGAGCCCGGAGCTGGGGTTTTGGTTGGATCCCTGCAAGGAGGAAGGTGGAGAGGGGTGGTGTGTTCTGACTGTGCACAGTGAGTCCTGCATGGAGCCGACTTTAAGGCTGATCTGGGATGAGCAGAAGACACCGAGGAGCCGCCAGCACACAGCCTCCTCCTGGACCCTCTGATTTGCACTTCCCCTGTCTCATCCGGGTTCCCAAATCTCTGGTCTCACTGTGCCCCACACTGCCAGAGTTCAGCACCCCTGGGCCCCCCACCCATCTTACCACCAGGCGCTGCCGAGGTCTCTGGGTCAGGTCCTCAGTCATTAAAGGAAAAAGCTGGGGTTTGCTCACCTGAGAACAGGAGCTCCAAGGGGTCACTGGGCTCCGACCACACCTGGGGTTCACTCCAATAACAGCCATAACATCTGAATTTACCCCTGTGGCTGAGGGTCACAGTGCCCACAGGGAACAGAGCCTGGACCTGCCCACTGGGGCCTTGCTGTGAGTCCAGCATCCAGGAGAGCTTGTCTCCTCCTTCCTCAGTCAGAATGAACCTGTCAAATCCCAGCCTTGAGCCACACTGGAGGGTGACGTTCCCTCCTGAGGTCACCACAGGGCAGGGCAGGGCTGCGAGGCTGGGTTTGCTGTAGACTCCTAGGAGAGAAGGAGGCAGCATGTGAAATGGACTCCCACCTCCCGCACTGTCTCCAGGGCTGGGCTGTGAGAGGGGGACATCCCTGAGAACAGACCCCTTCCTGAGGGCAAAGCTGGGGGATGAATCCTGAGTGTCCCCTCACCTGTCACCACCAGCTCCAGGGGGTCACTGTGCTGTGACCAGCCAGCGAGGCTGTGGTAGCAGCAGTGATATTGCCCTGCATCATCTTCACTTAGGGATGAGATGGAGAACTTGGCCTTTATGTGGAGTAAGGTTGATACTTCCAAGGTCCTCGATCTTCCTTGTCTATACAGACGGTACTTGTGGGCTCCCAGCTTCCCCTGACAGAAGATGCTCACAGAACTCCCCAAGGGCATCACAGACTCCGGCGTGGCCCAGAGCTTGGGTTTGGGTGGGGTCCCTGCAAGGAAGTCAGGAGCTGAGCCCAGGACCTTCTTTGATCCTTACATGATTCCAAGGCCTTTCCCGGTTCTTCATCCTCATCCCAAGCCTGTGTCCA
Source organism: Chinchilla lanigera (assembly GCF_000276665.1). Lineage (NCBI taxonomy): Eukaryota > Metazoa > Chordata > Mammalia > Rodentia > Chinchillidae > Chinchilla > Chinchilla lanigera. The sequence continues at coordinate 1,323,074 of NW_004955567.1, forward strand.
CCCAACTGAGGTGTTGGGGACCACTACAAAGTGACTCTGAGCAGTCACAGTTGGCTTTCCACGTTTACTTGTGAGTTGTCCAAAGCTTAGGCACCTTGTCTGAAGATAGGCAACGGACTCATAGTAAGTAAACCTCTGTGAGTCCCTGGCCACCCTGAAGCTTGTGAAACTGTGACACCTCAAAGGACAAAATAAGGCCACAGCTGAGGATGTTTGGCTCCAACCCCAATAACTACAAGAAGACTGTAGCTGCAGGCTCCACACTCTTACAATAAATACCAACCTAAAGATAAGTAGTTCTCCTAATTCACATAATGTGCTACTTGGGAAAATTCTCTGAAAGTTCTGTGAGATTCCCACGTTTTCTTGAGTATCCTCCTCCTTTGTTTGTAAACCAAATAAATACGGGCTGCCCAGAGAAGTCTTTGGCTAAGCTCAGAGACTATCAAAACTGTAAGAGAGTTAGTCCCTCCTGGAGCCATGAAATCATTTCCATTGTCTCATTTATTTAAGCCTTCGCTGCCCACTCGCTTGGGAGATTGCGGGACTGATCAGCCCGCAGTAACTAAGGGTTATTTAACCGGGTGCTGATGCTGAGGCCCAGGGTTTGAGGATGGGGCAGAACATGGGTTGCCAGGGAAGACTCACCTGCGGGTCCTTGCAGCCCCATTGGCAGACTCAGCCCTGGAAGAGAGTTTTCTGTGCTGTCAGAGGTTCCATCTGGTGCTCCAGCTGATTCCCCCCTCTCCACCCCAGCCTGGTCCCCTCCTCCTCCCAGCGCCGACCCAGGCACAGCAGAACGGGCACGGTAGGCTTCATGTCGCCTACTCTGACTGCTCCAGCTCTGACAGAGGAGACCTCAGCGCTGCAGGACGCGCAGATGAACGGAAGTAGAGTCTGCCTCAGGGTCCCCACCTCTGTGGACCCACCCAGAGGACACAGTTCCTCCCTCCACTGGGCTCTGGCTTCTACAGGCTCAGGATCCGAAGCTCCCTGGTGAAATCTCAGCCCAGGTCTGAGCTCTCCCTTGGTCCCAAACCTTCCCATACGGCAAGAGCCCCAGTCACTAAAGAAAGGACCTGGGCTCCTTCCCTGATGGCTTCAGAAGCCAAACTCCAACTAGCACAGGCATTTTCTGAGAGCCTCCCTGGAGTGTCACTGCTGGGTCATTTTTAAGAGTATTTACTTAGAAGAGTTTCCCCAGACTCCAGAACCACCTCCCTGTCCAGAGGTGCACGTGGCTGCATTCTGATGGGGAGACCTTCCATGGAGACCCAGAGTCTGATGGCTCTTCGTGCAGGACAGGAGGCGAAGGGACCTCTTCCCGCATCTGTGTTTCCTCGTTAAGCACTGCTGTCTCGGGTATTTCCCTACAGTAACAGCGCGTTGCCTGACCCAGCAGCTGAAGTAAGTGTGCGCTCCTTCCTGTGCTCTGGTGCCCAGTTCTCCTGTTATTGGTTTTCCCTTAGGGATCTGAGGGACCACTCCTGTCACCTGCTCCCAAGGAAATCACCCCAGCTGTTCACACACTGTCCTGGGGGCTGAGAGCTCCCGTGGCTTCCCTGTACCTGGGCTGTGGTTGAGGAGAGTGCAGCCCTGCGTGAACAGGCGGTGGCAGGCCGTGCCCCACGTGTAGGTCTTTCCCTTCCCTGTGTGCTTTACCATCAGAGTGCTCACTGTGTTGGGTGACAGTGACAGGCGGGGGTGCACATCCAGGGAGAGTGGCTGCTCCTGCTGTTCCCTGATGCGCTCCCTCCAGGGCTGAGGACTTGGCTTGGGCTACAGATGCTCGGCCCGCCCAGTGGCCTGGGTTAGACCTAAGAAGAAGTAGAAGGCTGCAGGAGTCAACACAGCTTGGAGAACAACATCCAAGTCACAGGGCCTCGGGGGTCATGAGCAAGTTCTTATTCTGCATGAAGAAAGCGCTGTGAAAGATAACAGCACTGAGAGAACACAAGCAGTGAGGCTCCCTCTGAGCTGCCCCAGGCAGGGTCACTGTCCTCGGAATGTGAAGAGTCTGCTCACTGGGACAGCGGCCAGGGCTGGCGGGGGCTGGTGACTGTGAGACCCTGTGTGGCAGTGAGGTGTGCATGGTGACTGCTCCCCGACAGGAGGCTCGGTGTCCTCATGCCAGGAAGTGCAGGGACACAGTGGGCCCCTGGTCCCTGAGGTCCACACTGACCAGTTCTGCCCAAAGGCCCTAGCAGACCTGTCCTGCAACACAGAGCAGTGTGAGCAGATCAGGGGGAAGCAGGAGGCGAACCTGAAACGGCAGCTGCTTTGTTTGGTGGGTGGGTCAGGAACAGCCCCAGTCACATGAGCTATGGGCGCCACTGGGAGAGGCCATGGAGTTGGTCTAGGAGTGGAACGTGGAAAAGTGGGGAGGAGCGGGCAGGAGCAGCCTGGAGCCTGCTGGGGAGTTTATCTGGGATTCTGGTGAGAGCTTAGAGCATCAGACGCTGACAGAAATGCAGACAGTGAGTGCTGCGCTCAGGAGGCTTCAGATGCAAACAAGGACTGTCTCGGGAAGTGGGTTCAAGGCAGCTTGTTTAATAGTTTGGGGAACTGTTGTCTTTTTGCCAAACTAAAATTTAAACATCTCATGTCTCCCAAGATTTTGAAGTTCTCCAGAAATACTAAGAATAAACTCATATAGGATTAAGAGAATGCATTAGGAATCTCAGGCAAAAGAGTCAACAGAGAACATTGAAATAGACTGTGAGGAGAATTCCCTTCCCAAATAGTGCTTACCACTGTATTTTCAGGTCAGGAGATCGTAGTGTTTAGGGAGGAAGAGAGCAGTTGCAAAACTTGTACCAGTGGGAAATTGGTTAACACGTTTTCCCCACATACAGTGGTTTGCAGCCACACTTGAGCACACAGTGGAAATGAGAGCACAGAGATGTGAAAGCTTTTTTTTTTTGAACTGAGAATTGAACTCAGGACCTGGTGCTAGTGAGGCAGGCACTTGTGCCACTGAGCTATACCCGGGCCCCATCAAAGCTTTTTCAAGGCCCCATTTGTATTTTATTCTCAAGCACTGATGGAAAGGAAACCCGGCAATCTGTAACTTGAGAGGTTGGTTGTGTTGTCCTGCATATTGGTTTGGTTTCACCAAGCCTGTCTAACCAATAGTAAACATTCTAAGCATTTTTCTAGTGTGCACATACTATACTTTCATTAGACAGTAAACTCTCTTACAATAAGCAAGGCCAGCCACAATTCCAATATTCTAGCCTTGCCTAGTATGGATATATTTTACTCAGAGACTATGTATAATTACCCAGAAGTGATCAAGATTGCAAAGAGTTTATTCTAATAAATAAGAATTGGATATAAAGTCAAATAGCTGTTTTCTCAATAAAATGTCAGATTATCCCCCTCCCAAAAAAAGATAAGAGAATTTGTTGCTGGTGCAACTTCCTCTTAGCACCGGGTGAGCTGCTCCAGGCCCGGCTGCACGCAGCTTCCAGGGAGGAAAATGGAGTGGACGTCTGTCTGTACCTCCTCACCCCGTCCCGCTGCAGCACGGGCCGTGTGTGTCCTGCAGCGTGGGTGGGTCCTGCACACGTGTTTCCGGGTGTCTGGGGAACCTCTCAGCCCACTGAGCAGTGTGCCCCTCAGCCCCGACCTCAGCCAGCAGGGAAGTGCCGTGCCCCTCTGCCCCAGGGAGAAAGAGGGCAACTGGATCACATTAGAGGGTCCTGGGGTTCAGACAGTCTTCCTGTCGGGGGTTGGACATCAGCACAACTCGCCAGGCACATGTTGGTAAAACCTACTGTTGACAGGATCCTTGAAGGACGCCTGTCTCAGAGAGGTGAATGGGAATCACCTCGGCCTCAGAGCACTGATGTCCCCGGCAGGAGAGGCCGGGGTGACTGGGTACTAAGCAGGGAATTGTGCACCGTGTGCCACGGACACTGTGGGGTCCACAGGCCTCGTAACTGAGGCTGAGAGATGAGGGTGCTCTTGTGAAACTGCGTGTCCACCCTGAGCTGCCCCCGAAATACGGGGATTTCATGTGAAGGAACATCATGTGCTAATTCCAGCAGCTAGGGAACCCCTAGGTCAAAGTGTGGAGTAAGGCTTATTCTGCATAGATACTGATCTCAGGGAAGAATAGGGATGAAGGTAGCCTGGGCCAGTCAGCAGAAACCCACTTTCAGAGCATGTGGTGTGCAGAGAGCGGCCATGGCTCCCTGTCCACAGGACGCTGGGTTCGAGAACACGGTCACAGTCTCAGCGCTTGGGCAAAGTCTCTGCACCAGCACTTTTGGGGAGGGCGGGAGTTCATGAGACATGGCAGGAGGGATTCTGCTTGTTACCTGACACCAGCAAAGTCATCTTGCCATTGATGTCACTATCACAGCCTGTGAGTCTCTCAGGTGAGACCCAGCTCTGTGGCAGAATGAACCTGTGATTCTGAGTTCCCACCACTGACCTAGAGCAGGGGGGAAGGGCCAAATTCGTGCTTTTCTGCATCTCAGCCTCAAGTCCCATGTTGCCTGGGAGCTCTTGATCTCTGCCAGATATGGGCAGTGAGCTGAATTTTAGCTTTTATTCATTTATTCTAATTTTAATGTGACATCCATAGCTGGGCACTGTCCTATTAGACAGATCAGATACAGAATACACTTCATCACTGTAAAATTTTATTGCATAGTTTCAAGAAAGAATGAGCTAGCCATCCGCATCAAGTACTTCAAGATTATTTCAGGGGAGTTGCAGAATATTTAGTCACCAGCAGTGAGAACTTGAGTGTGGCTCACATCCTCACACATTTAAGGTCACTAACGGAGTCACAGGAGGCTGCTGTCACTAAGGGACTCTGGAGAGTTAAACACGATCCCACCCTGTACAGATTCCGCCGGTTCCACCTTGAGAAGGACAAGCATCATCCTATAGCAAACCTGCCCTGCGAAGGCCAGGCCCTTGCCCGAGCTGCTCTGTGGGCTCCGCGTCCTGGGTACGCAGAGCAGTGGTGTGAACCCTGGTGTGAGAGGTCTGTGCTCTCAAGCCTTTGTCACCTTCCGTGTGCCTTAGACTGCAGGGTGCTGACAGGAGGAAGGGGAGGGATAACAGCCCAAGGCTGCACCCCTGAAGGCAGGACCGTGGGATGTGCCTGGGTTGATAGCTATAAGGAGGTTGTCTGCGCAGGGAGCTCCTCTCCAATCCATCATGGGGTCTCTTCGGGTTTAGTGTCAGAGATCAGCTCTCAGTGAGTTTGTTGTTTAAAAATCCACTGTGAAGCTCAGAGGTGAGGGTCCCACCTTTCTTGAGCATGGCTGAGCACACGGAATCACATCATCCCTAGGGGAAATGGTGTAGGCAAGCTGGTAGAAAGATTGTCATGACTATGTGGGAGAGCAGGGGCCCAGGCTTAGAGAGGGAATGTGGAGCCGTTCTCCCCCTCACGCCATCCGTGGTTTCTTCCTTTACATTCCTGCTAGGTTTCCCCCATCCCAGAACCTCCCTATGTCCAGGGCCGCCTGTGTTTGGGCAACGTGAAGCTCATGCCAGAATGGACACAGCAGGTCTCCCAGAATAGCAAGTTCACTTAGAGTGCTGATCAAACTTCAGCCAGTTTCTCTTGAAATTTTCCTTATTAACAATACTGTGTGTATGGGAGAATAGGCTGAAATCTACCAGATTTAAGCAACAGAACACAAATGTGGAATTTATTTATAACCATTCTGCTACAGAGGCTTGTCTCAGACTCTGCAGCTGGAAAGCCCTTTGGTTCTGCAAGACAGGATGCAGGAACTGAGAAAAGTTAGAACACAAAGAGGATGTGATTGTCATGGCCCCAGGTCACACTCTGCAAAGGTCACTGCTTGCTGCCCACACAGGGGGCTGACCAGCTCCTTCTCACCTCGCACAGTGAGGGAGGCGTGAGGGAAACTTTCAGATGAGGCCCAGGTGCAACAGCTCTATCCAAGGCTGCCCCGAACCCACTGCCCGACAATCCCAACGTGTGCACACGGCGCACCCCGCACTGCTGCCCCGGAACCACAGGGAGATGTTGCTATGTCCTCCCTGCTCTTGGGAGATGCAGATGTGATTGTGCTTCTAAAGCCGCATTCCCCGGCCACATGCACATAGTGATCAATATCCCAATATTGACGACTTATCAAATAAATGTGCTTTATTCACTACACGCATCTCCTTCTTCAAAGATTGCGGTTATTAGAGGAGCATGTTACTCATCTGTCCTCCATTTCCGTTCTATCCGTGGTCACTACTTCTGCTGATTCATACATTTCCAGCCCTTCTTCCACACTCTTCCAGCCCTGGTTACTTTGTCCTTCTCATAATTCGATGTTCCACCATTTCTTTAAAATCTTTGAAAATGAACTATTTTCTATCCATTTTACTTCACGTGTGATATAAGTAAAATGAGTAAAATACCTTCTACGAATTCATCATATTTTCATGAATTTAGTGGTATTTGGCAGGGTTTCATTTTTTAGAGAAAATCATGGTGTATTTAAATTCTCAGAGGCTAACACAGAGTTTTATTTCTCTCATTTAATGAACAATTCTTATTCCTAGAAGCAGCACTTTACTGAAGTCAGTCCACTGAAGGTTTTCATGTTTGACAGCACTAGACAAGTTTAAGTTCTGCTTGATCATCATGATTTCTCACTTTTTAAAAAAGAGAGCTGCTGTGTAGATGAGAGCACGGAGCATGTAGTTCTCTGATCTTCAACCAGTGGAGGACACACAACTCTTCAGATCTTTTCTTGTGCCCAGTGGAGAATTTCTTCACCACTTTACTTTTTTTGAAAGAGAACATACTTTGCCTAAAAGAAGAAAGAAAGCTTTCTTATCCACCGCTGTGTGAGGTGCGGTCAGCACGGTGTGGGCAGATCTCCATGACTCCTTCTTCCTGCATTTGCATTTGGACCTGTGACCTGCATCTCTCCCGCTCCCCACCACAGTTCTGCTGTAGTGAAGATACCACAATGGTACTGCATACATGAAATCTGCAAAGAAGTTAAAACTACATAGTTTCAATGCAGGAAAAAATTTAAAAGAAAAAACACAAATAGTATCTACAGTTATGTTGGTATAGGGTGTGTCAATCAGCTAGTTTGTGGCAATATTTTAAAGTGATATGCGGAAAATATCAACTTCTATACTTCAAAAGCATCAAAGTCTTATCAATAACGTGGTAATGAAGGTCAGGAAAAATATCTTCATGGAGAAACTGGACAAAATCTGGTGAATTTGTGGATCTCAGGTTGAACTGTTAATTTCATCATTTCATATTCATAATATTTAAATATTACATTAAATGTTTATATCAAATGAGGGGCTGGAGTTTTCCTGCAGTAAGAGAGAGATTTCTTCTTATGAAGTATTCAAGGCTTTCATGTTTTGATATCATGGAAATGTAAATCAACCCCTGAAGAGAGCCTGATATACACATGCACAATTGTTATTTGGATTTGTTTGAGTAAAACCCACGACAGGCGTCCCTTTGTGGTTGCTGCTGCCCCCTCCCTTGACTCCCCTAACTCTCCCCAGGCAGTGTGGTCCTGGGTGTAACACATCAGCTCTGCCAGAGGCATCCTCCTCCCTCCCTTCTGGGCATTGGTGTCCGTGCACCCAGCCAGGGTCTCCCTGTTCCCAGTGATGGCTCGGTGCCTCCTTTGCACTCCTTCCACACTTTTGCAGAAGGACCTCTTTGGTGCAAAGCACATGTAAATGTTCACATCTGCTGAGATGACTCAGAAGTAGACAATGTCTTCAGAACTTTTTCTATAACCTGGGTCCAAATGGCCCATCCAGGTCACTCATTTCCTTTTTCAACATGTTTATTGAAGTTGAAGCTTGCTGGCCTTGTTCCTACAATCTGTGTGCCTTAGTTTTGTTCAAAGAAGTTAGTGTCCCGAGAAAAAGACTTGAAGAGGGGAGATTAATGGTTGGGCACATAACACAGCCTCTCCAGACCAGGAAGCCAGACTCCTGGAAAACAATGCCTTAGGGAAGTGAAAAGGAAGAATAGGCACGGGAATCAAGAAAAGCAAATAAAGAAAACTAAAGATCACAGAGAAACTGGAAAAAAGGAAGACAATGCAGAGAAAAGAAGAAAGCAGTCTGAAACAGTAACCCCACCTCCTGAGAAGGAATCCTGTCTTTGCCAGCACAAATAAATCTGGCAGAAAGAGCTTCAGCGAGAAACAACGGACTGAACCGGCAATGCTAGCCCCAAGAAAATCCTGTCGTTATCGTCAACTGCAAATACAGGGTTGGGTTCTACTCTGACCGTGATGTGCTCCATGTGGCTGGTTAGAGTTGGAGAAGAAATCCATTGCAGCCTCTCCCATATTTGGAAGTGATAATCAGGAGCCATTTAGGGATGAGGTTAATTGATTAGGACTAAACTATTCCAGGAAAGAGGTGTCACAGAGTTCATTCAGGGTTTCTGGGTCACCCCGCCGTAGCTGCTGGGTGGGAGACAGCCGGAAGAGGCCTTTACAGGGACAGACTCCCTGAGAAGTTGGAGCAGTGCTGAGCTCAGGTCAGGCAGGACTTAGCGATCTGTGTCTGTGGAGATGAGCCAGGCTGTTTGCCTGTGATTTGCTATGAGGGTTGGGTCCGAAAGTGCTGGCATGAAGTCCAGCAGACTGCCGGATCCCAGCTCTTGGAACCTACGAAAACGATGGCTCATACCATTATCACAGCACAGGGAGTCTGCGTCAGAAGGATCTCAAGTCCAAGTCCAGCCTGGGCAACTCAAAGCTTAGTCAGATCCTGTCCCAAAATAGCTTTAAGAAGGCCGGACATAAATCTCACTGTGATGGCCCTGAGTTCAGTTCCCAGTACTAGGAGAGAAGAAAGAAGCGTATTTCACCACGAGAAACCAGGAACTTCCTGGTGGGAGGAGGCAGTGGGCGAGGAGGGCCCTCACCCAGCCCACTCCAGCCCGCCCCAGCCCTGCCCCGCGTGTCCCGGCTGGTGCACTCACACCAAGGAAAGGCAGGATGCACAGGGCAAAAGGAACAAATAGAAACGTCTTTGTTCAGTGATGGTGCAAGTGTCTATGTAGAGACTCCGAAAGATCTGACCAAAAATTCCTGGAACTAACATGTGGTGATAGCAAGGCTGACTCAAGGTTCGTATAACAGTCCGTTGTTTGTCTGAACCCCGCAGTGAACAGGGAAGTGAGGCCGAGCACACCCCAGCTCTGTGCACCCGCTCTGACCTCTGCGCCAGCGGCGTGACGTCAGCACTTTGAAGTTGGCCATGGAAGGAATTTTACAGTACTCGGGGAACACCACGAGCCACGACTGTTTTAAAAACAGATTCTTCAGACCAAGGGTAGTGGCAAAGGCCTGTAATTCCAGCCCTGGGGGAGGCTGAGTCAAGGATCCTACATTCAAAACAAGCCTGGGTAACATAGCAACTTAGCAAGACCCTGTGAAAAATCAGTGTTGAGACCAACTCGTTATATTTCAGGAAAAACCTCGTAAAGGTCATCTGATGATGGCTCATGGGTTTCGGGGCCCAGAAAGGGTGTGAGGACATCATTCTGCATTAGTTTCTTTCATGCTGGAATCTTATTTTTGCACATTTTTCTGTTATTTGTACCAACTCCGGGTTGTCAGCTGAAAGGATGGGGCCTCATTCATACAACTGGGGAAAGTTGTAATTACAGTGAAGGAAAATGTCACATGAGTGTGGAACAGGGCACGAAGGGTGCAAAAGTGAGACCCGAACCGGCCCCTGGGGCGCCCCCTCACATACGGAACAGGAGGAGAGCAGGGGCGGTCCGCAGAGCCTGGAGTGAGAGGGAGGGAAGCGCTGCCCTCCGTGGGGGAAAGAGCTCCGTGCCGCACACCTGCTGGCTCCCCGTGCTCGAACCTCCTGGACGTGATGGCCTCCTGGACGTTTGCTAAGTAGAAGTCCCCGCTTGCAACATATTTTCTCCGGAACTTCCTGAGACCATCAGGTGTGTTCCCACGGCTCTACCGCTCCGAGCAGTGGCCGCTGTCTGCTGTCTTTACTTCCGGGCGGCATCTCGAGTGCTTCTTTGGCTGTGCTGAGCTTCACACAGCAGAATCCCGAGGACCAGGAGGACCAGGCCCGCCAGGCCCATCCGGATGAGATTCTCCACAGTGTAGTCCTGGGAGCGTGAGGCTGGCGGTGGGGACAAAGAGGTCACAGAGGTCAGGACAGAGGACAAGGATTCCAGGGTCCCTCTTTGTCCCCCAAGTCATCTGCATCCCCTGGACAGGACTGGGTCCTGTGTGCAGCCCCACAACAGAGAATTCTCCTTCCCCATGTCTGGGGCTCTGAATTGTTCAGTGATGGGCTGAGGGCCTGAGCTGCTCCTGAGAACCAAGGAAGAGGCACAGGACATGTGCAGTGTTGAAGAGACCAGAGCCTTTGCCCGAGCCCCACATTCCGGTGTCTCCTCCTGAGATAGCTCTATGGGTCCTGCACGAGCCCTTTCCCTCCCGCAGGTCCCCATGCAGGATTTTTCAGGCTCACTGTACTCCCTGAGTACAGATCTTGTGCCTGAGTCAATTTGGAGCAAATGGTACCTGAGTTCCACAAGCTCGGGATGCGTGAGGATAAGGGTTTCTGAGTTCAGAAATAACTGAGCCCTTGAATGCTCTCTGCTGTCTCAGGGGCACCAAAGGAGGTGAGCTGACTCCCCCGGAGAGGGGCTTCGTGATACACCAGTGCAGGACCCAGGGTCCAGGGTCCAGGGCTCCTCCATATCAGGAACACAAAGGGGTAAATTCAGGGCTGCCTCTCCTTCACCACACAGGTGAGATCCCGGTAATCACCCAATTACCCTTTAGATAACTAATTACCATGCCGTAGGAAATACTTACAGAGCTGTACAAATACACACACAGACACACACACTCACACACACTGGCAAAATATATATGTTCTACATGTTAGTAATGTCAGAACTTTATAAGAAATGAATTTCTACCTCTTACAATTATGAATCCATGTGGCATGGTCAGCAATAAATAGATACAAGTGTTCCAGTTGAGCAATACTGGGAATACAGGTGAATGCTTCTAGATATGCACGTTTGTAGGTGCAGATGTATACAATCTATACAATTAATCACTGCACATGTGCAAGATCACATAATAATGGAAATATGTGTAACTACACATATATATGAAGCAGAAAAACTGGTCTCAAATTTAGAAATAAGAACAATTCCAAGATCAGGCCTGGAGAATCAAGCCTGTAATCCCAGCATTTGGGAGGCTGAGGCAGGAGGACAGCCTGAGTTCCAGGATAGCCTGGGCTACACTGTGAGTTCAAACCCACCTGCACTACTCAGGGAGATCCTGTCTAAAAAAAAAAAGCAAAGCAAAGCAAAACAAAACAAAAAAAAAAACAGAATTTGAATCTACTTGTGCTTGATGTATATTCTATCTGCAAATTTAAAAAGACAAAATAATTAGAATGGAGAGAATTCTGAGTTAATATGAAATAAAATATATACACATAAATCAATACCTTTTCTATGAACACTTAATACTTACAAACACAAAAAGCAGTCACAGATCTGAATTTGAAATTATTAAAATAGTTGAACAATTCTTAAATTGTCTATGAATATACATGACTTTATTAATAAAATGTTAAATATCTTCCTAAAGTATATGAGTTTTCCTCACCTTTAAATGTCTTACATAAAATGTATAATTGATATATAAGTATAATCTAATGTTCAGAAAATTTGAGGTGGAATTACATACTTTTAAACTAAAAACTCGTGTATTTAAACTAAATTTCCACAGTACTGCTTAAAAACTTCAGAAAAAAACAGAACTATACAAACTGTAAACAGCAGGTGCGCAGCAGGACCCAACAGAATCACACACGGCCTGCTGGGCAGAGACCCCATGACTGGGAGCAGTGCTCCGCCCAAGTCTCAGGGGTGCACTGAGCACAGAGGCCGCCAGGTGGCGCAGGAGGAGCCGTGCTCAGCAGTACCTGCAGCCTGGTGCTTCCGTCTACAGGAGTAGCTATGCCGAGGGCTCAGCCTCACACACAGTAGGACCCCAGCGAGGCTGCTCTCTGTCCACCAGGGCAACATTTGCTTAATTACTGGTTAGGGAAAAGTAAATTAAAGTGAAAAAGAGTTAACTTTTCATGAAAAAATACTAAAATCCTGACAAGCAGGGTGTGATGCAGCCTGAAATCCCAGCAGTCCAGAGGCTGAGGCAGGAGGGTTACGAGTTTGAGGCTGGCTTGGGCTTCAGAGCGAGTTCCAGGCTGCCTGGACCATGCAGGAGACCCTGTCTCAAAGCCAAGTCCAAACGAATCAGAAACCAACAGCTCAGTCGGGGGGAAGAATAGGGAGCCACAGACCTCGCACGTGGCCAGCAGTGTGCAGGTGGGTGCACTTGGGGCAGATGGTCACATGCGCATCTGTCATCAATGATCTTGAGTTGCAGGCATGTGCTGAAGGAGGAGTCAGCAACCCTGGCTCAGGGCCAGACCCAGGCTTTTAGCAATCCTCCTGTCTCAGCCTCCTGAGTGCTAGTTTTGTGTGGTCCACAAGCTTCAGAACGTGCTTTTCATTTTTAAGTTAAAAAAATCAAAATAAGAATATTCTTGCCAAGTGTGGTGGTGCACACCTGTAATCCTAGCACTCAGGAGGCAGAGTCAGGAGGATTGCTATGAATTTGAGTCCAACCTGGACTACACAGTGAGACTCTGTCTCAAAAAAAAAAAAAAAATTAAAAAAACAATATTCTTTTACAGCAGTGGAAAACTTCTGGCGCTCAAGTACCAGTGTCCGTAGAATGTGATTGGTGCCCAGCCATGCTCAACATTTATGCTCAGCCATGGCTACCCTGGTGCTGCAGAGCAGCTGCCACTCAGGCCCCTGGGATGTCGAGGCTAGGATGGGACAAAATGAGGTGCAGATCGCTTGCTAGTGCATTGGAGGTGCTGCACTCCCAGTCTGCAGCACGAAGCATGTGGGGCAGACTCCAAGATAGGAAGACCCCAGGTGACACAGATGCACACCAACCTCACTGGGGGGGCTGTGTCCAGATGTCCCCCAAAGCCACAGGTGGTCACAGGTGGGGCTTTTCAGAGGTGGCTGGATCTAGAGTGTGTGACACTGGTATTAATTCACGGTGCAGTGCTAGGCTCAAGGGCAGTAGGATTAAGGGTGTGAGTGCCACCTGCCTTAAGTAGTCTGGATAGGATACAAGGCATAGAAAGAGCTGTGGTCATCCCTTGTTGTTTTGCTGTCTTCTGTCTACCATGAACTGTTTTCCCTCTGCAATGTCATCCTGCTTTGGAGCCAGCTGGCTATGAACTGAACCCTCTACAAAGTGTGAGCTAAATAAACCTTTCCTCCCTTACCTTTGGTTGTCGGGTATTTTGTCTCAGCAATGTGAAAAGTAACTAAGACACTCACTTTGAATAAAATGTTTTTATCCCAACACCAGAATGGTTATTGCAACTAAAACTCAACAAAATCCAGGTTAGCTGAGTTGAGGAAGCTCTTAGCTACCTTTCAGCCCTTTCAAGCTTTTAAATTTTGAGACAGAGTTTTGCTAAGTCTGGTCTTGATCTTTTGACCCTCCTGCATCAGCCTCCATAATAGTGGTACAAAAGGAGCATTATTGTGCCTGGAAGATGTATTCTTTTTCATGGGAAGATAAGCAAAAAGAATAAGTCAAAGACCAGCCCAATACATGTATAAAGAATTATGTAGCCCTCCATGCACCCATGGCAGACAAGATGTACTCACTCAGAAGCCCCAGGGACTGCTCTAGCTGGGGGAGGGGGGCATGTGTAGCCCCTCCCTTTGCGTGCCCTGCACCGGGTGAGCTAGTGCTCCAAGAGCTGCTGGTCCCGTGGTTTGAGTCCGTGCCTTACTTCCACCACCACAGTTCCCAGCTGAAACTCATGGAGAGAGCCAGGTATTTCCCATCTACTTCCTGGGGGCAGAGCAGGTGACCCAAGACCCCACTGCCATTACAGACTGAGTCTCTGCCCTCCCTGCACCCGTGGCAGACAGGAGGTCCTCACTCAGAAGCCCCAGGGACTGCTCTCACTGGGGTGTGCTTGTGGCCCCTCCCTGTGAGTGCCCTGCACCGAGTGAGTGAGTGCTCCAAGAGCTGCTGGTCCAGCAGTTCAAGTCCATGCTTTACTTGCACCCAGACCCCCTAGGGGGTCGCAGGCAAGGGCAGTCTGTGATTGATGCCCGTCCAGCCTGCATCTGGGTCCTGTATGGGTCCTGAAATGACTGGAGACACAGAATCAGGTGGCTCACAATCTGTTGACCCTGCAGTTTGTTTCTGGGTTTTGCCTGTATCCTGAACTGCCTGGGGGCATAGGTCCACTGGACTGGGATTGTCACACCAGTGCAACCTGAGTCTGGGCTGTGCATGTGCCCTGAACTGCAAGGGGACGCTGGATCAGAAGGTCTGCCATTAGCTGACACTAAGGCCTGTGTCTGAGAATGGGGATAACTAGATACAAATCAAGAACTGCCGGAAAACCTGAGACTAAGTAGTACTTCTCAGGGGTCACTGAGGGGCAAACCTGACCAACAGGAAAACTAGGGACACTAGTGGCCTTTGCTGTGCAGCCACTGAAGAGGGAAAGTGAACTTTTTGCATCCAGTATCAAACATGACAAAATGAAGGACTAAAACACAATCCCAGAACTCCACTGCACTCAGAACAAGTCCAGGAGACATCGACATAGGAGAAATTGGTAA
>NW_004955567.1:1344574-1364885 GCF_000276665.1 Chinchilla lanigera
CATGTCTCTATGTGTTTTCATGAGAAACCAATTTGAAGATATCAATATGTAATACAACAAGCATTGTTAATTTCCTACCACTTTGTTTGTAACTCTATTGTCTGTACTGTTCTTTTGCTATTTTGTAAAAGGTTCTGTCTGTTAATGTTTTCCTCCTTTCATTTTTAAAATAAAAAAAAAAGAAAGAATTATGTGATAGCACTACATAGACAGGCAGATGAAAGACATGAAGAAAGACAGGTTATGGAAGGAAGGGAAGGTGGGAAAAGGGAGGCAAAGAAAGAAAGAAGGAAGGAAAGAGAGAAAGAGAGCTGGCCAGGGGCTGCAGTTTCCTGACCCCAGAATCCCTGGGCTGCAGGATATGCACATGGCTCCAGGCTGGGCCAGGCGATCTTTACCGAGATTCTGTCACTTTGCGTCAGTCTCCCCGCTGCATATGCTGGTACTGTGCTCTCTCTGTCACCACAGATGGGGTTTTAGTGGTTTAAACCAAAGAGCACGCAGAGCTTGCTCACCACAGTTTCAATTTGCATTCCTGGGGTCGATAGGAAGCATCCACTAATATGCTGATCAAAGTTGTTCTTGTCTCCCGAGAAACACGTTTGTGTGGGGGGTTTGCGTGTTCTTCTGTCTGCACTTCCAGCTGAAGTTTTGGGAGCAGTGAGGAGGCACGAGCCAGATAAACCTCGTTTTTCAAAAAGAAAGAAAAAGAAAGGAAGGAAGGGGGTGGGGAGGAAGAACTTTTCTTGTCCTGAAGGTGGAAATGCGAGCAAAAATCAACTACCCAGAAAGTTTGCTCCATACGGGGTTGGCTGCCCTTTCTGTCCCCAAAGGGAGTCCACTGCTGGGTGACCACACGGGAGGGACCAGGCAAGAGGGCCTTATGGAATTTCTCAGACTAAATGTGCAACTCATCACTGAGCTTAGTACAGGAAATGGTTGCAAATCTGGAATGACTTGCTATTTGGTGTGGGGGCAGTACATGGATTTTCAGAGTACCGTACCCCAAGTACAAGGATTGACCTTTGCACTGAGCTACATCCCCAATCCTTTTATTTTTGAAACAGGGTCTCTCTCAGTTGCCCAGGCTCACTTTGAATTTAGGATCGTCCTGCCTCAGCCTCACAGAGTGCTAAGATTACAGCTATGTGCCCTTGCTCCTGGCTACATAAACTAAAATCAAAGTGAAGGAGCATCTCCTAGTGTGGCTGGTCCTAGGACAACCCCCTGATGGCTGCAGGTCACCTCCTTTTGCCAATAGGTTTAATTTATGGGAATTTTTGAGATTATCTTCACCATTTTTCTTACTTAGTCTGTCATAAGTACTATAAATACATTTTTAACTTTTTTATGGTTTCTTTGGACAGGTGTAGATTCTTTAATTTGGTTGAATTTCCCAGTCTTTTCCTTTAGGCAGGTAGATACTGTATCTTGCTAAAAAAATCATATCCCACAGTGTCAGCATGGTCCTCCTCTGTCTGCCTGGAAATAGTTTCCATTTCATGACTAGGTCTCCAGTCCACTGGGAATTGATTTTCCCATTCAATCGTTTCCACTCCTTCTGGGTGAATGCCCAACTGACCCTGCACAATCAATTGAAAATATCATTCTACCAGTTGATGTTGGTCTATCTATCCATTGATTAGTGGCTATCAAACTCAAGGGTGTTCTACCCTGAGCTATACCCCATGCCTCTTTAAGATGTTGAGACAGGTTCTTGCTGAGGTGCCCAGCTGGCCTTGATTTGTGATCCTCCTGCTTTAGTCTTCTAACACTGCGATGTTATGGTCTGTAGCTGCCACACGCTTAGCTCGTGGCCTGATTGGCCAGCACTGGAAAGGCGAGTGTGAGAGGTCAGGGGGCTCCCTTCATAGTCACCAGCAGCTCTACCTTCTGCAGCACATTTCATCCTCTCCCTCTAAGCAGAGCAATATAAACATAGGCTCACGATTCCACTCATCAGAGTCCTTTCCAGGCAAATACTCACGATGGACTCTAGACCTGAAGGTTATTCTGAGCATCTCCAGCTTGTGGAAAAGAGGTGAGTTGGTGAGGTCATGTCTAGCATCTGTGGTTTCAACAAGGATCCCCAAGGTGAGATGCTGAGTGATGGCCTTGCCTTTTCAATAGACTGTATGTGTGGTGGTGCACATCTGTGATTCCAGCACTCTGGGAGGCTGAGGCAGGAGGACTACATGTTTGAGCCAAGCCTGGACAACTTAAAGATTTAGCAAGACACTTTAAATAAATCAATAAATAAATGGGTGGATAGCTGGATAGCTAGCTAGCTAGCTAGCTAGATAGATAGATAGATAAACGGTGAGGGATGTAACTCAGTGTCAAAGCCCTGTCCCCCGTACAGGAAAAAAAGAAAAACTCACATGCTTTGAAAGGATCCTCTCTGGGGGACACCAGCAAAGATGTAGAGCATGAGTGTGGGGCAAACAAGAAGCGCTTTTCTTGAAGTCTGGGTGATACTTCACTGCCTTCTCTTTGCTTCTTAGGAAAGCCTGGGAACAGGACTCATGGAGCACCTGGGCTAGGATGCACCTACCTGCGATAACAAGCTCCAGGGCCCTGCTGGGTGCTGGGATGCACCTACCTGCAATAACAAGCTCCAGGCCATCACTGGGTGCAGACCAGAGCTGGGGGCTGCTGCTGTGCCAACCATAGCAGATGTACTTCCCTGTGAAGCTGCGGTTCACAGGGCCCAGGGTGAAGTTGCCCTGGTGCCCCTCATGCTGGTGCAGTGGCAAGGAGGTATCTCCCTCCTTGGCCAGGGCAAATCGATCAAATGGAGTGTGTGCTGAATGACAGTGGAAGGAGACGTTCTCTCCTGGTATGACTGCTGAGTGCTGATCCATGGAGAGGAAGGGTTTGCTGTACAAGCCTGGAAGAGAAGGCAGCAAGCTGTCAGCAAGACTTTATTTCTTTTCTTTCGTTCTTTTCAAGGTAGAGCCTTGCTATGTACCCCAGTCTGGCCTCCAACTCATGATCCTCCTGCCTCATCCTCCTGAGTCTGGGATTACAGGCATGTGTCACAGTACCCAGCCTAAGACACTTTCCCTAACTGATACAGAGTTGTAACTGAACTTTTGTCATGTTCGCCAGGGGCCCTAAGCCAGTGTCCACAGCCATGCCCATGTGCATAGTCTGTGGCACTGATGGGGCGTAGGGATCTCTATGGCAATGACCCGTGCCCTATGTCTAGGAGTGGAGAAACCTAGAGGATCTGTGACCAGTGACCCTTCAGGATTGTTGCGATGAAGTCAAAAGGCCTGTGATGGCCGAGAGGAGCACGGGGAGGGATGTAGCGCATGATGTTAGCGAAGAAGGACTCATCCGTGGTGAGGAGCGAGTGACACACTGCCAGTAACAGGAGCTGCAGGCACCGGACAGGGATGCTTTCTGGGGTCCTGTAAAGCTTTTGTAAAACTAAAGCTGTTCCACTGAAATAAGTCCGACATGACTGAAATATACGAGCAACCCAAGGTATAAATAAAATAAAGAACAAAATGAAAGATAGGCAGCAGAACAGGGAAAGAGATCTTTTGCAAAGAAGGAGACCAAGAGATACGGGAGAGGAAGGGAAGAAGGAAACATAGAAAGAATTGAGGTTGTTGTGGACATGCACCAACACCCGGTGATGAAGGGGATCACTATGGAGTACAAAGACGTTCCTATAAAAATGAACACTAAATCCACACCACTGGTCTAGAATGAAGTCTATCAGACACAAGAGGGGAAGCCAGGGTGAGGTGGAGCCCGAAGTCCCTTACCGGTCACCACCAGTCCCAGGGCCTTGCTCTGCTCGGACCAGCGGAGCCCTCTCCGGTACCGGCACCAATACTGCCTGGCAGTGCTGGCGTCCACCCTGCTGATGACAAACTCCGCCTGCTGCTGAAATCCCAGTTGCTTGTCCACCACCGTGAGTGTGGAGTTCGCGGGGACCAACAGTTGGTACAGGAAGGCCTCTGGTGTCCCCCCGCACAGGATCCTCACGGACGCGTTCCAGGGAACCACGGGCCCCGGCACCGCGGATATGGAGGGAATGGGGAGTTCCTCTGGGGAAAGAGAGCAGACTCAGCTGGCCACCACGTCAGACCACTTCCTTGCTTCTCTGTGGGGGCCACAAATCAGTGACAGCGTGGAAGGCCTGTCATCATTTCCTCGTGAAAAACAGCTTTTGGTGTTTTTATACATAAAATACATACAAAATAAAATTTATCTACTTATGTATTTATTTACCTGGTTTTTTGAGACAGGGTTTCACTATATAGTTCAGGCAGGCCTTGAACTCATCACGGAGCCAAGGCTGGCCTCAAACCTGCTGTGCCTCCTCCTGCATCAGCCTCCTAAGTGCTGGAATGATAGGTATGTGCCACCATGCCCAGCTTGTCTATAGCTTTTTGGGGAACTAAATTCCTTCATGTGTTTCTTCATTGAGGTAAATTTCATGTAGTATAAAGTTAACCATTTAAAGCACACGGCTCAGTGTGCTTTTGGTCCATGTGCAAGGAACCACTTGGTTTAGTTCTGCTTTTGTCTCCTCTGGGAGACACTGCACCCCAAGAAGCTGTCACTGGCTGTCCCCTCCTTCCACCCCTGCTGCCCCTGACCCCCCGAGAGGGCTGCTTGTGAGCGGTTGCTTCCACGGTGACCCTCACCCTCACCCGTTCTGCTCTGTGCTAAAGTGAGAGCTGAGGCTTTGGAAACCACATCCAGACCTTGAGGTGAAGACGGGCAGGCAGGCCTGGAAGCCGGGGCGTCTCAGCCAGACCCTGAGCTCAGCTCAGTGCTCAGCATGGCTCTGTACCTTGAGGCAAGAGAGTGCAGCAAGGGAAAGCTCACGGGAGGTGGGTGTTCTGGGACCTGCAAGAGCTCAACAGGGACCTAGGACAGGCGTGTTGGCCTGGGAACCCCGAGGTGCTGGCAGCTTCCTGCCTGTGGTTCCCTAGGGCAGGGAAATGAAGTCGGGAGCAGCTGAGCCTGCAGGTGGCAGACGCCTGTCCTTGGTGCTGGCCCTGACACAGGCTGGCCAGGAGGGTCATGCAAAACCTGCTGGATCCCTTGAGCAGGGCCGAGGCAGGGGCTCACCTGCTGCCCTGTGAGGGGAAGGGCGTGACCAAGGGCCGGAAGCAGTGGCCAGCGCTCCTGTCCTGAGCACCACTCAGCACAGCATGCCCACGCGCTGCCCGGGTCTGGCAGCTGGCTCTGGGGCTCCGGGCTCTGGGCGCACTGTGGGCAGCACGTGCTTCCCACAGGGACGGCTGTCTCCAGCGATGGAAAAGGTCTGGGGAAACTTGGGCTGTCACCCCTGGGTGGTAGCAGAGGTCTGAGATGGGGCCAAACTCCCATGACGTTGGGGTGGCCGCTAGACAAAGGAGCCCACTGCTGCCGGGGCGCAGGAAGCCGAAGCTGAACAGAGCTAGCAAGCGGTTGTAAGGGCGAGATGCGGACATTGCAATATTAATCCCCGTTACTGTGACCAGGTAAGGCTTACCGTGGAAGCAGCACACCAGCAAGCATGGTTATTTTTGTGGCGTTGAGTCCAGGACCTTCCCACATCCCCAGCCTTTTTCATCAGTTATTTGGCTTTCAGACAGGGTCTTGCTAAATTGCCCAGGCTGGGCTTTAACTTGCAGTTGCCCTGCCTTCGCTCCCCAGAGCGTTGGGATTAGAGGTGTGGGCCATTGTCTGTGCTGTGTGTCACGTGTGCCTGCTAAGAAGCTGATCTGCAGGTGGAACAGCGGTCACCAGGGGAGGGGCGGGAGGAAGGCCTGAGCAAGGCTGGGTAAGGAGCCCGGAACCCAGCTGGACAGCGGTGACACGTTCTGTGCTCAATGCTCAGTGGGGCGAGGAGAGTTTGTGATGCCCCATCGCATATTTCATGGGTGACTTAGTGGAAAGAGCTAGAAGGCTCTGAGCACCTAGACACAGTGAGGAGATGGAAACGTGGTGACCCTGGCTGATCAGTGTGTGCAGGTGCATGCACAGAACCATCTTGGACACCTGATAAATGTGTGTGTCACCACGTGCTCATCAGATATCTGAAAACTGTTTAAGGAGATGGAGACTTCAGCAACCAGAACGTGATCATCGCCCAAGTGTGCACAATTAGATTCTCACACTGTACCCATAAATTGGTACCATTAAAATAATGATTACCTCCCACACACACACTCAGGGGCAGATGTACGGGCTGTGGGCTAAAGCTGTATGCACAGCTTGGGTCTAGGCTGATGTGGGGCTCACGGAGGGTGTGTAGGAGTTTTCCTAGCAATGGGAACAGCAGGGTGGAGGGGCTGTGGGATAAGGCCTGAAGTTGATAAAGGGCAATGAATGAAGGAGAAACTAAGTTAAGGCCACTGTGGGCCAAGATCAGGGCCCAAGGGGGCAGATTGTTCATGGGAAGAGGAGACACAGCCGGTAGCCTGGGGAAGGAAGCGGGCGAGCTGAGCTGAATAGACCCCAAGGAGTGAGCTGTAAGAGGCAGAGAAACTGCTGTAGTTAAACACACAAACAGGCAGAGGTACAGTCTGTAGAAGATACCAGAAAAGAGAAGACACGGATGGACATGGGGCTCACATCACAGGAGCTGGGGGACGGAATATACAGGAGAACCTTAGTACTCCTCAGTGCTCACCTTAGTACTCCTTGGTGCACATTTTAGTTTTTCTTAGGCCTTTCCTTAGTACTCCTCGGTCCCTGGCTCTGTGGTAGAATACGCAGGGTGGGACTAAGGCGGCCTCTGCGTAAGTGAAGCGAGTAGACCCAGCAGAAGGAGGTGCAGACAAACAGAAGGACACAGGGAAGGACGCTGGGCAAAGGCGAGGCCTGACTTCCTCACCCTCAGAGCTGTGCGCACCCAAGATCCCGACGGCTCACAGCGAGCAGAGGTGGAGGCTGCGGGGGACACGGCGGGGACAAGGAGCGGGCGGGCAGTGGGCGAGGGGGCTGGGAGACCTTCCCATGCCGCTGTCCAGGTGCGGCACAGGGCGAGGGGGCTGGGACTCCTGCACTCACCTTCCTGTGCCAGAACAGGACCCGGAACCAGAACCGTGCGTGCCAGGCAGAGCACTGCAAGAGAGGCGGTGATGAGCGCCCTGAGCCCCAGCGTGAGTCTCAGGGAGATCCCCCTGGGGCGTGACGCGCAGAGTGAACACACGCACACACACACTTATAGCACACGCTTATAATACACACACACATAAAACACACACTTTTTCTCGCACAGCTCCAGTCTTGGCATGCACCTCTGTTTCCAACACCCAAACACCCCTCCTCTCTTTTGTGAGAACCCGGGAGCCACTGCAGTTCTGGGCAGCAGTCGGGGTTTACGCGCTCACCTGGCCTTGGTCAGGGACAGCATCTGGAAAGCCCAGCTCTCCGCGAAGGGACCGGGTTCCCTGGGCAGCCTCAGAGCCCTGGTGTTAGGAGCGGCCTTGGCTGTGGGGTCCCTGTGCCCCCCTCGAGCCCACTCCCACCTCGGGACTCACCGAGGCAGAGGAGGGCGGGGTCCCTGGGTGCCATCGGGCCAACCCGGCTGCTCCACCTGGCCTCCTGCTGGGGTGCACAGTGAGGACCCACACTCGTGAGTCAGTGCCGCACAGGAAGTGGGAGGTCACCGTCCCTCCCCAGGATGCTGGGTGTTCCTCCACAGGAAGGAGGAGAGGCCCCTCCTGCAGACTCCAACCTGGCTGCCTGGGGGCGCAGGGGAGACTGAGGCTCAAACCAGAGCACGGTGATGTCCAAATCCATCCTTAAATCTAGACCCACATGGAAGGGCAGGGCCCGGGGTAGAATGCAAGTGGGCACCGCACAGGCAGAGGATTCCTCACTGGGCGTCAGTCAGAGCTGCGCAGCCTGGCCGGTTCTGGATCTAGGAGTTGCCTCTGGGACTCACCGGCTGAGAGTATTTACTTAACCCTCTGTCTCTCTCTGTCCTCTCTCCTTCTCCTTCCCCATCTTTACGGCACTGGGGACTGAACCCAGGGCCTTCACACTGAGCAACTTCTCTAGCTGTTTTCATTTTTGAGACAGGGCCTCCCTGAATCACTGAGTTGCCCAGAATGGGCTGGAACTTGAGGTCCTCCTGTCTCAGCCTCCCAGAGAGCTGGGATCACAGGTGTGCACCACTCTGTGCAGCTAGAACTGTCTTTACACCAACGGGGATCCGTCGGTGAGCTCTGACACTTCCCAAATCAACAAACGGAAAAAGTGACCACAAGGCCCTAGACAGTTCCCCTGCAGTTTCCTTACATGCAAGTGACGTTATTTCAGTTCCAGTTGGAGCATTCACACCTCCTAGAAAGCCCTCCTGAATCAGCAGCTGAGAGGCTCCATGGCTGAATAAGACTTTACCCTTGCCTACCTGTGAGACAGCACTTTCTCCTGTGAGTTTTGCAGACGCTGCTTTGATGTCAGTTTGCATTTACTGCTGTGGGTGCCGCCGCACCTTTTTTCCTAGGCCGATGGCTTGCCTCTTTTCTCAGAATATGTATAGAATGATTGTTTAAATCAAGATGACTTGATTACTATTGTTTTTCTCTGTGGATTCTTGAATCACTTAGACAGAGACTGCTGAGAGGTGACATGGTTTGCATTGGAGGACTAGATCTTTCCCTGCTCCGTAGCCCAGATCAGCTCCTTGCTCATTACAGCCTCAGCCCACCTACCAAGGACCTGCAGGAGCCCCAGGAAGTCTGGGAGGAAGGTGAGCTGAAGAAAGACATGTTAGGAGCAGGAAAGAGAAGCACTGAGCATTCACTGTTTCCTGGAGCAGCAAGTAAGAACCGGGCTTTGTTCCTGGGCTGCTAAACTGCAGTGATGTTGGGATCTCACAGAGCCGCCCCGGGGAGCTGGTGGGGAGCTGAGGATGACATAGCTGGGACTCCAGGGACACCTTGCCTGGAAGACAGGGTTCTGGGGGAGCTCAGAGATTGGGAAACCCTGGGCTTTGTTCTCGGGTTGCAGCAGCCGTCTCCTTGGTGTTAGAGAGCTCCCATGCAGCAGGTGGAGAACCTCAGTTTAGCAGACAGAGAAGCTCGGGTTGTCCTGCTTCTCTCTTCTGTCACCACTGCCCACAGCCTGAACTTTGAAATAATGCCAGGGATTCCTGAAGGGAACTGGCTTTGCCAAAGTTCCCAAAGCTGAGACAGAAAAAGGAAATTCTAATGGTAAACACTCCCAGGATGCCCCTCTCCAAAGCAAGGGGGAGCTGCTGGAGCTCTCAGCTCTCCATCCTGGGACAAAACGAATATGATGAATGTGTTTCTGGGCGCCATTCCGATGGAGTCTCTACAGACCACCATGTTTCCTGCCTGGATGGAGAATAAGAGTTTGGGCTAAAACCTGGGAGAGAGAACAGAAGAGAAACGGACAGAGAATTGGTGGATGGCACCTCCCAATCCTTCACTATTCCTCAGTGTCTGAACAGAGCGCCTACTCTCAATCTTGCACATTTTTGTGTGTTCTTCTGCTTCTATGTCTCCTTCCTGCTTTATTCTCTCTGCATACATCTCTAGGTCACCTTATCTTGTTCTCTCTCCAGCTTTGCATTCCTGCCTCCAGCAGTGCTGCATCTCCGTGGTGGTTACTTTTATGTGCCACCTTGACTGGGCTCTGGGATGTCCAGTTTGTCACTTTAACACAGCTTGTGTCTGTGAGGATGCAGGAAATGACCACTGGACTTGGGAGACCAAGGAGTGCATAGTGTCCTCCCAGTCAGTTGAGGTCTGCTAAGAATTTTCCAATGGAACCAGCAGAGGAAGAAGGTACTCCCCCACTCCTGACTGCTTCCAAGGGGACCCCAGGCTTTGCTGGACTTGGGATCCTCACTGAAATGCTGGCTCTTCTCAGCTCTCAAGCCTGCCAGCTGCTGGGATACTCGTGGGCTCTCATGGTTCCATGGCAGGACTCGGCCTAGAGCTGGACCTGAGCTCCCTGGCCTCCAGGGCCTGCTCCCCCCAGCCAGATGTGGTCTCTGAGTGCAGCTTCAGCCTGAGCACTGGGTGAGGTGAGGGTTTGGGGAGAGGAATGAAATAGTAGTTTGGGGAAAGGATCTGACTACACGTGACCACTGATGACACGGCAAGATCGACCACATGGAAATCTGACCTCTCTCCAGGTTTCTCTTGATGTATGTGCAAAAAATAACCAAACAAGCAGATAAAAGACAGCAACAAAATACATTCTACATGGGGAATTGGCACATATATCTATTGCATCTTAATTCTTTTTTTAATTTAATTAAATTTATTGGTACAATTTATGTATACACAACAATCATGTTCATCATAGGGAATTTGTACCTTAATTCTTTTTACTTCCCCTTCCGCTCCCCTCCCTTCCATCTCCCCACTGGAGTCTCCAAACACAGTCTCCACTGCACAAGAAATTACATCAACTATCAGCAAGTGGAATTATATTAAATTAATTTCTTGTGCTCTTGTGTCCTTCCAGAGTTATCCAGAAAGATCCACCCTTTATTCCTGTATGTCCTTACCCCGAGCATGGGGACGTTGTCTGTGACAAGCAGAAATACAAGGTGGAGATTTATGTAGGAAAATGTTTGTGCACATGGAGAAGAATCTGGTATTTCTGAAGAAGACATGTGGCAATGTGTCAAATGACAATGTTTCAAATCCCCCGGGCTTACTCAAATAAATTCCAAGGTTTGTATGCAAATGCAAACAGCGTACAAAATGATGACAATCTTAGAGAGGAAGAACAGATGAGCCAATTTTAAGAGACACAATAAGGCTCCATAAAGTGCAAAGTTGTCATGAGAGAGGACTTGGAGAGAAGGAGACAAGAGATGGAATCCGAAACGAAGTGTTACTTGTAGTCGCTTCAGATTGGACAAAGGCTGCAGGTGCTTCCCACGGAATGGAGTGCTTTTTGAAAATAGCATGCAACCAAAGCACTATGTGGAATGGTGAAAATTAACTCAAATCCATGGTCACATTATACAAACACTTGCTATTTTCTTATTACTCTTTTAAAAATTATTTTTAAAAAATTGACAAACCTGTATGTATTTATGGTGTAGAACATGATGTTTCAACAGACGACCACAAGGGCATAAAGACAGCAGGGATAGCGACCTACAGATGTTTCTCCAGCACCCACAAGCATTTCTAGTCTGCACAGCAAGAATCCTCCTGTTTTGCTGATCCCTGAAGTAGGGTGAGACCCGCATACTTTGATGGGATTGTGGTTCCCAGGGACTCCCCGGGACTTGGGAGCTTACAGTCTGGAGGGGAACATGGTGGAGGATGAACGGCAGGGTGAGGTGTGTGCAGCAGTGGGGAGCTAGGCAATCAAAGACGGGGTGACCTCAACCATGAGGTCAGAAAGTGTCTGTCAGTGCAGAAGACCTTGGCCTTGAAATCTCAGAAATCACAGAAACGAACTTGGTGAGAGAAGACTTTGGAAAGCAGCATTTGGGGCAGAAGGAGGAGGACATGGCAAGAGTGAGCCCAGGGTCGGTATTTTGAATCACGAGGCACTTGATACAGCTTCCAACAGGACTAGAAAGTCCATCTAGTTGGGTCGCAGAGGTCAGCAGGTGCCACGGGGAAAGAGCACTGTGGGCAGGCAAAGGGGCTCAGATCTGTCCAGCGGGCAGTGAGAACCGCGGAACCATGCAGGAAGAGGAAGCGCGCAGATCCCTGTGGGAAGGTGTGGGAGACCCCACACAGGAAGAGCTCTGTGTGCAGGACAGCAGGGCAGTGCAGGATGCCAGTATTACGGGATGGCGGGTTCGCTTTGGAAGGGGCACAGGAACATAACACATCTTAATCTCAGCCCTGCTTCTCCCTCTCCTCCTCCCTGCTGCTTGTCTCTTTCCACATCTTTTGATTGATTGATTGATCGATTGATTGTGGTACTGGGGGTTGAACCCAGCGCTTCACAGAAAGCTGCATCTCCAGGGTTTCTCTTTGATTAAAACACGGTTGCTGTACACGAAGTCTGCACTCATCACAGGGTAGAGGACTCAACAGGTCTGGATTCTTTTACTCCTCTTCCCTCCCCACCCATCTTTCTCTGTCTCTAATCACCTGTCCCCATTTCCACAGTTGTTATTATTTTCACCTCACATTTATGACATTCAGGGATTGCACGCATTGTGGAATCTGGTACAAGTGCCTGCCATCTGAAATCTCTTCACTTCTCTTCCCTTCCATCCTAGGTCTCTGGACCCCTTCCCATTCGCAAAAGTTCCATCTCCCTATTTCCTTCTACCCATCCTTTGTTTTGCTCGAACCTTTTAAATTTTTTAAAATTTTGAGACAGGGTCACTCTAAGTTTCCCAGGCTGGACACAGCTTGTGCTCCCCTTGCCTTAGGCAGCCCCTCCCACATATCAGGAGATGTCCCTCCTGGTTTCCTGTCTTCTCTCCTTCAGTAAATTATTTCTTTATTAGTGTACGTATTTCTAAGTTTCTCGTATAAAAGAAGCCGTAAGATGTTAACTTTCTCAGTCTGCAGAATTTCACATAACATGGCGGATTCCAGTTCCATCCACTTTCCCACACCTGAGGTGTTTCCATTCTTTATGGCTGAGTAGTATTCCAGGGAGTATACATACAGGTCACACTTTCTCTATCCATTCCCTTGCTGATGGGCACCCAGGCATCACCAGAGCCTGGCCGCCATCCACCCCAGTGCTGTAAACTCAGGTGTGCATGTGTCACTGTCCTGCGCAGTCCTGCATCCTCTGGGGACTAGCAGGAGGCATGCAGCTGGGCCCTGTGGAGTGACCATGTCCAGGAATGTGTCTCTCTCTCTCTTAAGGTCCTTCCACTGTGCCCCTGGGCTGTCAGTCTGGAGTGAGAAAGAGCGTGGCCCAACACAGATTCAGTGCGTCAGGAGTTCTGCATACACACACAGGTGGGCTGAGTAGTTCCTGGCGGGGTCCATTGCCTCATCTTTGCCTTCTCCATGGCTGGTCCCAGCCTCTAGGGGGCGGCCCTGAGGCTGGATCCAGGAGCTCCACCCCTCCCAGCCTGGTGGTGGCTTCCGCCCTTCCTGAGCCTGAGGCTACCTGGCTTCTCATGTTCAGCTTCCTCACCGGGCCTTGTTCTGGAAACCTGGGTGAGTTTCCAGGCCTGCTGTAACAAACTGCCTCAGGATTGTTGCTTAAAATAGCACAGCTGTGCTCACTCTGGCTCTGCAGTCAGAAGTCCGGGCTGTGCTGCGCTGGCCACACTGCCTCCTTGCTCCTAGGGCTCCGGGGAGAATCCACTGCCTTTCCTCTGCCACGTCCAGATGCCCCTGTGTCCTTGGCTCACAGGCCCTGCTCCCCCTCAGAGCTGCGGCAGCTGGTGGGGTCTCGGGCTCTCCTGCTCTGGCCCTCTCTCCCCTCCCTCCTCCTCTCTCCTGTGGGCCCTTGTGGATAACCCAGGAAGTCTCCCACCTCCAGGGCAGCTCAGAAACTCCCTGAATTCCTCCTCTGCCACCGGAATCTACTGTCCTATGACACAAGCACCCGCAGCTCCAGGGTCAGAATGTGACATCATTTTGGAGCAGCTGCTCTGCCTAGCACCGTACACAATTTGCTATCCTGAATCCTCCTTCCCTAAACACCTGAGATTGTTCTGATTGCTCTTATTGGGCCCTGCATGATGCTGGTTCTAGAAAACTCTGGAAAGAAGAAGGCGGGGCAATGAGCTGCCATTCAGGACACAAGCTCCCTGACCTGCAATTATGAGGACCAGAGGGTCACTGAGTGCTGAGAATCCATGAGGAGAATGAAGAAAAGAAGTGGAACATCTGTAGGACCCTGCGTGTGCTGGAGTCCCAGACCCAAGAGGACGTCCTTCTGGAATGTTCTGTCCTCAACCTCTGGGATGTGAGATCCATCTTCCTTGTAGAGCTTGAATGTGCCAAATCTATGAAGTGAGTCTTATTAGAGAACCACACGCTGTCCTTGTGGAACCATGGGGCCTGGCCAGGCAGACGGGGAGAGCTTGTCAGGACATCCTGGGGAGAAGGAGGCACAGGTTTAGAGAGCAAATGTGAGGGGTCCCCGCATCCCAGGGCTCAGCCTCCTCCTCCTCCTCCTCTTCCTGAGCCAAGGCTCCTTTCCATATTAGTGGTGCTGAGGCTACATGGAGACCCCTACCACACAGACACAGCCTGTCTTCACACAACAAAGTGTGTAACCTGAGAATTTTCAGCAAGTCCTGAACAACGCACGCTTAGTAGGTTTGGTCCTGCAGAGTCAGTTACCCAAAACAGGCCAGCTTAGATGGAACAGAAGGGAAGGCCCATGCAAATGAGGTAACAACGCCAGCTGAGGAGAGACAGCAGTAAGAGTGTGGAGCAAGAGCGCTCTGGTTCACGATCACCCACTCAGAAACACAGCTGCACACACGCAGTGAGTATACTGCTGTCAATGTCCCAGGCCTCAGGGGTGGGCTGAGACAGCCCCAGGGCCACAGAGCTGAGCAACACCGCGACAGAACGAGAGGGGTGAGTCTTGTGGTCATGAGCCCCGCCCCTGGCCAGCGTGGTGCTGTGGGTGCAGGGATGCCCTGGTTCTATGGTCTCTGCTTTGGGAGGGGGGAGCTGAAAGCTGGCATTTGGCTTCTCCACTATTCTGGGTCCCTTTGTGAGAGGCTGTCATGGAAACCTGGGGAGGAATAACAGGGTTGGACCATTTTGTGCTGGTTGAAGCACAAAGATGTATGTGGAGCTTGCAGTGCCCTGTGCACGAATCCTGGTAGTTCGTCTGTATTCAGATACGAATGAATTGCTCCAGAGAAAACAGGTAGCAGATCAACATTGCAAGAAACACAATGCAGATTCAAGACAACAGCACCACGCAGCCAGGCACAACCTGCCAGCCCTGTCCAGCCGGGACAAGCACAGAACTCATCATATTGTTGTACCCGAAGGTGAGTCCAGCCAGTGACCTCACTGGACCATGCAACAAGACCATTGACCTCAGGGAACAGGAAGAAACCCAGTCCAGCTGGAAAATGTGACACCAGGGTCTTCCTGAACAAGGTCACAACCAGGTTCCTTCTAGAATCCAGGGCCAGAATGAATGGGTCCACCTCCCCCAAAGAACACCCACAGGAGCCAGAAGAGGTGCCGTCTCCTCAAATGTGCAAGTGTCAGTGTAAGCTCCTATGGATTATGGAAAATCAGGAAAATGAAATTTAACTTCTGGGACTCAGTGGTCTCTCTGTGATCCCCAGGAGAAAACGATGAGAGGATTTAGAAAATAAAGACAAGAGAGGATAGCCGGGGTCAGGTGGAGTTACCGCTTGCCTGATGAGCACAAGGACTGACTTCAACAGTAGGAGCCTTTATTGCATACTCTTGCAAAGTTAGTATCAGGAGAGATAATGTTGCCTAGCAACTAACGACTGTAATTGTCCAAGCAGGATACTTCTTTCAATACTGAGGTAGCTTGACCACCTGAGGCACTCTGGCTCTGCTCCACCCTCGCACACATGACCAACAACCAACTCCAGGGGCTCCCAACATTAACTAACAAAATTAATAAATCTCTAGTGAAAGATCAAGAAGAAAAGTAGGTCTGTGAATTGACTGCTAAGGAATTCAAAATAACATCCTTAAGAAGTTCATGGAACCAGAAGAATATATGATAGAAGATTAGATTTTTATAATCAATTTTTGAACAACTGAAGAAGTTTGCCAAATAAATAGAAACAATAAAAAGAAACTGCAGATGAAGTACACAATAACTAATATGAGAAAACTTAGTAGAAGTCTTTAACAGTATATTTGATCAAACAAGAATCACTGTGCTCGATTGTCTAATCAGAAGAGGTAAAAGAAACAAAAAGGTGAAGAGAATGAAATTACAAGAGCTATGGACTAGCATGAAGACGGTGAATGTCGTCTTTGGAGTTTAAGAGGAAGTACAGAATAGAAAGGAGCAGAAAGCTCATGTAAAGAAATCACACAACACTTTGCAAACCTGTAGAAAAATGTAAATATGCACTCAAAGCACATCAATACCTTTGAGCAAAACAAGAGAACCAAATCATTGGCAGATCCAAGGCAAATAAGACCCTGAGCACAGCCAGAGAAGCAGACAGCATGGAAGGGGCTCAACTGGCGCCTCTGCAGAAACGTTGGAAGCCAGGAGGGAGTGGGATGGTATCAAACTGCCTAGAGGAAAAGCTGCCTACAGGAATGGTGCACTCCACAAGGTGTCCTGCAGAAGTAGAAGGAAAATGAAAGCTTTCTCAGGAAGTCAGGTGAAGGAGCTCATCACCAGCAGGCCTGTCTTCACGGAGTGCTAGAGTCCTTCAAGTCGAAAGACAAGGGTGTTACTGCTGATGCTGCGATCCTTTACCTAGAGGACTCCAAGAATATCACAGGAGACTTTAGATCTGCTAAGAAATTCAGTAAAGGGGTGGGACCCAAAGTCAACATCAAAGAAATGGAATCAGGGTCTTTCATCTCTCTACATCAAAGATGAGCTAAGAACGAAAATTTCACCAAAGAAGCAACTCCATTTCAATTCCATGTGCAAAAGGAAAATGGGAAGAAGCCTAACCTGAGGGTAGGGGGCAGCACCTGTGCAGTGAAAAGCACAGAACCCTGAAAAAAGAAAACAATGAGACACCAGAGGAGGGAAAGATCGCTCCTGATTATAGACTGGCAAATTAATGTTGTTAAAACGGCCATGTTGCTAAAAGCAATCTATAGATTCAATGCAACCCCATCAAATTACAAAGAATGTTCTCCACGGAACCAGAAATTATCCTAAAACCCATGGAAACAAATGGACCCAGAATACTCAAAGCAACCCTGAACAAAAAGAATCAAGCAGGAAACATCACAATGCCTGATCTCAGATGCAGCACAAATACATGGCAACAAAAACAGCGCGGCACTGGTACTGGCGCAGGCGCAGGCACATGGACCCATGGAACAGAGCAGAGGACACAGAGCAAAACCCATGCAACCACAGCCATCGGATTCTTGACAGAGCTGCCCAAAACTACGCATTGGAGAAAAGGCAGTCTCCTCATCTAATGCAGCTGGAAAACTGATGTCCGTGCGTATAAGACAGAAAGTAGATCTGCGTCACTCACCTTGTACACAATCAGCCATATGAATTAAAGACCCAGGTTTAAGATCTGAAACACTGATAGGGCTGCAAGGAGACATGGGGGAAACATTTGAAGTCCTAGGCACAGGCAAAGACTCCCTGAATGAGACATTGACGGCATAGGATACAATAGCAAGAACTGACAAAGGGAATTGCATTCGATGAAAAGCTGCTGCACGACAATGGAAAGAAAAATGAGTGAAGAGACAGCCTACACAGAGGGAGAAGAGATCTGCCCACTACTCCTTGGGCAGAGGATTAATATCCAGGTAGTAAAAAAATTTAAAAACAGCAAAAATAATGAAACTCAATCAATAAATTGTAAAGAAACTATTTGCACTTCTTCTCAAAAGGATGAGTATAGAAGTGCAAATAGTCAATAAATGTATGAAAAAATGTCCAACATCTAAGCTATCATGGAAATGAAAATCAAAACTACATTGAGTTGGCTGGAGAAAGAAAATGTAAGGTGCATCACAAAAGGTATTCAGCCCTAGGAGAATGAAATCGGATCAACCGCAGGAAAATTGATGGACAGGAGACGGTTATGTTAGGTGACATCAGCCAGAGTCATGAAGCCAAACAGCACGTGTTTCCCCTTGTATGAAGAATGTAGAAAAATTTTGTAAAAGAGAGATTAGAAGAAAAAAGAAAGGGGTCTGTCAGAGAAGAGGCTGGGGATTGGGAGTGGCAGGGGAGAGAAGGGTGGAAGAGAGGGGGTGTGATTAAAGTGTGCTGTGTGTGTGCAGAAGTCTGCAAAAATGAAACCTACCGTTCTGTGTAATTAATATGCACTGATACAAAAGAATGTTAGTGCATAACGCAAAGCATCCGAAAGTAGAGGACTCCCTGGGAGAGTAGGTACGAAGTCAGCGTGGGATACGCTCATCCTGAGGCGGTGGTGTGTAAATCACTGCTATCCCCAGCAGGAGGGTGGAAGACAAACTCTAACACTGGTAGTTACAGAGTGGCTGGGAGGGTCCTGGGGACAGACGGGGCCGTGCTTCCAGGGCCCCGCTGTGCCAGCCACATGTGATCCACCCACAGGTGTTCTCGGAGTCAGTTACCGGCCCACACACTGTACCCGCCCTCCCATCGCAGGGACACTTTCTGTTTGCGGACAGACTCACCCGTCTGTGCCCAGGTCCTCTGGACCAACAAGAACCCCGTAGAGACAGATTCATGACCGACGGAGCAGTCCTCACAGAGCCTGCTCCCAGCCCCTCCTCCCCCGGTGGCCTGTGAGTCTCTGCAGCAGACCCTGCGCAGTGAAGGCCAACTCAGCACCCACACCCACCACCCAGAGACAGGGCTCCGCTGGGCAGAGCCAGGCCCCAGGCCAGTATGCCCACCAGGAGCTCCACAGCCCATGTTCCCAGTGGGACTCACCAGGACACAGCAGGCTGAGGACTGCGGGCGACATCCTGCTGCCTCTGCCCACAGCAGGCAGCACCCCAGCAGCCGCACAGATGCCGGAAGGGCCAGCTGCTCCGGTCCACAGGGTGACCACAAGAGAGACGCTGACGTGAGGAGCCCTTCCCGCCTTGCAGGGAGAAACACCTGGAAGTCATGCAGGTGATGGCCACATCTTCACAGCAGTCGCCATGGCTGGTCACGGGCGCATCTCAGATGGAACCCTCCCTATGCAGAGTGATCAAGTGTGTGTGTGTGTGTGTGTGTGTGTGTGTGTGATGCATTTTGCTGGTTTTTTGCATCTTAGATTCAATTCTTCCTCATGTGTAACCTATGAAATATCAAACAGACATTATTGGTGAGCGTGACTCCTCACAGTATCCTCCCTTGTGTCTTCTAGACCACAGTGTACATTTATTTTTGCTTTTTTTCTCCTTTCCTCTTTTGTTGATTCTGAGTTCACTGTGCAGAGCCCTCACCCCTTCATCCTTTTTTTTTCTTTTAGAGATAAAAGAATGAAAACCTATTAACAAACACACATACATTTACAAAATAACACAAACAATACAAGTAATACAGAATTTCAGACAAGGTGATAGGAAATTAACAATGGTTGTTGTATTACCTATTGATATCTTCAAACTGGTTACTCAGATAAACAAATATAGTCATATAAGATTGATCAAACAATTAAACATCAACTGTTCCTTTCAATAAAGCAATAGAAGTCAGTAACACAAACCTCTTAACTATCCTATGTGTGTGAGTAGATAGATAGCTACAAACATACATACATACATATTTTTCCCTTCTTTCTGTTCCATCCTCCCATTAGTCTTTCCTTTTGAGCAGTTTCTTTCCCTTTCACAATATATATTGTACCTTTCAGATTTTATTCTTTCAGGCTCTTACACTAGTGAGAACATCCAGTGTTTACACATGCGGGTCTGATTTATTTCACTTATGAGTATGGACTCTAGTTGTGTCCATTTACCTATAAAATCCTCAAGTTTATCTTTCTTTATAGCTGAGTAATAATACATTATATAAAAACACTACAACTTTTTATCCATTCCTCAGTTGGCAGGCATTTGGTTTGCTTCCAGAATTTAGCTATGACAAACTGTGCTGCTATAAACATGGGTGCACATATATCGCTGTGATACATTTTTTAATTCTTCTGGAAAAGTACCCAAAAGGGAAATAGTTGGGTTGAATGGGACCTCTAATCCTAGTTTACTGAGGAAACTCCAAACTGATATCTACAGTGGTTTCACCAGGCTATACTCCCACCAAGAGTGGAGAAGTGTTCTTTTTTCTCCACAGCCTCACCAGCATTTGTTATTTGTTGATTTCTTGATGATAGCCATTCTTATTGGGGTGAGATGGAATCTCAGTGTTGTTTTAATTTGCATTTCATGAATGACTAATGATGTTGAACATTTTTTCATGTATTTACTTGCCATTTGTATTTCTTCATCTGAAAAGTGTGCATTCATCTCAGATACCAATTTTTGGATCGGGTCTTTGAATTTAGGGGGGCTGATGTTTTCAAATTCTTTATATGTTCTAGATAGGGACAGTTGGCTAAATTTTTTCCAGATTTGTGGGTTTTCTTTTTACTGTGTTGGTGATTTCTTTAGATGTGCAAAAACTTTTCAGTAAGATGAGATCCCAGTTGTTGATTCTTTGAAGCATTTCCCGTGCAGTTTGGTTTTTGTTTATGAACTCTCTGCCTACCCCTATGTCTTCGAGGTTTTTACTAACTTTCTCTTCCAGCAGATGTAGTGTTTCT
>NW_004955567.1:1365345-1379779 GCF_000276665.1 Chinchilla lanigera
TTTAGGAATGTTTTCTCTATATCTGTGAGGTATAGCAATACCTCTTCTGGTTCCAGATGAATTTTAGGAATGTTTTCTCTATATCTGTGAGGTATTTTAATTGGAATTCCACTGAATCTGTACAAGAATTTTGGGAGTATGGCCATTTTCACAGTGTTGGTTCTTCCTATTCATGAGCAAGGAATATCTTTCCATTTCCTGAAATACTATTTGATTTCTTTTTTGGGGGTACTTTAGTTTTCACTGTATACATCTTTTTCTTCTTTTGTTAGATTGATTCCTAAATATTTCAGAGCTCTGGATGCTATTGTGAAAGGTGTAGTTTGCTTAATTTTTCTCTCAGTGTGCTTGTTGTTTGTGTATAAGAACACTACTTACTTTGAGTATGCAACTATGCTACTGAATTTGTTGATTAATTTTACTAGTCTTCTGGTGGAGTTTTGGGGGTCTCCCAAGTAGAGTATCATATCATCTGCAAATAATGATAATTTCACTTCTTTCTTTCCTATTTTTATTCCTTTTATATCTCTCTCTTGTCTAATTGGTCTGGCTAATATTTCCAGAACTATGTTGAATAGGAGGGGTGACAGTGGACATCCTTGTGTTGTTCCTGATTTTAAAGTGAAAGCTTTCGGTTTTTGTCCATTTAGTATGATGTTGGCTGTTGGTTTGTTATAGATGGCTTTGATCAGATTGAGGTAAAGACCATCTATTCCTATTTTCTGTAGGGTTTTTTTTTATCATGAATGAGTGTTGGACTTTGTCAAGAGCTTTTTCTGCATCTATTTAGATGCACATGTGGTTTTTTCCTTTGGTTTTGTGGATATGGTGTATTACATTGAATGATTTGCATATATTGAACCACCCCTGCATCCCCGGTCCTACTTGGTCATGGTATATTCACCCCTGAATCCTACTTGGTCATGGTATATTATCTTCTTGATGATTTTCTAAATTCTGTTTGGTAGTATTTTTTTTTAGTATCTTTTCATGTATTTTCATTAGGGAGATTGGCCTGTAGCTCTCTTTCTTTGGTTGGGTCTTTCTCTGGCTTTGGTATCAGGATAATACTGCCTCCAGGAATGAGTTGGGGAGAATTGCTTCCTTTTCAATTTTATTAGAGTTTGAGGAGCATTGGCATTAAATCTTCTCTGAATGTCTTGTAGAATTCAGCTGTGAATCCATCATGACCTCAGCTTGTCTTTGCTGGTAAGTTCTTAATCACATTTTCAATTTCATTAATTGGTATTGGGTTATTCAGGATTTTTATATCTGTTTGATTCAACTTTGGTAATTCATACATATCTAGGAATCTGTCCATTTCTTCTGTGCTTTCCATCCTATGGCAGTAAAGATTTTCAAAGTAAGTATTTATGATCTTCTGAATTTCTATAAGATCTGTAGTGATTTCACCTTTTTCATTCCTTATTGCATTAATTTGGGTTTTTTCTTTCCTTTTTTGATAAGGTTGGCTAGGGGTTTATCAATTTTATTTATTCTTTCAAAGAACCAACTCTTAAATTCATTAACTTTGTAGTGTTCTCTTCATCTCAATTGCATTAATTTCTGTCCTGATCTTTGTGATTTCCTCCCTTCTTTGGGCTTTGAGCTTGACTTGTTCTTTTTGTAAAAGATTGAAGCGCAGCATTAAGCTATTTATTCATTCTTGTTCTGTTTTCCTGATATGTGAGTTCACTGCTATAAACTTTTCTCTGAGAAATGCATTAAGTGCATCCCACAGATTCCAGTAAGTTGTATTTACATTTTTGTTTGCCTGTAGCTATTGTTTAATTTCTTCTTTAATTTCATCTGTGACACATTGATTGATCAGGAGGCTATTCTTTCACACATCCATGTGTTTATGGAGTGTTTGTGGTTCCTTTTGTCATTAATTTCCAATTTCATTGCACTATGGTCAGATAGTATACATGGGATAATTTCAATTTCTTTGCATTCAGTTAAGCATGTTCTATGGGCTAGTATGTGTTCTACTTTAGAGAAATTCCTGTGTGCAGCTGACAGGAATGTGTATTCTGATGTTGTACGGAGGGACACTCTGTAAAGGTCTGCTGAGTCCATTTGTTCACAAGTTTGGTTCAGTTCTGTTATTTCTTTGCTGATTATTTGACACTTTGACCTACTTCTTTGTGTTAGTGGGCTGTTAAAGTCTCCCATTACAATAGTGTTATAGTTATTTGGTTTTTCATGTCTATTAAGGTTTGTCTTATAAAGTTGAGTGTTCCCATATTTGGTGCATACATATTTATGGTTGTTGTCTCTTCCTCTAGAAGTTTTCCCCTAACAAGTAAGCAGTGACCGTCTTTATCTCTTGACCATTCCTGAAGTTCACATTGCCTACAAACAGAATAGCCACCTCTGGTTTTTTCTGGGTTCCTGTTGCATGGAGGATTGTTTTACATCCTTTGACTTTCAGTCTATGAATTTCCTTTTGAGTTAAATGTGTTTCTTGTATACAACATATCGTTGGATTTTGTTTCTTGATCCACTCTGCCAGTCTGCTTCTTCTGATTGGTGCACTGAGGCCATTATCATTAATTCATTAACTGAATTGTGTTGGCTTATCTTTATCATGATATTTACCTGCTGTTGGTTTCCTACTTTTACTTTCTGTGTAATTGCTTGCTCTGCTAGTTGGTTCCTTTCTATCGTTGTTCTTGGGTCTTCTTTATCTCTTTCTAGAATATCTTTTAGTTCTCTTTGTGGGGTTGGTTTTGCACTCATGAAGTTCTTCAGTTGTTCTTTGTCACGGAAATATTTTATTTCTCCATTAAATTTGAAGGATAGTTTTGCATGATACATCAATTTGGGTTGCAAGTTGTTTTCTTTAAGGGCCTGAAATACTTCACTCCAAGCTCTTCTTGATGGTTTGTGTTGAGAAATCTGCCATGGTTCTGATGGGCTTTCCTTTATAGGTGATCTGTTTCTTTTCTCTGACAGCTTTTAATATTCTGTCCTTTTGCTAAATTTCTGGGATCTTGATTATTATATGTCTAGGTGTAGTTTTATTTTGGTTATGGCTAGGTGGGGTTCTGTATGCCTCATTTACCTGTATGTCAAATTCTTTTTTCTGTGCTTGGGAAATTTTCTGTTACTACTTCTGCAAATATCTTTTTATGTTATTTGTTTTGACTCCTGCTGTTTCACTGACACCTGTTAGTCTAATGTTGTCTCTCTTTGCACTGTCTTGTAGTTGTTGAATTAATATTTCCTGGTCCCTTGTTATTTTTAAGAGATGTTTCCTTTTGTAATCATTAACTGCAATGCTGTCTTCAAGATCTGAAAGTCTATCTTCAGCATTATTCAAGTGGCACTGCCAGACTTCAGTGGAAGTTTAGATTTCCTGGCCATCTCTTTGAATCTGTTTCATGCATTCTAGTTCTTTACTATATTGTTCGTTTAATGTTTCCTTCATTTTCCTGTGTTATTCTGTTTTTTTATATATGTCTTCTTTAGATGTACTGAGCAGTTCTTTCATTATTGTTCTCATTTCTTTTTTTGCCTGGGAGATTATTTCTGGTCTGATTTCTTCTGTGTCCTGATGGAATTGTTTCTTTACTGTAGTTGCAATCATTTGAGAGATTTCTGGTGTGTGACTTCCAATTTCTCCTTTGTCATTGTCTCCTGGACTTGTTCTGGTGGGTTGAGTTCTGAGATTGCATTTTGATCCTTCATCTTGTCATTTTGGATGTCAGAGGCTATGCACTGAGCCTCACACTTCCTGGGCAGGTCACCAAATGTCTCTAAGGACCCTAGTTTTCCTGGGTGTCAGACTTATCCCAAGATGGTTGTGGACATTGGGCCACCATCTCCTGGATCCCCAGGCAGTTGGGGGAGTGCTTAGCTCAGACCACA
This sequence comes from Chinchilla lanigera, assembly GCF_000276665.1. Classification (NCBI taxonomy): domain Eukaryota; kingdom Metazoa; phylum Chordata; class Mammalia; order Rodentia; family Chinchillidae; genus Chinchilla; species Chinchilla lanigera. The sequence continues at coordinate 1,369,219 of NW_004955567.1, forward strand.
ACCACAATGGCAGAGGAGTGCTGGCTTTCAGTACCAGGGTCTCCAGGCCATTGATGGAAAGTGTGTGGGCCTCAGCCATGAACCACAATGGCAGCCAGACATGTACCTCAACTCTGGGTTCCACAGGCTGCTGATTGAGCTTGGGCGGGCTGCATCTGTGACCCAAGAGATGGGCAGGACTAGGGCTGCTACTCAGGGGTTCGCAAGCTTCAGGTTGAGCATGCACAGGCCTCACCCAGGAACCAAGATGTCCCCCTCATCCTTCGCTTTTCAAATAAACTTTTAAAAATAGCATAATGTATTCATTGTGGGAAAGAGAGCTTCTGTCCAAGAAAAAAACAAAAGGGTCTTGAGTGGATTGCCAAGGACCCTACCTTTTCTAGGGACTTTGTACAGCAAAACCACAAGATGAGGCAGGTTCAAGGTGGGAAAAGATAGGAAAATATGAGATGAGCATGAGGTGGGACAAAACCATGTTCAACCAATAAGATCATGAGTAAAATTGATTAAATCGGGATCAAATAGGGAAGCAAGTCACATAGCAAGTGGGCTTTTTCTGTAGGGGGCTGGTTTAATGTCTCCTTCCTGGCTTTCTCAAGGTGATGGATGCATATTTAGAATATCAATCCCTGATGTTTATCCTTAGGAAGTACATGGTGCATGTGTTTTATCTTTGGTCTTGAGGTCTGGTCCACAGTGGAGATGCCTGTCTCCCCCACAGTTGCAAGGTATCTCATCTTCTGCACTGGCTCCTTTGAGGACCTAGCCCTATTGGACTGTCTATAATATTTTTATCTAACTTTGCTGCCTATATTCCCCCTTCTGAAGAAGTACCCTGAACAGCTGTGAGGAAATAATGGGCAATGACTGATCTGGCTTCTTCAGGCTGAAAGGGGTCATAATTGCTGATTAGGAGGAGAGATACTTCATAGAGGGTCTATCTAAAGGCCCTCAGTAGACACCAGGCATTTTCATCTTGGGTAGGCATATATTTTAAGTCTCAAGGAGACAAAGTCAAACAAACAAGTATGCATGGGCCAAATAATAGGATTAACAGGATAATTAAGAATATGGTCAAGGGGCTGGGGGTTTAGCTCAGTGGCACAGTGCCTGCCTGGCAAGCGCAAGGTCATGAGTTCAATTCCCAGTACTGGAAAAAAAAAAAAAAAAAGACTATGGTCAAGAAAGATTTCCACCAAGAGGAGCAGGTAATGGCTTCCCATAAACAGCATAAGGATAAAGTCCAGAGAATTTCAGAGTCTGACATGTCCTTGATTTGTCATTTAATATCTTGAACAGCTATTGAAATATTAGCAGAAGAAACAGGAATGTACACAAAACATTAGTTTTTACAATTGCACAAGTACCTCTGGTGCTGCTGTTAGAACATCTAATGTCATCTGATTTTGGAGGATGCCTTGTCTTATTAATTTTATTTTTTTATTTAGGATACAGAGAGACCAGCTGCAGTATCATTTAAGGCCTGATGAAATTAGTTAGTTAAGGTCTTGGTATGTGTCATATAACCTTCTCTGGAGAAGATCTGGTGGATCCTAGTAAATGGCATCAAAAAGGAATCTAGCATGTTTGTTATTGGTTTTATCTGTATGATAAATTGGGGGGTTGGCATCCTGTAGGCAAAAACAAATTTTCCAAGAATTTAGAGGATGTAGATTCAAAGTATGAGCATTAGAACTGAGAAATAAATTTAGAAACTGTCTTTAAGTGATAGCAACTGTAACCCACTGGCTCTTAGACCCCTTTACTGATGGAGTCTGATATTTTGTCATAAGTGCCTCCAGCTTTAGTTATAATTATTTCTAAAATTTTGATGACTTATGAGAACCAGATTAACACATTATTATGACCAAAACTGGAAGAAGTTTGGCCCTGTGTGACAGCATGGGTGGTTCAGAGAACTGAACTCTCAAAGAAAGACAGATATTGAATGGTGTTGTGTGAATGAGGAAACTACACTGGTGAGACTCATCGAGCCAGAGGGCAGAGCAGAGTCAACAAATTGAGAAAAGAAACAAAAATCCCCCACCCTGCACACCCCACAGACACCATGGCCTCATGAGCCCTGAGGAGAAGGTAAGAGATCCCTCCTTACCTGTGCCACAGATGCCAGAGTCTCACAGATCCTACGGGTGAGGAAAGAGACCCTGCCTTGACCCTGCCACAGACGCCAAAGTTTTGTGAGTCTTGTGCAGAGATACCCACAGCACAGGGTAACAGAGGTGACAGCCAAAAGATGGACCTGACTGAGGGTGAGACCAACACCCAAGAGGAGAGTTTTGCTTCAGAACTAAAGTGTTACCCTACCACTGGGTGAGGGACAGCCTTGGCACACAGGTTTGGAGAAAGAGGGAAAGAGAGAGAGCGTGCAAATTGGGAGCTCCTGGGACGCACTCAGAGGCCTCAGGCCAGGAGATCACAGGTCTTATGTGCTCTGGTGGGAGGCCAGGGTGGGTAGGTAATCTTCAGAGGGGACAGACCTGAAGGAGATGGCATTGAGCCCAGTGTTAAACCTGAGCTCCAAGGCTGACCCAGGAGTCATCCCCAACAATGGGGTTGTTGTTGCTGCTCCTGATCAGTGGCATCCTTGCTTCCAAACTTAGCAGCTACTGACAGGTGGGCCTGTCTGGGATGGCTCCAGTGTGACACTCACCTTCACACACACACTCACACTCACCTGTGAGTGTGGTAATACCAGAGTGAATCTCTTTTATGCACATGGGGAGGTTGTTCTATGCTGGCCATAGATCCACGCAGTCAGTTGAGAGCCTAGTGCCCATTTGTAAAATGGGAGAGAAGGAGAACAGCCTCCAACCCTCAGTTAGAAGCCTAACCCCACTTTCACCCCAACAGAGAGGATGAAATCCTCTCTTTGGTGACCCTTCTCCATTTCAGAACCTTCATTTCTGTGTTTATTTTCACAACCATGATATCCAGAAGCTTCACACATATTTCTTATGCTATTTCTAAGAGCTCAAAGCCAATAGGGAGCTGATACTGGGCACATACATGGGCCGTAGGTTTCTCATATCCCAAACCCATGTTTGAAAATTAACTATGGCTGAGCCTCTGCTTATCTTCAGCAAAACAAACCCCTTGAAAGCGCTAGGAGTGAGGTGAGGACAGCAGGCTGGAAATGAAGGTGACATTCAGAGAGAGATGTTAAGCTCAAGGCAGCACAGACAGAAAATGATGACCAGGCACTAAGTCAGAATCAACCCCCACAAAACTCAGAAACGAGGGCACCCAAGAGGCAACAATGGCTCAGAACTTTCTAAACAGAGAACTGGGGTGAATTCAGTCGTGAGAACGAAAAAAGGGAAGTACAAGAAGGGAATCGTTCAGTAAAGGAAAGCTGCATGAGAGTCAGGAAATGAGCCTCGTTTCCCATCTGTTTCCCCGCTTTCCCTCTGTGCTCAGCCCCACAACCAAGCTCTAGGTGGGCTGCAGTCAGGGCTCAGTGCATCCCTGCTCTAGTCCACCTGCTGCAGGAACCTGCATCCTCCCCCGAGCATCTCCAGGGCTGGGGAGGACTGTCACGGTGAGGATGATGGTGCTGTACACATGGAGGGGCTGAAAGAAGGAGGGGATTGTGGAGGACTCCGAGAGAAGGACCAGCCCTGAACACTGTCCCCTGGAAGGGCCCACCTAAGGAAGACATCAAGTCTATTCACTGCTGTGTCCCGGCCCTCAGTGAGATGAAGAAAAAGCAGGAAGATTGAAAAGGAAGGGCAAGTCCCACATCAGACATCTGCCTGCCCCAGACCAGACATGGAAACACAGTAGCCGGGCTGGTGGGGAGGGCATTGCCTGTTCATGTGGGGCGGTGCTGTGACAGACTCGTGGTGGGCAGAACCCAGTCCTAAAGTTGCCACATCGCCTTTGTCTATGGGGCCAGTGGAGCAGTGCACTCACATCTCTGCACACAGCTCTGAGCAGAGTTTGGAGAAGCCATGGCCCCCACCCTCACAGCCCTGCTCTGCCTAGGTGAGAGGGGAAGAGGACAGCGGATACCCTGGCCTTGGAGGGACCCCACCTCACAGCCAGGCGATGGTCCATCAGGAGACCCTGGACTCCAGAGGCTCCTGGGAGCAGAGGAGGGGCCCAGGGTCCAGGGCAAGCCTCTCACAGGGAACTCTCTTCCAGGGCTGAGTCTGAGTCTCAGGACCCGAGTGCAGGCAGGTGAGTGCCTCCAAAGCTTTCCCGGGTCCCTGCTCCTCCTGGGGACAAGGGGCCACCCCTGGGCAGTGGGGATCGAACACAGCAGGTGCAGACTTGTGTGGGGAGGTCTAGAGGGTCCTGAGGCTGAGAGCTGGGATCTGAGGGGAGAAGGAAGGTCCTGGCACCCAGCTGTGATTTCCTTGCAGTGATCCTCCTCAAACCCAGGCTCTGGGCTGAGCCAGGATCTGTGATCAAATGGGGAGAGACTGTGACCCTCTGGTGTGAGTGGACTCTGGGGGCCCAAGAGTACCATCTGTTTCAAGTGGGAAGCCAAGTGCCCTGGGAGACCCAGACCTCAGAAAAGCTCGTGAACGTGGCCAAGTTCTCCATCCCATCCATAACAGAAAAAAGTGCAGGGCGATATCATTGTTACTTTAGGAGTTCTGCTGCCTGGTCACAGTACAGTGATGTCCTGGAGCTGGTGGTGACAGGTGAGGGGACACTCGGGGACCCAGCCCAGGCTCGGCCCTCAGCAAGGGGTCTGCTCTCAGGGGTGTCCCCCTCTCACAGCCCAGCCCTGGGGACAGTGTGGGAGGTGTGAGTGCACTTCCCACGCTGCCTCCTTCTCTCCTAGGAGTCTCCAGCAAACCCAGCCTCTCAGCCCTGCCCAGCCCTGAGGTGACCTCAGGAGGGAACGTCACCCTCCAGTGTGCCTCACAGAGGGGATTTGACAGGTTCGTTCTGACTGGGGAAGGAGGAGACAAGCTCTCCTGGACCCTGGACTCACAACGAGGCACCAGTGGGCAGGCCCAGGCCCTGTTCCGAGTGGGCCCCGTGACCCCCAGGCAGAGGTGGATGTTCAGATGCTACGGCTATGACAGGAGCAAACCCCTGGTGTGGTCGGAGCCCAGCGACACCCTGGAGCTCCTGGTCTCAGGTAAGGGAGGCACAACCTTTCCTTTCAATGACTGTGAACCTGATTCAGCTCCAAGACAAGGCCAAGGAGATGAGAGGAGCCGGGATCCTGAGCTCAGTGACGGGGGTTGGGGGAGGGCAGTGAGACCCAAGATGGCGGGACCCAGTGAGACCGCGAAACTGACCGCTAGAGGGTGGGGGAGGAGAGGAACCTGTAAGTGGCTCCTCGCGTGTCCTCTGCTCTTTATGGCTCAGCATAAATGGCATCTGCTCAGCCCCTCACCGTGCACTGTGCAGCACAGACCGGACACCCTCTCCCCTGATTCCCCGCAGGGACGCTCCCTAAACCTCCGCAGGGGTCCTGTGCCTCTGTGCAGTGACGGTAACCCAGAGCGGCAGCATTCAGACTCTTTTCCTCCACCTCGGGGAGCCCAGCTCTGGTGGGGAGAAGCAGGCTGGAGGTCAGACTCCCCGGGCTCAGTCCCCACCTGCCCCTTCCTTCTGTGTGGCCCATGTGCCGGGATTCTCCCGAGGTTGCATGGCCCAGGCCCCAGCTTGACACCATGCCCCTGTGAGGGTCTCTGTTTCTGTCCCTTCTGAGCCCACAAGGTCACTCTGCGTCCTGTCCCAGCACGGGTCTGAGCCCCAGGAAGTGGTGGAGGTGGAGGGGAGGTCCACAGGGGAGCGTCTGTCCATGAGGAGACTGAGGCACACTGGAGCTCCCTGCCCGGGGCTCCCACCCTGACAAATCCCAAGGAGCTAAGAGAAACAAAGGGATACGGGAGACTCAGGGGACAGCAGAGTCAGTGGAACTGAACGGAGGGGAAAGACAGGGCCCAGCCCTCTCCTCTGATGTCCGCAACTCACAGGCAGCTCCACCGCCTCGACAACAGGCCCTGCCGCATGGGTGGTGGAGACACGTTCCCCTGACCCGTGGGAGTCCAGGTGTATCGCGGCACTGTTTGCAATTTTCAGGGCAGGGTCAGTCTCCAGAGGAGCAGGGAGGGAAGCCTTAAGGGAGCCTGGCGGCTTCCTAGGGCTCTGAGGACAGGGTGACTGCTGCCCTGGGGTCAGAGGGGTGGAGGTGTCTGAGTTCCTGGTAGGAAGGAGGGCCCTGGGGGACAGAGAGCAGCCTCGCTGGTGTCCAACTGTGTAGGAGGCTGAGCCCCCAGCAGGGCCGCTCCTGTAGAGAGACGCACCAGGCTGGGGGCACCGCGGGCACGGCCCCTCCAGAGCCATCTGGAAGCCTCTGGGTTAAGTGCACCCCTGAGACGAGGGAGGGGCCACGCACTGCTCCAGGTCACTGGGTCTCTGCCCAGCAGGGCGTGTCTGTGATTCTGTTGGATCCTACTGTGCACCTGCTGTTTAGAGTTTGCATAGTTTCTCTTCTTTTCTGAAAATTTAAAATAGTATTCAGAAGTTTAGTTTAAACGCATGCAATTATAGTTTAATAGTATATAATTCCACCTCAAACTTTCAGAACATTATAATATATTTACACATCAATTGTACATCTTATATAAAATATTTAAAAGTTAATTAATAAATTTTAGGAACATATTAATATTTTATTCATAAAGTCACTTATATTCATAGTCAATTTTAAGAAATGTTCAACTATTTTAATAATTTCACATTCAGATCCTGAGTACTTTATATTCCAAAGTATTAAGTGCTCATAGAAAAGGTATTGATTTACATGTATATATTTTATTTCATATTAATTCAGAATTTTCTCCATTATTTTAATATTATTTTCAATCACTTTAAATTTGCAAGTAGAATGTACATCAACCACAAGTAGATTCACATTGTTCTTTTTCCTTTTTTTCTTTCCGAGACAGGATCTTGCTATGTAGTGCAGGCTGACCTTGAACTCACTATGTAGCCCAGGCTGGCCTGGAACTCAGGCAGTCCTCCTGCCTCAGCCTTCTGAATGCTAGGATTACAGGCCTGCATCACCAGGCCTGACCCTGGAATTGTTCTTATTTCTAAATTTGAGACCACTTTTTCTGCTTCACATGTGCACATGTAGTTACACATATTTCTACTAGCATATAATCATGCACATAGGCAGCGATGACTTGCATAGACTGTACATGTCTGCATCTACAAATGTTCATATCTACAAGCATTCACCCATATTCCCAGTGTTGCTCAACTGGAACACTTTTATCTGTTTATTGCTGCTCATTCAACATGGATTCACACTTCTAAGAGGTAGAAATTCATTTCTTATAAAGCTCTGACATTACTGACATGTAGAACATACATATTTTACCAGTGTGTGATTGTGTGTGTGTATGTATGTGTACAACTCTGGGTTTCCTAAGGCATGGTAATTAGTTATCTAAGGAATAATTGGGTGATTATCAGGATCTCGACTGGGTGGTGAAGGAGAAGTAGCCCTGATTCACCCCTTTGTATCCCTGAGGTTCAGGAGCCCTGGACCCTGGACCCTGGGTCCTGCACTGGCGGATCAGGGAAGGCCCTCTCCTGGGGAGTCAGCTCACGTCCCTTGGTGCTCCTGAGAGAGCAGAGAGCATTCAAGGGCTCGGTTATTTCTGAACTCAGAAATAACCTGAACTCAGAAATAACTTATTCTCACCCACCCCAAGCTCGAGGAGCTCAGGTACCACTTGTTCCAAAGTGATTCAGACACAAAATCCATACTCAGGGGTCCCGGGGAGCATGAAAAATCCCACAAGGAGGCCTGAGGGAACTTGCTACAGCAGGGAAAGGCTCGTGCAAGACCCACAGAGCTATCTCAGGAGAAGGAGACACCGGGACGTGGGGCTCGGGCAGAGGCTCTGGTCTCTTCAACACTGCACATGTCCTGTGCCTCTTCCTTGGTTCTCAGGAGCAGCTCAGGCCCTCAGCCCATCACAGAACAATTCAGAGCCCCAGACATGGGGAAGGAGAATTCTCTGTTGTGGGGCTGCACACAGGGCCCAGTCCTGTCCAGGGGAAGCAGATGACTTGGGGGACAAAGAGGGACCCTGGAATCCTTGTCCTCTGTCCTGACCTCTGTGACCTCTTTGTCCCCACCGCCAGCCTCACGCTCCCAGGACTACACTGTGGAGAATCTCATCCGGATGGGCCTGGCGGGCCTGGTCCTCCTGGTCCTCGGGATTCTGCTGTGTGAAGCTCAGCACAGCCAAAGAAGCACTCGAGATGCCGCCAGGAAGTAAAGACAGCAGACAGCAGCCACTGCTCGGAGCGGTAGAGCCGTGGGAACACACCTGATGGTCTCAGAAGTTCCGGAGAAAATATGTTGCAAGCGGGGACTTCTGTTTAGCAAACGTCCAGGAGGCCATCACGTCCAGGAGGTTCGAGCACGGGGAGTCAGCAGGTGTGCGGCACGGAGCTCTTTCCCGCACGGAGGGCAGCGCTTCCCTCCCTCTCACTGCAGGCTCTGCGGACCGCCCCTGCTCTCCTCCTGTTCCGTATGTGAGGGGGCGCCCCAGGGGCCGGTTCGGGTCTCACTTTTGCACCCTTCGTGCCCTGTTCCACACTCATGTGACATTTTCCTTCACTGTAATTACAACTTTCCCCAGTTGTATGAATGAGGCCCCATCCTTTCAGCTGACAACCCGGAGTTGGTACAAATAACAGAAAAATGTGCAAAAATAAGATTCCAGCATGAAAGAAACTAATGCAGAATGATGTCCTCACACCCTTTCTGGGCCCCGAAACCCATGAGCCATCATCAGATGACCTTTACGAGGTTTTTCCTGAAATATAACGAGTTGGTCTCAACACTGATTTTTCACAGGGTCTTGCTAAGTTGCTATGTTACCCAGGCTTGTTTTGAATGTAGGATCCTTGACTCAGCCTCCCCCAGGGCTGGAATTACAGGCCTTTGCCACTACCCTTGGTCTGAAGAATCTGTTTTTAAAACAGTCGTGGCTCGTGGTGTTCCCCGAGTACTGTAAAATTCCTTCCATGGCCAACTTCAAAGTGCTGACGTCACGCCGCTGGCGCAGAGGTCAGAGCGGGTGCACAGAGCTGGGGTGTGCTCGGCCTCACTTCCCTGTTCACTGCGGGGTTCAAACAACTGACTGTTATACTAACCTCGCTATCACCACATGTTAGTTCCAGGAATTTTTACTTTTTGATCAAATCTTTTGGAGTTTCTACATAGACACTTGCACCATCACTGAACAAAGACTTTTCTATTTGTTTCTTCTGCCCTGTGCATCCGCCTTTCCTTGGTGCGAGTGCACCAGCCAGGACACGCGGGGCAGGGCTGGGGCGGGCTGGGCGAGGCCCCTCCTTGCCCACTTCCTCTTCCCAGTGGGGAAGTTCCTGGTTTCTCTTCATGAAACAGGCTGCTGGCTTCTTCCTTCTTTTCTAGTACTAGAATTGAACTTAGGGCCATCACGGTGAGATTTATCCCCAGCCTTCTTAAAGCTATTTTGAGACAGGATCTCACCAAGCCTTTGAGTTGCCCGGGCTGGACTTGGACTCGAGATCCTTCTGACGTGGACTCCCCCTGTGTTGTGATAGTGGTATGAGCCATTGCATCAGGCGTTTTTGTATATATTCTCCATCAGTCTGAAGATGTTCTCCTGTTTACCTAATTTAGTAAGAATTTTTTAAATTAATTGTGTTTCTACATTTTAGATGTACATAGTGATCACACTCACTAGAGGAAGTTTGAACCTGCATGTGATGTTTCTTGATTCTTCTTTTTCCCCCAACCCAGCTCCTCCCTTCCAACCCTCTTATCCCTCCGTATTGATGAGAGCTTTGCTTTCATTTTTTCCTTTTACTCTTTTTTCTTTTCTCTTTCTTCATTCCTCTCCCCTCTCCTTTGTTACCCTTTCCCATCTGAATGTTTTCTTCCTTTTTCTTATTTTTATATATTTTGGTCCTCATATACCCTTTAGGTTTCTCCCACTAGAGAAACAATGTGATATTTAAGCACGTGTGTCCAGTTTATTTCATTTCAGAGTATGGACATGTATCCACCTTCCTTCCTCCCCCCCCACCTCCTCCCTAGTGCCCCTTTCTTTTGAATAATTTCTTCTTATTTCACAATACCTTCCATACACTGTTGCTGCTTATTTACACATTCAGTATCTCACACCAGTGAAATAGTGTGATATTTACAGGTGAGTCTGATTTATTTCACTTAAGAGTATGTTCTCAAGGTACATCCTTTCACCTAGAAATGTTTCAAGTTTATCCTTCCTTATGGCTGAGTAGTAGTCCGTTTTATAAAATAAACAACACGTCTTCTTTATCCATCCCTTGGTTGCTGGGCATTTGTGTTGTTTCCAAGGTTTGTTACAAACTGTGCTGCTGTCAACATGGGTGAGCATATATCACTGTGGCATGATGTCTTTAATTCTTCTGGGACCTACTTTCCCTTCCAATAGATTTAGTGTTTCTGGTTTAATATTGAGATCTGTGAACCATTTTGACTTGAGTTTGGTGCATGGTGATAGGCTTGGGTCTATTT
>NW_004955567.1:1381220-1388309 GCF_000276665.1 Chinchilla lanigera
GCATGTCTATATCTGTTTTCATGAGAAGCCACTTTGAAGATATCAATATGTAATACAACCACCATTGTTAATTCCCTACCATTTTGTTTGTAACTCTGTATTGTCTGTATTGTGCTTGTGATATGTTGTAAAAGGTTGTATGTCTGTTAATGTTTCCCTCCTTTTATCTTTAAAATAAAAAAAAAAAAATTCTTCTGGGATGATACCCAGCAGAGGAATAGCTGGATCAAATGGGACCTGTAATCCTAGTTTTTTGAGGAATCTTCATATTGCCTTCTACAGTGGTTGTACCCTTCTACCCTCCCACCAGCAATGGAGAAAGGTTCCTTTTCCCCTACAGCCCCAAGCATTTGTTAGTGGTTGATTTCTTGGTGATAGGCATTCTTTCTGGGGTGAGATAGAATCTCAGTGTTGTCTTCATTTGCGTCTCTCAATTGACAAGTGATGTTGAGCACTTTTTCATCTATTTATTTGCCATTTGTATTTTTTCTTCTGATAAGTGGGTCTTCATCTCAGATGCCCACTTTTGGATTGGTCTTTAATTTAGGGGATCATTTTTATCTCTTTACATGTTCTAGATATTAGTCTTTGTCTGAGGCTAAAATTTTCTTCCCATTCTGTGGGTTGACTTTTGACTCTATTGGTAATTTCTTTTGCTGTGTAAAGGCTTTTTAATAGGATGAGAGCCCAGTTATGTGTTCTTTGTAGTATTTCCCGTGTAATCTGTGTTTTGTTCATGAAACCTTTGCCTGCATGTATGCCTTCAAGATCTCTGCCTATTCTCTTTTCCAGAAGACTTAATGCTTCTCTTTTAATTTTCAGATATTTGATCCATTTTGATTTTAGTTTAGTGCATCATGATAGACAGGGGTCTTGTTTTGGTCTTTGGCGTGTGGAAAGCCAGTTTTTCCAGCACTGTTTATTAAAGAGGCTATCTGTCTTCCAGTGAATGTACTTCGTCCCTTTTTCAAAGATGAGGTGGCTGAGTGTGTTTGGTGTTATTTCTGCATCTTCCAATCTGTTCCATTGGACCTCAGGTCTGATTTTCTGTCAGTGCTGTGCTAATATTGCCACAGTAGCTTTGTAATATAATTTCAAGTCAGGGATTGTGATAATCACTGCCTTGCCTTTGTTGCCCAGGACAGTTTTTGCTATTCAAGGTCTCTTCTGGTTCCAAATGAATTTTTGAAATTTTTTTATAATTCTGTGAGCTGTGCTGTTGGAATTTTGATTGGGATTGCATTAAATCTGTCTGACAGTTTGGTGAGTATGGCCATTTTCACAATGTTGGTTCTTCCTATCCATGAACAGGGGATAGGTTTCCATTTTCTGATATCCTCTTCCACGTCCTTTTTCAGAGTAGAGTAATTCTCAATATTTAGGCCTTTTACTTCTTTTGTTATATCCTAAATATAGGATATATATCCTAAATAAAATGTCCTAAATACTTTAATTTTTTGATGCTACTGTGAAAGGAGTTGTTTTCCTCATATCTCTCTTGTTGGGCTTATTGTTGGTGTACAAGAAGGCTATTGATTTTTTGAGTGCTGACTTTGTCCAGCTACACTACTGAATTTGGTTATAACTCTACCAATACTTTAGTGGAATTTTGGAGTCTTCTATGCAGAGTATCATGTCACCCACAAATAATGTAACTTCTTCTTTTCTTATCCTTATTCCTTTTATTTCTTTTTCTTGTCTAATTGCTCTGGCAAATATGTCCAGAACTATATTAAACAGGAGTGGTTATAGTGAACATCTTTGTATTGTTCCTGATTTTAGAATGAAAGCTTTCAGTTTTTGGCCATTGACTATGATGTTGGCTCTTGGATTGTCATAGATGTCCTCTATCAGATTGAGATAAAAGACCATCTATTCCAATTTTCTGTGGGGTTTTTACATGACTATTGCAGTTTGTCAAATGCCTTTTCTGCACCTATTGAGATGATCATATGAATTTGCCTTTTCTATGTTAACATAGTGTATTTTATTTATTGATTTGGGTATGTTGAACCATCTTTGCATCCCTGGAATAAATCTTACTTGGTCATGATGTATTATCTTTTTGATGATTTGTTGCATTCTGTTTGCCAGGATCTTATTGAGGATTTTTGCATCTATGTTCATTAGGGAGATTGGCCTATAGCTCTCTTTCGTTTTCAGATCCTTCCTTGGTTTTGGTGTCAGAGTAAAACTTACTTCCAAGAATGATTTGGGGAGTATCGCTTCTCTTTCCATTTCATTAAAGAGTTTCATCAGTAGTGGCAATAAATCATCTCTAAATTTCTTGTAGAATTTGGCAGTGAATCAATTAAGACCTTGGTTTTTCTTTGTTGGAAAGGTTTTCTTTACATTTTCAATTTAATTCACTGATACTTGGTTATTTAGAATTTTTATATCTTCTTGATCCAGTTTTGGCAATTCATATGTGTCTAGGAATCTGTTCATGTCTTCTGTGCTTTCCACCTTATTAGAGACAGGCTTACCAAATAAGTACTGATGATCGGGATTTCCATAGAATCCATTTTGTTTTCACACTTTTCACTCATAATTGCATGGATTTAAGTCTTTTATTTCTTCTTTTTGATAAGGTTGTCTAGGGGTTTATCAATTTCATTTAATCTTTCAGAAACCGAACTCTTTGATTCATTGATTCTTTGTGTTGTTTTAGTCACCTTAATTGCAGTAATTTCGGCTCTTATTGTTCTAGTTTCTTCCCTCATTCAAGCTGTGGCTTTGGTTTATTCTTCTTTTTCTGTAAGTTTGAGTTTCAGCACTAGGCTGTTTACTTGAGCTTGTTCAGCGTTCCTGCTGGCACCGTCACTGCACAGAGGGACAGGACCCCTGAAGCATGGGGTGAGAGGCTTCCCTGGGAGGCCGCGTCTCCAGGGCTCACAAGGTCAGCAGGAGAGGAACTTAAAGGTGAGAGCCAGGCTGTGCTTTAAACCTGGAAAAACTGGCAAACACAGGAGGGGCTCTTCTGAGTCAGCATCCCCAGGACAAGCTGCACCAGCCTCATAGCCCTGCTCCCGGACCTCTCCCCGCAGCGCCTTCACTCACCACCCTGGGGTCCGGACTCTGGCGTGAGAGGCTGATCCTCAGGGCCTCCTAGGAGGGGTGGGGAGGTGAGGGGCTGGGCTCCCTGCTCACCACTTCAGCTGCTGCTCCTCTCCCAGGCTGGACCCCAGCATTTCCCTGAGCTTTAAAACCACCCCATGCAGCCCAGATTCTTAGCCTCTGGGGATCTGGGTCCCTTTGTCACTTTTCTGTCCCTGGACACCAGTGGAGCTGAGCCTGGATCCAGGACTGAGATGGGCTGAGAGTCTCCATGCAGCCTGGACACAGGACACTGAGATAAAACCTGACGTTCTCATCCTGTGGAGCTGGGCGCTGAGGGTGGGGGTGGTACTCATCCTGGGGAAGAAGACTTGAGGGAGTGTGGGGATGGACTGACTGCCCCAGGGAGGGACCTCTGCCCTCTCCTCTGCTGTGCTGTGGCCTCCCCAAGAGCTGCTTGCTGCCCACAGGGAATATTCCTAAGAGGAAGGATGTGAGGCAAAGACACGCCTAGGAAGAGTCCACCTCTGGGTGGTCCTCCCCAGAGCCCTTCATTTCCAACCAGCCTAAGGCTGTCCTGTGAGACAGCACAGAGGGACCCTGAGGTCAGCCGCACTGGGATCACAGCTATGAGCTCCTGGTCTCCTGGTGGACCAGGGCCTGCCTGTGGGGTTCCAGACTAGGGCTTCCCATCCCCACGTTCGGTTCTCACCAGTACAGAGCAGGGTGGTGAATGTGGTGGAATATTTTCCTAAATGGGAGATTTTGATTGTGAACCTTTCATGCTAATCGAGATGGGAGATGACTGTGGCCTGGAATGGTAACCAGGACCCAGACAGCAAGATGTCTAAGGTCTCATACCCTGTGTGTGTTTCTGTCACGGACTATCAAACCCCAAGGCTCCAAAATTCAGAAACATGTGAAAAACCTGAGGGTTCCTTCCCAAACTCATCCTGGCCTCTTTCTCGAGCTGAGCACAGCGTGTTTTGCAAGTTCCCAGTGTGAGGGAAACGATCTGCCTTTGCTCTGTCTTCCACACAGTGACCACAGCTGCTGGCGGGGACAAAGCGGGTCCACGGCACACCAGAGCCCAGGCAGGTGATTCTGACCCTTCTTTCCCAGGAAGTCCCTGACAGAGGTTCCCATCTGACTGAGCTCACTCCTCTGCAGGACACACAGTGACCCACAGGCTCTCTGGGCGCTGAGCAGTGGCGCCGTGGGGAGGGTGCGGAGGGTGAGGCGCGCCGTCCTCTCTCTCGCTCAGCGGGGCTGTGCTTGGCTCCAGGTGTGTCTGGGACTCTCTGCTGGGCTCCACAGAGCCGCTCTCATCCCTGCTGTTGGTCAAAGGCGCTGACTCTGCAGGGGCTCATTCTGGAGGTGGCTGAGGGCTCCCATGCTGCCACTTGTCCTGTCCCTGCCTCACTGGGATTTCCTGTGACCCTGGACGCTTCGTTTCCTGTTCACAGGCAGCTTCTCCCGTGGTGCTCTTTGTCTCCTAGGACTCAGGTGAAGCTGACCGGGCAGATTCGGATCACGTTGGATGCAAACCCGACAGCAGCACTGACGCTCAGCGCCTCCTGCAGCCCACGCCCGATTCCGCACTTCACCTCAACCACACTGGACCAAACCTCGCACAGCTGGGGTGGCTGTGAGCTGGGGGTGCAGCACTGCCGCCTGCAGCAAGTGGGCGGTGAGACCCAGGGGCCGGGCGGGGACAGCCCTGCAGCGTTCTAGCAGCGCTGTGGTTTCCACCTTGAGCCAAAGCTCCGGACATGGTGCTAGAGTGAAACGTGGGCTTCTCCCCTTTCCTTCATGCGCGGGGCTTATGTTCGGACACTCCCTAAGTAGCGTCTCCTCGTTTCTTCATAGCGCAGTGCTTTTCAAGTTGTACTGGTTTGCTCGGCATCATGCTTCAGACGTGGTCGACAGTGTTCGTAGTGTCAGCGTCTGCAGTTTCTCTCTGTGCATAATACACCCATGTGTGTGCGCACTGTCAGACTGTCATTTTCAGATAATTATTGGACGGGCTTTACTTTATACCTCTTTGCCACACAGACAAAACTCTGACCAATGTCTTTGTATTGTATCCCTGTGAACATGTTTTTCTCCAAGGTGAATTCTGAGGAGTCAATTACAGGGTCTCTTCCTTTTCACTACAGGATTCCCATGAAATCCCTGATTGAGTCAGCTGATAAAACAGGCATTAATTCATGAAAATTATAAGTGATTATTATTTTGTCCCAGTATAATGTTGCTCATTTCTTTTACCGCTCATGTGGCACTCACGGGGGTTTGTGGCATTATTTATCAAATGGCTGCATCACATAGGGAAGGAAATTGTGGTAAACACAGCAGGGAGCCCAGGCACACCCTGAGCCACCAAAGAGATGGGGTGAGGGTCTCCATACTCCTCCACATTAGTGACGTCACACTCCCACCCAGAATAGGTGAGGAAATATCACACCACAGAAATGTGCCCCAAACTCACGCTTTTTGATAAATGATGATTTCAGAGCAAGATCTACCAGTGCAGCACTGAGCTGGTACAATAAACACCAGCGTCTTGGTTCCAGTTCACTTCTAGAGAAACCATCCAGGGCCATTACATGAAATGTTGGTGTCTCAGGGCGCCATTTTGGATTTAACTTTTAGATGTTGGAATCTGATTTTTGATTAGCGCCTGTTGGCTGGGCATAATGAATGCATTCATCATGAGCATCTGTACAGCCCATAACATATCTCAGCTCTTTTTTCCCCTGCCTCTCAAACGTCTCCCTTCTCCTTCCAAGTCTTGGTGCCCTTTCCATTTTCAAATGCTCTGTTTCCATTTTTTTCACATTTCTTTTTTCTCATGATGGCCAAGCTATGCTCTCCAGAGAAAGGAAGCTCCCTGCCCCTGTCCTACCCTGAACTCTCCTTCACCCTATTTGCTGACATGTGCAGAGCTGGCTATCTTGAAACAGATATTCCCTTAGTAGGCTGATTGAATGCTATCAAGTCTGGCCAAGGCTCTGGTAGACTCACTAACAGCAAGGCAGGAACATGAGAGTGAGAATAGTCTCCATGTTGATGGCTGGAATGGAGGCTCAGGCAAGAGCCTGTGATATTCCAGGGTTGAGACATGAGATAACATCTCTTCTAAGGCCTTGGGACTCAGAAGAATTACACCTTACTGGCAGTAAGGTGCCAGCCTTGCTTACATCAGACTATCATTATATTGCTAATTGGAGGCCTTATGCCTGGTACACAATTTCTCTGTTTCTCCTGATACCTAGGCCTGCAAAGATTGTTTTCCCTAGCACTCTGCCAGGACCCCCACCCGCCTCCCTGACTGATACTAATAAAAGCTATGAGGTTTTGGACACAAGGTCTTTTGTTCTATAGAGAACACTGGGTCTCTTTGTGAAAATGGATAATTGAGGTCACCCACTATGATTGTGTTGGTCTTTACTGATTTTTTATGTCCAGCATTGCTTGTTTCATGAAGTTGTTGTCTAACATTTGGTGCATATATATTTGCAATTGTTCTCTCTTCCTATTGAATTGTTCCCTGAATTAATATATAGTCACCTTCTTTGCCAGTTGTGGCAATTTTAGCGTGAAGGTTATTTTATCTGCAAAAAAGATAGCAAAATTTTCTTGCTCTTGAGATCCTGGTACATGGAATATTTTTTCCACTTTTGATGTTCTGTCTGGAATTCTTTCTGGATGAGATGAGTTTCTTGGATGCAACAGGCAATCTGAGGTTGCCTCCCTTTCACCGCCCCACCTGGGCTATGGTGCCTCTTCTCCCTGTAGTCTCTTGTTACCAAATCACTACATAGTTAGGAACACGTGCAGTACAACACACACACACACACACACACACTAGTGGGAATGTGAGTCACTTACAAAAACTTTCCTATATCCTTATAAAGCTGTAAATCTGTGTCTTTGGATGCAGACTCTGACAAGAGGAAGAGGAAGGATAAAAGCATGAGATTGAACCTTTGAAGGCAGCACCATGGGATGTGAGGGAATCAGCGTCCCCGG
>NW_004955567.1:1394439-1397159 GCF_000276665.1 Chinchilla lanigera
TCGGCCGGCTCCGAGGGCCTGCTCGCCCCGCCCGTCCCCTGGGCCTCCCAGCGCCTAGAAACTCAGTCTGCAGTGTCACCGGGGTCTTTTAGAGATTGAACCTTTGAAGGCAGCACCATGGGATGTGAGGGAATCAGCGTCCCCAGGAAGGGTTTGGGCTGGGACAACGGACCCCCACACAGACACCTTGCAGTCTGTTCCACATCGTCAGGTCCGTGAGGACGATGAGGGGATTAAGGTACTTGCTGCAGCTCCCCCTTGTCCTCCCATCAATGCGAGAGTGAACAAGAGCATGCCTTAGATGACTCTGACCACCTCTCCTCTCTGTGCAAAGCACAGTGCCCTCGGTTCCCTTCTAATCCCACGCTCCCATGCAACCTCCCGTCTTATGGACCGTCTCCTTGTGCAGCTGGGCAGCCTGGCTGAGGGGCAGGTGGGAGTAGCGGGTCAGCTAAAGGAAGGGGCAGGGTTCCTGGAGAGTGGGTGCATGGTGGTCCTCAGTGATAACCCACGGATCAGATCAGCTCCTGGAAATGGACGCACACATTACTGTTTGCACTCACGTCCCTATTTGCTGCCACAACACTTTCTGTCCCCTGCAGACTTATGACTTTGACAGAGTAGAGTAACCAGTGAAAGGCAGGAGGAGGGTTGCGGGTAGGTGGAGGCCTCTGCGAGTCCACGGAGAAAGCTCAGCTTGCTGGACTCTGTGCATGACCCTGTGCTTCTGTCAGCTGGCAAATCACAGCAGCATGGACTTTTGTATGCTAACTTCTCTATTTTCAGTCAGGATGTCCTGGTGTGGAAAGTTGTTTGTTTCCTTCAACTCTCCCCAAGACACTAAATCTGACCCATGGCTTTCTTTAATTTCCAACGTATGTGAAAATCTGTAGGAATTATGGTAACAGTTGTGCAAATCAATGAACCAGCAACACAGCAGTGGAATTCTAAAGCCAGGTCTCTCCCAGATCCCAGTGTACTCCTCTTCCGCCTCCGCTGTGATACCACTTTGCTTCTCAGTGGGCAGGAAATGCCCTCATCTACCACAGCTGAGCAACATTTCTGCAGACTCCTCACCACAACTGCCTCTTCTGAGAACTGGGTGGAGGTGGCCAGAGGTTGAGGTTATTATAGCGCAGGCTGCACAAATGAAATTTTCTGAGAAGAAACTTGATTCTCTGTTTCAGGAATGACTAAGAGTGGGGAGGGGGAGGGCCAGGAGATAGGAAGTGAGCCAGCGAGGGACGGCCCAATGGTGCACACTGTCACTGCTCCAGGACCATTGGGCAAGAGAGGCAGGTCGCATTTATAAGCACAATTTATCCACCGGGCTGGAGGGAAGGGATCCTTAGCCCCATATTTGAGTCAAGGAAATGGGTGCTTCAGGCATTTAGTGACAGAACTAGCAGGGCCATGTGTTGAACCCCAGAGTCTGACCCCAGCTTTCCCTGTCAGGACTGTGCTACCACCATCCCTCTCGAGGGCTCTGCTGGCTCCCCTGGAGCTGGACCTGATCAGGGCCTCCGGACACAGGATGGACAAGAACAGATGTGCATTTCTCCTACCTGTGAGCATAGTGTCCAAGGCGTCTCTGTGTGAGAGCACAAAAGAGGTTGTGAGTGTCTGCTGTAGAACAGCTGTAGGTCCACTTGTGTACTGTGGTCCACTTGTGTACAGGGTCACACTGAGCTTGTTGAAAAGCCCGTGCTGGACCTCAGGACTGAGGGGCTCCTCTGTTTGAGTAGTTTGCATAACACGGCATTGAGAACATATGGTGACATAGTTCCTCAGGTGCTAAGGCTTTGCAGGGATGACCAGGCGGGCTCCTTATGAGCACCTAGATGAGCAGGAGGTGAAAACATTAGAGAGAGAGGTGTGGGCCTTAGCTCCCTCTCACATCCTTTAGGGGCTTTTCCTCCTTTATATTCTTCAAAGGTTTATCTTCCAAACCTGAGTTCCTTGATGCCCAGGGCTACTGGGTACTTGGTCAGGGTCAATCCTTCCCCAGAGTGGACAACACAGTCCTCCCTAGAGTAATAATTTTGTTTAGAATATTATTAAAATCCTAGTCATCTGCTTTAAAATGTACTGTATCTTTATTCATACATGCATGAGATTATAGGGTGAAATCTACCAAGTTCAAGACAAAAAGAAAATCAACAGATGAATGGATAGAAATGTGCTATTTATACATAATGGAGTTTTACACTACCATAAAGGAGGACAGACATGAGTCATTTATGGATAACTTTGAGAATATTATGTCAAGTGAAATAAACCAAACACATAAATATCGCATGGTTTTTCCTAGGTGAGGAAACCAAAATATAAAGAGCAGCGCGCACCTTGCGCCGAGACAGCGAGCACCCCAGGAGTGGCAGGGCTCATGGGTTCGAGTCTGTGCTGGACGCACACCACCACGATTCCCAGCTGAAACACGCGGAGAGGGCCAGGTACCTCCCATCTGATCCCTGAGGGTAGAACCCGCGAACAAAGACCCCGCGGACATTACAGACTGAGGGGCCGAGGCACAGAGACCCAGGGGATGGGCGGGGTGAGCAGGCTGTCTGAGCCGGAGGAGCAGGCTCCCCCAGCAATGCGCGCTTTGCGCCGAGACAGCGAGCACCCCGGGAGTGGCAGGGCTCGTGGGTTCGAGTCTATGCTTTGCCTTTGCCCAGACCCTCCAGCGAGTCGAAGGCTGGGGAAGTCTGTGACTGCTA
>NW_004955567.1:1397259-1401997 GCF_000276665.1 Chinchilla lanigera
AGCTCAGCGGCAAAAGCGCCTGCCTGGCAAGCACAAGGTCGTGAGTTCGGTTCCCGGTACCGGAGAAAAACCAAAAAAAAAAAAAAAAAAGAAATAAATTGAATAGAGAGGGCCTAGCACAGCCTTTAAGGTAGCTCTCTCTACTCACTGGGTAAATGACACTGCACAACTGGAATCACTTACATTTATAGAAGTCAACTTAGTAAGTTTTATAACATATGGGGTAGCAGCTATTTTTGATCTTTGGGCTGATAATCTAGTGGTCAAGATAACATGTTGAAAATTCTTGCTCCATTCAGCTGTTTTCCTCTAGAGCAACCATCTGTAAAATATGTTTGAGCATCTTCGATAGGTTCTAATCATGTAACTTCAGGAATTATAAATAAATGGTTGGGAAAAAATTAAAAGATGGGATCATTATGGAAAAGATTATCAATTTGTCCTTTGAAATCAGCAAAAGCAATTTGCCAACATATAGCCTATTGTAACAAGGTTGAACACTGAGATAACTCCAAAGCCAACACTATTACTGATGGGTCACTACCAAACAACTGATTAGAATGAGCTCTTCCATTTATTACAATTTTATCAATTTGTTCAGTGTATAACTGAGGTTTTTAACTAGCTGGGTAAGTGAAGCCACTCAGTGGGGGACAAACAGGAATCATAGAATTGTCCCAAAAGCCCTGTAGAGAAGTAAAGGGTATTTAAAACACATATTAAGAGCTGTGTGAGACCCACGCAGCTCTCAGTGATCCTGGAGAAAAACAGATAGGGGATTTAGAAAATAAAGACAAGAGATGAAAGCTGAGGTCAGGTGGAGCCCTCTTTCCAGATGGGAGAAGAGGAACTGAACAATAACAGTAGGGGCATTTGTTTATACTTTTGACAAAGTTAGTATCCATAAGACACAGTGTTGCCTAGTGACTACTGACTGGAATTATCCCAGGCAAGGTGTATTTCTCAGGACCAAAGCAGTTTCCAGCTTCAGCTACTCCCTAAATCTCTCTTTACTGTATTTTGTTATATAGGCAATGAGTGGTCTATTGAAGTGGGAGGAGTTGTGTTTGGCGAACTCTGTAGAAGATTTTCTCATTATTGAACCCTTTCCATCCTGAGTGAACTTGCTCATTTAGGCTAAAGATTTTCAGTCCAAAGGTTTTTGCTACCTGTATTCAGCAAGTTATCCCTATACTGTCCAGTAATCCACAAGCAGGAGTGAGTTACCAGTATAGCTGGCCATTGTCAGAAGTTGTTAGTGATTTGAACCTTTTACAGCTAACATATTATGCCACTGTTTTCTACATCTTGTGATTATACTTTTCTGCTGGATGTTTAACACCAAGTTAAGGCAAGACCTGTATTAATCAATTTTTTTCTATCTATCAAGGTCAGTTAAGTTTCCTTCAGATTTACCTTGGAGCCGAGCACAGCACCTCTTAGTTCTTCTGTCAGTGTCAGCGATCTGGACGAGTCATGGCCATTGCTTGACCAAGTCACTTTTTCTGAAAGCTTGGGAGATTTTTTTCTCTCCTTGTGACTCTTCTTAGACACACTATACATCATTGAATCACTTTCCTCTATGGTCCCATAATATCCTTGATCAGAAAAGCAGGGACTCACCTGAGTTAAAGCGAGTCACAGCAGAGGTTCTCTTACATCCTAGGTCCTCACTGACCACAGATGGCTAGGGCCAAAGTATTGGCTATCCTATTAGCCCATCTATCTCTCCAATTTTTGGTCTCCAAACCTCAGTTTTTGAACATCCAGAAGAGATTAATAACATTACATTGTAATGGAGGCAGTAAGCTTAATATTACTCTGTTATCTAAATATCAAACACCTTAGAACATAAAATGAAACTGTTATTTTCTAACATCCATGGATATTCTAATATTTAAATTCCTGTAGAATGTTCACAGACAGCAGTTATATATTTTACACAGAAATTTAGAAATCAAAACCATACATAACATTGCAGCATGACAATCATGATGACACTTTGTCTCAAACATTCATTTTGTCATAGAATAATCATTTTTACCAGTCACTTCTATCTAATACACAAGAGGCTTTTACCTAATTTGCTGTCCTTTAATGGGTTGTACACCATAAGTTTTTTGTTAAAGGCAGAGGTCTGAATCTGAAAGAAAATTCTTATCACTCTAAGCAATCCTTGTTTTACATTTTGGAAGACCTGTACATCTGGAATCATGAATACATTTAATGCACCATGAGATTAACAATATTGAATTGTATACATGTGAAAACCTTTTTTCTTAATTTAGTTTTGTACCAAGAGTATCTTTTATGAGAAAATCTTACTGTATTTTTCTAGAAAACCTTACCTTTTGACCATGACCAAATTATTGAGGGTGTCTCCCAAGAGACTATGGAGATCATTGGGGGCTCTTTATTAATGAACAAAGGTTGTCCATTCTTGTATGCACCAATTAGAGTCCTGTCCAATAATCTCTAGGATTTTTGTTTAATTTTCTTAATTTTTGATGACCTGTGTGTGAGAAGACCAATTTTGATATCACTTAGACCAGTTGATAACCCAAGTGGAAGCATACTTTTAAGTGTATCTCCCAAATTTGTACTTTGAACAAAAGGTCCAAAAATGCAAAATAAATAAAAAGGAAAAGAGAAAATTTGGTGAGCTCAAATAAAAGAGTAAACAACTGTTCACAAAATGACAGATAAATGGACAAATAACAAGTACACAGAACAAACAAACATCTTTTAAAAACCAGAGTGCACTCAAATATATTTTTGACCAAATTGAATTATAGTAACTCTATTACAATTTTAGAAATTTATAATTATAATAGCCTTGTCAGATTTTATTGTTTGTCACATAGCAGAAATCTCTTAGAAGAAGAATTTGGAAGGAATAAAATCTTTTACCTATAATGAATATGTATATTTTGTATTTTCTTCTGTCTTAAGAATACTGTAACTTTAAGTTCTGTAATCTCTGTATACTCTATCACCTTTCAGACCTTTAATTCCCATTTTGGTTACCATCTCCTGGGCATTCTGGGTCAATTCCTTTGGTTGGCCCCAGGTCAAATCAACCTCATGCTTGTCTACTTCTTCTCCAGATCTCGACTCATGATACAGCCAGACAGCAAGTTCTTGGAAAGCACGAGCATATCCTCAAACTCAAATCAGTAGTGGACTGGGCCCTTTCTATTGTCCAGTATGCAGATCTCTCCAAAGGATCCTTCCTAACCTTTTTTCTTTGACCTGACTGAGTTGTCTTTCTGCTGCTATACTTCCAACTTCTGTAGAATTTTTAAAGTTAAT
The DNA here is from genome assembly GCF_000276665.1 of Chinchilla lanigera. Lineage (NCBI taxonomy): Eukaryota > Metazoa > Chordata > Mammalia > Rodentia > Chinchillidae > Chinchilla > Chinchilla lanigera. The sequence goes on from NW_004955567.1 coordinate 1,400,572, forward strand.
AGTATATACTGCCAAGTGAAGTGGGAGGGATTGACTCCACCTTTTGTTGTAGTTCAATTTTAATCCTATCGTGAGAAACCTGTATCCTATATTTTGGAAGAGGAAGCCATCACATAGCCTCCCTTACCTTAAAATGACCTATCTGTGAAAACAGAAACAAACTGAATTAACTTGTCTGGAGGATAACAACAATCAATAACAACAGAGAAGTTAGCCAATGTATATTGCCAAGAGGATGAAAACTGTCATAATCTCTGTTGTTGAACTGAAGAAAAATGAACAACAAGAGTGTGTACCTCATGACCAAAGCCACAGAATAGGACCCTGAGGGTGCCACAGGACCCCGGTGGGCACATGTTGAGTTGCACAGAGATGGGTAAACTTTAGAAATATGAGCACTACTAAGAGCCAGATTTACTTTATCTGGAGAGGTGGGGGCCGGATCTACCTTGAGAATGTCAAAAGATGACCTAAATCACGGGTAGTTAGCTTAAGAAGCCAATTAACACTACCAAGTAAAGTCTGAAAATCAGTTAGGCTTGATCCGAACAGTTTTTGGGTATAATATATCTTTGTTGGACAAGGTGACCCAAATATGAAGACATTACATAGTTTACGCCCATTTGGAGGCCACCACAAGGTCCTCCATTATTTAAATGGAATGTTAAAATTAAGCAACTGTTTAAACCTCAATGTTCTCAGATCACATTCCAAAATTTTATACCTGTTTGTAAAGTATCAAAGCTTTTCTTTATCAATTAAATTTAGGAATGTAACACAGGCAATCAACCTTATTAGGAATGGAAGAGAACACCAAAGACTTATAAAACCTTTTCAATCAACAGCATATCATGTATATGCTAAGAAGAAAAGTGTAATTAAATCAAGCCAGTTTTTATTAGCTGTATAATCTAAAATGAGGAAATTTTTTACTATAACTCTAAAAGACCAAAGTTATCACAGAGAAATACCTTTTCTGAGACAAAGGGCAAAGTTTCCATTTATAGGAATTATGTTTCTTTAAGTAACCTTTATAAAATATCCCCATTTTTGTAAATCTTAGGAAATATGATTTTTTCAACTAGAGGCAAATATTTTTATCGTAAGGATGGAGAGGGATAGTAAAAATCTTTTGAATCAATCACTTTGAGGGAAAAATGGACAGGCTCTTTTTCTTTGTCAATTGTGATAGAGAGAGAAAAAACAGCTCTACTCCCTAAGAGGCTTTATTCCCTGTGGAATGTCCCTTTGTATCCCTCCAGGTCAGCAGTGCAGCACCTTTGTTACTGTGGACCTGCAGCTGCCACACCTGGAAGCCGTCTGTACTTGTGTCTAGAAGCACTTTAAAATGTTTTTCTTTTTTTTTTTTTTTTTTTTTTTTTTTTTTTTTATTTTTTTTTTTTTTTTTTTTTTTTTTTTGCTTTCT
>NW_004955567.1:1402097-1408944 GCF_000276665.1 Chinchilla lanigera
AGACTGGAAGAAACAGCCACAACCAAAACCACACTCAGCCACCTAATCTTTGATAAAGAGGCCAATCAAACTCAATGGGAAAACGATAGCCTCTTTAACAAATGGTGCTGGAAAAATTGGCTTGCTACCTGCCAAAGGTTGATAATAGACCCAAGCAATTCTAGCTCAGCCTGGACCCCTAGACTCTGAGCATCACAGACTCCTTCTGGAGGCGAAGGAAGCCCTGGATGTCTAGGAAAGGTTTACAGAACAGAAAGCGAGCCCTGGGGCTGCAGAGGACACACTTCAGTACTGTCAGTGGAGTCCCCCATGTATTCTGCCTCAGTCCCACCCCATTCACCTAGAAAGCCTTTTGTGTATGGTGAGCACAACACCATACACAAAGTGGGATGGGGAGGACTCACCAATGTGCATGGAACATGTGCCCCTTCAGATCCTGGAGGGAAACCACACCACAGACAGCCCAGCCGCACGGGGATGGTGCCCTCAGTGACTGCGCCTGGTTTTGGTGTCAGCCTTGGCAGCTAACCCCGGGCTTGAACAGTATGTGAACTCAGGCTGCCCAGGGCTCCCTCCTCGAGCCTGGGCACTAGAGATCCTAAATCTCCGTGATGGGATTTTCCACCATCATCCTCTGCAGCCCTCCCTTCTAGAACCTTCCAAGATGCAGAAAGAGGGTGAATTGGGGGTCTATTGCTTAGTCTGTGGGACAGGACCAGAAGTAAAGCAGGGCTGGCAAATGGAAAGGGTGCGGTTGCCGTGGCCGAATGTCACACTCTGCCAATTGCTGTGTCGTCAACTGCACAGGAAGTGAGCAGCTTCTTCTCACCCTAAGACACAGGGGCTGTGCACTGTGGAAACCTTGCAGGTGAGATCCAGGGTTCAACCCCCTGAGCATAAGCACCACTGAGCACCATTGCTGAGCAACGCCATGAGTCTACACTGTAAATTTAATGCTGTTACATCCTGAACTCTATGGATATATTTTAATATATCTCATTGCCATTTGGGACATCTGTGTGTGATTCACTTCATATTGTTCAGTGATCTACTGCCATGTGGACATATTGATCAATACTGAAATACTGATTGTGTGTAAATAAAGTGACTGCTCTTTATTCATTTCACCTGTGTTCTTAAAAACTGCAATTTAGTAGATGACGAGTTTTCCTGGCCTTCTGGATTCATTGTGTCCTGGTTCGTTATTTTTTCTTCCAGAATTTATGCCCATCATCTTATGTTTGGTTTCTTCTCTGATCCTCTCTTAATATATTTCTGGAGTGTGTACCAAAATTTGTTATATTTTTCATTATAACTTGAATTTTTACAATTTTTTATTAATATATGTTAGCAGTACAGAATAATTACATTATCATGGAGATTGGCACATGTACTAACACGTGTTAATACATGTTAGCAGTACATGATGACTATACTACTCATGGGTATTGGCACATGTAGTAACACATATTAATTATTTTGTCATCCTCTTCTCCTGCCCTTCTTCCCCTTATCACCATCTCTTGGGTATGAGCACAAGAGAACATACCATGTTGCATTATAGTTAAAATGGCAAGACTGCAGCACAAGGAAAACACCTTGAAAGAAGCAAGTGAAAAATATCAAGTCACTTATGGAGGCAAATCCATCAGAATACCTTCAGATGTCACTACAAAAATCCTAACTACTGGGAAGGAAGGCATGGTATGTTGTATTTCAAGCCGTGAAAGAAAATATCTGCCAATGTAAATACTATACCCAGTAAAGCTGTCACCTAAAATTGAAGGAAAAATAAATAAGGACCTTGCAACATAAGCACAAAGTACAGAAGTTTATGATGACTAAGCCAACTTTGTAGAAGATAATTAAAGTATACTACACACCAAAGGAAGAAAAGACGATCTCTTGCAAATTAGGCAAGATTCATAACTCAAATAAGAAACAAAATGATGGAAATTAGTACTTACCTTCGTATTATAACTCTGAATGTAAGAGGTCTTAATTCTCCAATTAAGATATACAACCCAAGAGCTTGAATGAAAAATATAAGACCCAACTCTTTGCTGCCTACAGGAAAAACACCTCAGTAGAAAAGATACACACACACTGAGCATGAAAGAATAGAAGACAATATTTCATACAAATGGAATTCAAAAGCAAACAAGAAATACCTACACTTATATGTGACAGAGAAGAACCCAAGACAAAAAATCAGATGCAACCAAGAAGACCACCATATATGAACAAAGGGAACAGTCCTCCCAGGAGATATAACAATTGTAAACACACATGGGGAGAGAATGGATGCTGACAAACATATGAAACAAACACTACCCAGCATGAAGGGACACGCAGTTTGAATGGAATGAGTGCACGACTTCACTACTCCAGTCTCACCAATGGATTTGTCAACCAGACACGTTAGCAGAGAAAAACCAGAGTTAAAATACACCATAAATCTCATGGACTAAGCAGATGTCTATAAGCACACTGCTGAACAATATCTAGTACACACCCTTCTCAGCGTCTTATAGAACACTCTCCAAAATAGGTCATATTGTAGGTCATTAACAAGCCTTAAAAGACAAAAGAATTGAAGTGATTTCTTGCACCTTATCAGATAAAAAAGGGACAAAACTAAAAACCAAAAGAAAGAGGAATTCCTGAAAATGTACAAACACATGGAGATTGGACAATTTGCCTTTGAATGATCTGTGAGTCACTGGAGAGAATAAAAATGTAAACCTAGGAAGAAGAGTGGAGAAAATGGCTGATAAGAAATAAAAGCTTATATTATGTGCATGCGCACATTTACCAAGAAGGAGCCTGTTAATCTGTGTAACCAATATGCAGTAAGAGAAGATTGTGAAAAGATCTCTATTGAGTTACTGGAACTTAATCGTACTTGTACATAACACTTGTAATTGGTAAGCAATGGCTGTGTTACAGGTTTACTAGTCATTCTGTTTTTACGACTTGTAAAATCGGCAGCAGCCTCACATAGCTCATGTGTGCCTCATGTCCTGATCAGCTCCTTTTCTCCTTGGCTACATTTACTCTCACGTTGACTACTCAGAGTCGTTTCTCAGAACATGTCCCTATTGTTACACAGTGTGTGACCATCTATGCCGTCTGCAAGAAACTCACACTAAACCCAGTGATGTAATTATGTCACCACGGGCCAAGGAGCAGCGTCTGTGCCCTGTGTGTGCACACACGTTCTGGCCTGTGTGTAGGAGACTCCATCACCGAGGTTGGTGTAAACTTCACATTGTGAGGTGTGCATGACAAAAGTGACTCAGGATGTGGTTCTCAGACTGTCCCCACTGTTAAGTGATGCATGACCATATATGCAGTTTTCAAGAAATTCACTTAAAGTGTAATGATGTAAATACTATACTTGAAAAGTAAGACAGTCTACAAGATGGACAAACCGTGGAAACATTATGCTGAGCTAAGTGAGGCAGACAGAAAAGGACAAATACTGTGCAATTACACTTACACACGTCACCCAGAATAAGCAAATTCTTAGAACACGAGATGCCATACAGATCACCAGAGACTGAAGCTTTGGGGAAAAGGGCACATTTGTTTAATCAGTACAGCGTTTCTGTCTGAGGTGGTGAGAAGGTTATAGAGAGGGAAAGGTGGCACTAACTCTACTCTTGTCACCAATATCACAAAGCCACAGATGGGGTGAGTCTTACAGGAGAGGTTTCTGCTGGCTCGTGGCTCTGGAGGGGAGGGTGAGGCCTGCCTCTGGCTACTGTCCTCTTACTGTCAGAATCCGGAAGGATGCAGGGCAGCATGGATGGGACAAGGCACGTCTGTGTCCTCTGGTCCTGCCCTCTTCCTGGAAAGGCACCAAGAGTTGGGACAGGGCTCCACCCTGAGGCCATCATCTAGTCCTAACTACCTTCCAAAGGCCCCACCTCCAATGTCCATGGAATGAGCCATCTCCCGCATACCTCTCAGTTCTCTGGGTAACACACACACCAGCCTCAGACTCCTGGATCCCAGTTTACACATTCTGATCCACAACTGTCCCCCGCCTTTTTGATTTTGTAATTTACAAGCTGAATTCAAGTAAGTCTTGGTTGTAGAGTCTGGGTTCTATGAGGATCTATGAGCCTGAGAGCCTCTGCAGCAGACTAAAAATAAAATCTGAAGACATAAACAAATTGCTGCAAGTAATCTAATATAAAACCAGAAATGGGCCTTGAGATATTTTCGTGGATTAACCTGGTCTAGGACTGGGGGTTTAGCTCAGCAGCACAGCGCCTGCCTGGCAAGCGCAAGGTCATGAGTTTGATTCCCGGTACCATAAAATAAATAAATAAATAAAATAACTTGGTCCAAGGTGCCAGTAAATTCTTCCGAGTGTTGGATCTGTTCATCAACATCTTGTGTTTTTTGAGACACAGAAAGTACCTCTCTTTGTAAGGATTCTAGATCTATAGTTATATTCTGGTGTATAACCCCTTAGATATGATCTCAAAGATGAGCAGATGGGGTAAAAGGTAAAGGGCTTATAGAAAGTGAATAGCACTGAAACAACATTTAAGGCCTTCTGGGAGCTGCACCCTCTCTACCTGACACCCCCTCCTATATTACTGTGGTTTCTAAAGGACTGATCTGAGCCTGTAGCTTCATATTAATGGAACGCTGTATAGTCCCACCCTTGTCTGCCATTTTGGTGCAATTATGTACAAAACGGGCTGCCTGGATAGAATGAGCAAGAGCAACAGAAGAAACAGCTACACTTGAAATCAGTAGCACTAATGAAACAATTCTAACAATAATCAAGCCTACAATTCTTTTTTGCTGTAGGTACAAGATGGTCCATCAAGGTTTGTAGAATCTGCATCACGTGATATTAGCCCAAGCTTCAGTGAGATTAACCAACACCCACAACCTGGGCATGCACCCCAGGAAAAGCAAGATTCTATGTATGAGTCCCGGTGGGCAGGTAGTGACTTAGAATGTAGTTTTGGCGTATGAGTGTAGTAAGCTTCCATTCAACAGTATCATAGAGAAACACATATGGATTCTAAATGCATATAGGGAACGGTGTAATTTTATTTTTTTGAAGGACAATGCTAGTTGCATTAAAAGTGGCTCTGACTACATTCCCTTTTCATATCTCTTCTAAATAATAGGGCAAAGCTAATATCCAACATGTCTTTGGTACATGTCCAGGTTGACCATTAATGATGGCCTATAGCAAGGGGGTCTGAAACCTGCCCCTCCCCGGGTCAGTTGTGCTTCAGACAGGGCCAGTTTCACAGATGCATTAGCATGACTCCAGGACACATCATGCCAATCTGACTGGTTAAACTTTCTTCCTCTTAATTTTCAGTAGGGTCCCCAGTCAATAAATACAAAATGATTTAATCCCATCTTTTGTCCCCTACTTCTTTTATACATGGTCCCAGAAGTATGGTCAATTGAGGCAGCCCAATATGTAGTGGTTACACAAGGAGGTACATGGGGAGCAGAAGAATTAATCCACTCCCTGGAGATGTTCATGGAGCTCATTCCCAAGAAATGAAGTTGATCTCATCTCCATCATGGGCCATGCAGAGCTGGGGTGGGGCCAGGAGACAATAATTTTGTTGTAAGGTTCTATATCCAATGCATAGAGGTGGGTATGCGAAGGGAGAAGTATAACTCAGTAGCATTAGAATTTATATCCTCTGAGGTAAAGAAAGAACTAAAGGCCCAATCTAATTAATCATGGTAGATTTTAGGAGGAAGTGCACCCATGGAATGGGTGTAATCAAAGGAGGGTTAGGCACATAAGCCCAATATTCTCCCTTGCAATTGGGGTTATCCATACTGGGTGCTACAATGGTCATCATAACAACAAACATACTATCAGGGGGTGGTGGGAGTCTTTGTCATGCTACCAGCATGCTGGCCTCCTGGGCTGTCCTCATCTGCCCCCCAGGTTATAGGTCTTGTAGCCTGTGTTGTCTTCAGCAGTTGGGGTGCTGGGTTCTCCTCCCACATCAGCCTCAAGAATGCTCATACTGGGAGGGCCGGTGACAGCAAATTACACCACAGTTCTTGATTTTTCCTCTCTGCCTGATTTCACACTCTGGGATGCCACCTATGCTGATATTCCATTGGTTGTTAACACACAAGCACCCCCTCATCCACATGTTAGTAATTGCATGGGGCCCTCCCCTGTGCCTGTTTGGGTATCCTTCCATAGGACTTCTTCATGGGGAGTATCTATGGATACACTGTTTTTCCAATGAAGCTCTGGTGGCATGCATTTATTTTCTCAGCATGTATTTAAAAAAAATTAAAGTGAAAGTGGCATGATCTAATTTTGCTTGTGAAAGTAACTGTACTCCCCCTTTTTGTTTTTGTGATCATGTTTTTAAGGACAGATAAGAATGTTGTATAATATCTTAGCCCTGACGGTTCTAAGGAATGCAGTGATATATTTAATATGCCAAAGCCAAAAGGATGATAAAGGCTTACTAATGCATGAGGGTCTGTTGTCTCTTTTTATTGTACAAGGAATCCTCATGTCAACAAATGCCAAAAGGCAGTGTTATTGTACCTCTCCTACCTTTTTACTTCCCTGACAGGTAGCATGCATTATATGATAATAAATATCTATACAAACATGAACATATTGTGAGCATCCAAACGATGGCTGACATCCATTTGCCAAATACATTATGTTTAAAACCTCAGTGGGCCAGCCTTCTGGCTGGCTAGCTTCCTGCCTGCTGGCTTCCTGCCTCGTAGGCTCCCGGAGGGAGAGCCCCCAGCGCATGGGGAGCCATGCGGTGGCGAGCGCTGTTGCGCGCCAGCCCTTAGGCCGGCCGCC
>NW_004955567.1:1415514-1416772 GCF_000276665.1 Chinchilla lanigera
CGAACTCACGACCTTGCGCATGCCAGGCAGGCGCTTTTGCCGCTGAGCTAAATCCCTAGCCCCCTGTTTTTCCTTTAGATAATTGATTCCATCTATGAATTGGATAGGTATCAGAAGACCCACAAGACTTGGATTCCCTGTTCTTATTTATAATTTTAAAAATTCTGTCAATGGAAGAATGACCAATTGAGAAATATGAGAGGCTGCGGTGATTTGAGCAATGTTTTAAGTAGATTGAACCATCACCTGGATTTTCCTAATATAGTCCAAATCAATGTCACCAGGCAGAACCTAGAGACCGCTTTGTATCTGGGCTTCTGCCTCCGCCTGCAGCTTCTACTCCATCACCTCAGAGCTGGGCGAGCTGCTGGCAGCTGGCTCACTGACCTGCTTTACTGTCAGGAATGGGCTCCATCACCCACACCTCCCCCTCCCCGGGGGATGTGGCTTCACTGCCTCTGCAGCCAGGGCCTCTTCCGGCTGACCCCAGGCACTGGGCATGCCTGTTTTCACTCCTGCTCTGGCTGCTGTTGAATCACTGCTGCCAGAGTTCTGAGCACTGGGGTCATTTGCACCATGTAAATTTTTGCTGCCAAAAACATGCATGCTGGTGCTGGCAGTGATTTTTGCCTGTGGTGTGCACCAGCAGCGGTGGCTGGGCAAAACACAAGGGTTCGAGGGCAGCTGGGGAACCCCAGCAGAATGGGCCTAGGACCAGAGCACAGGGCCTGCCGTGCACCCAGCTGGGGTGCTTCCACCCAGCAGTGCCTTGGACTCAGAGCCAGCTGCACACAATTTAAAAGAATTTTCTTTTCTGTCTTCTTTATCTGCTTGAGCAAAACTAGCAGTTCAAGCTCTATGCATGGTGCCTTTTTTCCACCCTCATTTTCATGCTTGGCACTTGATTTTAAAGTAGCGCTCTGAGCCAAATCCTTTGTAGTTGCAAAACCCCTTCTAACCATCCAGAGAAGAAAATACAGCAAGCAATCATGCAAAAAAACACTTCTGCATACATATATATCTGGGGTCTCCAAACTGTTTGTCCCATGCCTACACCATTTTTGAAAAGATCAGTAGAACTCCATGCCCTAATTTTTACACCTGATAATTACCAATACAGATGTACTTCTGTGCTGAATATTGACCTACCAGTGTGCCCCCCCTCCGTTGCATACAAATTATCCATGTACTTTTAAATTTTAAACTATGCCTGCCTGTCAAACGACAAATACCCACGGAGTCAGAGGTCCAGTGGACT
>NW_004955567.1:1417474-1419453 GCF_000276665.1 Chinchilla lanigera
CTTGCCAGGCAGGCGCTTTTGCCGCTGAGCTAAATCCCTAGCCCCTGAGAAACTATCTTATAGATAATAATATGTAAAACAATAACCATTGATAATTTCCTACCACTTTGTCTGTAATTTGGTAAGCCCCTCCTATTATTATGTTATCCTTCTTTTACTCTTTAAAATAAAAAAAAGACTAACAAACAAACAAACAAAAAAAAAAAAACCCTGAACATAGAGAGCACTATGTTACATCCCCAGCACTTTTCAATTTATTTTTTGCAGGATCTTTCTTAACTTTCTCAGGCTGTGCTCAAACTGTGAACCCTCCAGCCTCAACCTCATGAGTATCTGGGATGACAGGCAAGGACCCCCATGTCTGAGTGAAGGGCTATTTTGAGGAACTCAAATCTGGGTTGATGTGAGAGTTCTGCATGTGACTTTCCCATTTTGTAGTTTCCTTGTCAAGTTTTGGTATAATAATTTTCCTGGTCTGATAAAGTATGTTGCACTGTACTTACGCTTTTTCTATTTGCAAAAAATGTCCGTGGAAGTTTCTGATTTGATGTGTTTCATGAATGTGAAAGAAATCACCAGCAAAGAATATTGAACTAGAGTTTGCATGGGGAAGTGTTTTAATTACAGGGTCAAAGTACTAAACACACATGAGATGATTCAGATTTTCTGTTTATCTTTATCTGTGCTTAGTAAATTGTGTCCATGGGATTTCATCCATTTTATCTATGGCTTGTGACATGCTGGCATAAAGTTATTTACTATATTCTGCTGTTATCTCTGTAAAACACATATGGGGATCTGTCTTAATGTCTGCTATTTTCTGATGCTGAAATGTGTGTCAACTATTACTAAGCCTTCATTAGTAGCTAATATTAGTATTTTATCTTTAAACATATTTAGAATTATTTCACATACTTTTTAAAATTTTTGTTTGATATTTTTGTTCAAAGATTTTTACAGTGTTTGCTGATATATTCATCCATGGTAATTTATTTTCTCATTTCCTACCTATATATTTTTTTAATGTCTTTTTGAGACAGGGTCTTGCTATGCAGTTCAGGCTGGCCTTGAGCTCACTTTGTAGCCCAGGCTGGTCTTGAACTCACATCATCCTCCTGCCTCAGCCTCCTGAGTGCTGGGATTACAGGTGTGCACCACCACGCCCGGCTCCTACCTGTGCTGTGTTTTCTGTCATTAACATTGTCCTTCGCTTCACACATCCTCTCCCATGAGTCCATTTCTCATTCACTTGGTGGCTACTGGAGAATCTCTGGTTTTATTTCCAGCACACAGAGGTGTGAGCTCTCTCTGACCTCAGTCAGGTGAGTCTCAGAAGGTCCTGGAATCTCTGGAGTCTCTGTCGGGTGTCCCTGGCTGAGGCATCCTTAGTGTCCTTTGGGTCGGCTTCTGCGTGAGTGGATGCCAGGGCAGCGAACACAGTGGGCTCCTCTGGGAGGACTCCATACTGGGGGGAAGGAGGTGCAGGTGCCCCCTGTCTAAGCGTTCAGCGGCACAACTGGGCATAGGTCACGTCCTGGGGACCCTCACAGGCAGCAACCTGCAGGGGAGAGGGGAGAAGGGAGGTTCATGCTTGACCCAGGAAGAAGCCCGGGGCCAGGGGAGCGCAGGACCCACCTGAGCGTCCAGCGGCCTGTCCTCCCCTGCCTGTCCATCCTTGGGGTCCAGGAGCTGTCCCAACAGGGCTGAAGGAGCAGAGGCCCCTCTCCTGGGTGCTGAGTGCTTCACTTGAGCGTATGTCACTCCCTGGGGGTCTTCATGAAGTGGGCTCTGCAGCAGGGAGACAGAGACACAGATGGGGTCTCCTTGGTTCCATGCTGGCCTCCTCCAGCCACTTTGGGGGCCAGATGGATCCTGTAGATATAAGACCACACTCTGTGTCTTCGGACCGGCGACTCATTCCCGACCTCGTCGTTCCCCGGACGGAGGACTTCCGGCGCACAGGGAGCCTCGGGCGGGGA